>NW_023601543.1:6530312-7012954 GCF_014898055.3 Talpa occidentalis
AAATCGGGATGACCTTCTCCTTCTGAACTTGAACATCCAAAAAATTTCTAAGTCATGACATTTACTCCTAAATATTTAGCTAATATATGCTGTCTACTACAGGCACACAACTGTCTTTACTTTCTCTTCCCTAGACGAGGACAATAGTCTTCCAGCATCTCCATGTCTCCATAGTTCTTGTCTTAAGTTAACTCTCTATCCTGTAGTAGATTTATTTCTTTTTCTCCCTTGGCTCCCAGGACCCTCTTCTCTTTTGGTTATCCTGCCACTGGTGAATTTTCTTCTCAGCTCCATTGCCAGTTTCCTTCAATCTCCTCATCTATTGAATGTGTTCAATGTTCTGTCTGAAGCTATCCCTTATCTTATTTTACTCTCCTCTTGAGTGAGCACTTCCCTTTCATGGCTTGAAATAGCAACTAGATGATTTAAATCTTAAAGTCATATTTGTAAGCCAGTTTTCTCCTCTGAGATATAGAGATATACTGGAATTGTATTCTAGACTTCTCTGCTTGTAGGTCTCACAAAACTAAACCAATCTAGTCCTTCTCATATCTGTCTTGGCTATTGATGCCAAACTGGCCACAATATAATTCTCGTCTCTCCTTTGACAGGTGACATGATTTACTTATCCTTCAAAGTCCAGGTGAAAATTATCCTCTTTCCAAAGTCCTTTTTAACTGATACTTTCTTTGCTTTCTGTCCAATTTGGATATCATTAAATTTCTTTCCATCTTAGTCAGGATATTTTTGGTTAATAATGAGAGAGAATTAATTCTAAACAGCTAAAGCAAATAGGAGGATTTATTCTAAGGCTTCTGTAACTCTGGAAATGTCAGTGATTCAAATGTCCTCAAGGAACAACTGGAGCAGTGAACTCCAATATCACGTGGACTTGCTAACCCTCACTTCTACTTCTCTTTCTGTGTTTGTTTTATTCATTCAACCTGATTTTCTCCACAATGCAGAAAACACATCCCCCAGCAGTTCTTGTGTTTATATTTCTGCATCATATTCAAAAGAGGACTGCTTTTCTTTTTCTCTGATACATTTTGAAAAATAAAGTTTGGATTTTTAGAATCAGGGTATTAAGATTTGCTCCACTTTGGTTACTGTGCAAAACATGAGGAGAAAGAGAAACGATAGGTTTCACTAGAACCTCCTGGCTTAAATAGAGGTGCATTGGATATGGGAGTCTTGGCATACAAAATAATAATTTTCTATTAATCTTCTGATCTATTTGTTGAAGGTTGAGAGAGAGAGGTGAAAATGTGATTACATTTAATTTAATGAAATGCATATAGCTGTTATTTATTTTTTTATTTTCAAAGTTTTTCCTAAGTTTTAAAATAGTGATCTGTCTCCTAAAATTTTCTAGAAATGTTTCCCCCAATGCAAATATATGGGGGGAAAACTAATTTCTTCTGGAAAACTTAAAACACTATGCCCTTAATAGTGTACCTATCAGGTATAAAGTATCAATTAAATGGAACAAGTGTTGGGGTGTGTATGCTGATGAAATCATGTAATCCTCTCTTTGCCTACATGCTTGAAAACTGCTGATAGGCTTAAGTAAATGTGTATAGAATAGAGATTCAAAAACAAAATTCAGTTGTAACAAATTGGACCAAGCTTGATAGTTGCCTACTATTTTTGGTTTGGCAGTAGTTCCTCGGAATCCATGGTGATTCTTGTTGCAAATGGAAATCTAGACAAATCTGAGATCACTGAAAGGGGCAGTTACTGCTACCTTGCTGTTGGCCATTGTATAGATTGCCCTATAAGGGTGTATTTACATCTCCATTCTCTACTGATCCATGGAATCCATGTGACTGAGAAGAACTACATTGAATAGACAATAAGCCACCTTTAGTGACTTTAAACCTGAATTGTATTATGTCAAAATATCTGAACACACACACCTCAGTCTGATTCCTGGTCTGAGCATCTTTCATTGAGTTCATACTTACCATACTGATCCAACAACTTTCCCCACCTTCAAAGTCTAGTTTTCTGATAAATCAAGCACATGAAATGGGCAGATAATGCTTATGGAGGATTACTTAGACCCGAGTCAATATTTCCCCAATTTTTTATAGTCTCTCTCTGTTACTGGGCATACCTTCATCTCTCAGGCAGATATTTGACAGTTCTGTCTCAGCTTTCACTTCTTACATGTGTAAAACTCTATGATGTCTGAGGTGAAAGCTTTGAGTCTTTTCAAAGATTTTGTGGGGACTCACACAACTACACATGTGTGGATTGACTACTAGATGCTCAGAAAAATAAGAAGTTTTGTAGTGACCTCTATGAATATTTCATATTCCAAGTACTTTGTTTTAACTTTGGGACAATCTTGTTTGTCTCAACTGATGTTACCACTTCACACAACTGCAGTATTGAACAACTGCTGTTGATTGATATTGACAAACACCCTGGGGATAACACTTTTCAACCTGAGAAATCTTTGACTCAGATCAAATAGGAACAGTTGTAAATGGACTTTTCCAGAGAGCTACCAAACAGGTTAAATAGTAACAATGATTAGAGATTGGGTGATATGGGGAATTCCAAAGACATTCTTCCCCTATGGTGGTTGCTAGGTTTCTGGTTTCTAGAACACCTGTGGTTGTAAGGTTGTTAGTCTTCCTGTTTACCGTGGATCTTGAGAGAAGGGTATGTGAATAGGACCACTGAAACACCATGAGGCTTACAGTTCTTATTGAGAGTGAGCCATTTTCCTCAATAAACACCCAATAGGCTTTTTCAAGACTTTTGTTAATCTATAATTCTGAAGGAGTTAATTTTTATAATTTTGATAGTATTTCCCTTGATTTCATGGAACAACAGATTTTTTAAATTACATACTCTGTCTTTCCAGAAGTGATTATAATTTTTATGCCAGCTCAAACCAGATGTTCTTCTTATGTTTTAATGTGACATACCCTCCATAAGAAAACTTCTCCCTTTGTGTCAATCAGCTGGAACCAATTCTCAGATATATTTTCATTTTGTGTTTATTATCCACATGAAATTTCTTCAGATTGGCATGGAAGTGTGGTGGCATATTGGGGAAAATGCATTGCCATTCTGGATGCTCATTCTTTTCTATCTGTAAAATTGGGGACGTGTAGTTGGTGATCTTAAATGTGTCTTTTGTAACTATGACATTGTCTTGATTGACTTTTTGTTTCTGAAGCTTAATCTATCTGCAGATAACTTAGGCTTGCCAAAACCAGACCTCTAGTTTTGATTATGACAAATAGTAGAAAGTTGACCTAAAAGAAAAGTTAGAGAGCAGTGAGTGGATATCCTAATGAAGGTCTATATTTATAACTAGGGCACTATATGCTCCTTACATAGGCATGACTTTTAGTAATGTCACTGATGACATATCCACTGCATCCATTAAGAATAAAGACACTTTTTGCCTTTAAAATTGGTGACACAGCTCTTATGGCTGACAGCCTCACAGGGACAGACAATTAAGTCCTCTGATTAGTAGCTCCAATGGATTTCAGTGAAGCACCTACATTCCCAGGAGGAGATTTACCAACCCAGCAAATTTGGTTCTGAGAAAGTGGGCTAGATACTGCCAGGTGAGAAATTAGACTTGAATACCCTATAGTACCCAACTGAAGGGCTTGGGTTGAAGATCACCTGGGGAGTACACTAATTTTTCCCACAAGTATACCAACAGGATTCTAAGAAAATGGTGTCATATTTGCCAAAATAATTTTCCCATAAAAGATGTGGTTTTCATGTGATAAATCCTTCTTAGGTTACAGTGATCCGAAGATTGTTAGGAAATGGGAACTGTCATGTTTAGATATGGTGGGACTGACATCAAAAGGAAAGTTGGTTTCTCTATTAGTTGGCTAGTGGAACTTTTGCTCATTGGAAATCAGTAATTTTCTAAGCTTAAGAGGTAACTGTATTCCATACACAGTGAAAATATCCTTCAGGAATAAAGATGCAGCATGGGCCGAGACAAAGTCCTTGGCTCATGGATCTTGCATTATGGAAGGTAAGACACACAATGAATACATAATTACTTATCAGTGCTATGTATTGAGAAGACATGGTTAGCCTCACATTCACACATGAATCATTTTTACCCTATCCTGTTCTGGCACATTATGAATGCAGTATTTCAGATCTGGAGAAAAGATGAATTTAAAAAAAAAATGTTGGGGTAATTGGCTAACTAGGAAAACATCACCTAAAATTTTTGAAAGTAGAAAAAAAAATCCTAGACAAAATTAAGACTTAAAAATAATTTTCCTGTGAGTCTAACTTTACTCAGAATGATAGAAAACTAAAGGGCATTAAAAATCGGGCCTCCCTGGAGGCACAAGGGGTTAAGATGCAAACTATGATGCTGTCTGCAACCACTACAGCAGGAGTTCGATCCCCGACTGACCAGGGAGCAACCCACATGGCACAGCAGACCTCTCCTGTCTTGCCCGCTGCTCCCCTCAGCAGTGTGTTTCAGTAGATCCGCCTGTTCTGCTCCCCACTCTGTCTCTGGTGAGTCCTCTCACTGCCCCCCTCCACATACCTCTGGCCTGAACCCCAGCTCTTGTAGGCATAAATAAATAAATCCTTAAAAAAAAGGACATTAAAAATCAATTGTTATGAAATGTTAAAATTTATATTCATACAAGTATAAAAGCAGTTTTTCTCATTTTTGAAGATTTATTTTATTTATGCCTACAAGAACTGGGGTACAGACCAGAGGTGCAGGAAGTGAGAGGATTCACCAGAGACAGAGTGGGGAGCAGAACAGACAGATGTGCTGAAATACACTGCTGAGGGGAGCAGCAGGCGAATCAGGAGAGGTTTGCTGAGCCGTGTGCTGGTCAACTCCCTGCCTGGTGATCAAAGCTGTTGTATTAGTGTAATAACACTGAGACTTAACCCCTATGCCACCAGGGAGACCCCAAAAGGAGTTTTTTGATGCCCTCTGTGACTATCTCATACCCTGAGTACTTTGTTTCTACTTTGGGCCAGTCAGTTGTTTTTCTCAACTACTTTATACAGCTGCAATATTAAACAATTACTGCTGAAAATAGAAACACAGATGACAAAGTACTATATCCTTTGATGTAAGAAGAGAATTAACACAATAATAGTAATAATAAATAACACAATGGGAAAATGTGCCATGAATTTGAACAAGCAAGAGAAAGAAAAAAGACATAGAAATGAACAATACATGAGAGTATATGATTTTATTTAAGATTTTTTTTAATTTATTTATACAAGGACTAGGGTACAGGCCAGAAGCATGGGAATTTAACCAGAGACAGAACAGGGAGCAGAACAGGCAGACGGACCGAAAACACTGCTGAGGGGAACAGCGGGCGAGACAAGAGAGTTCTGCTGCGCCATGTGGGAATTTCTCTGGCTGGCCGGGATCGAACCCGTGCTGCAGAGGCTGCGGACAGCTTCACAGCACTGTGCTCAACCCGCTAAGCCACCGGGGAGGCCCGAAAGTATATGATTAATGTCAATCATGAGTGAAAATGACTATGAAATAACATGTGTCATGCATAAAATTGAAAAATATTTTAAAATATGTGAGGACAAACATAAATGAGAACTCTTGAGAACTTTCTGCGTGATGGTAAATCAGTCCAACATTATCATTTTGAATATACATATCATTTCACCTAGCAATTCTATTTCTAGAGATTTATTTTGTATGTATTTATAAATATATAATATATATTTTCACAAATTCACCATGATAATTAAAAATATTTGTATGAGGATATTCTCTGGAGTACATGCAAATATACCAAATAAAAACTGTATATATAAATAAACAACAAAAAATTATAAACAATATAGCTCCTACTCATATCCATTATTAGGGGAGAAATAAAATAATATTCCAGCTAAGCAGTGAAGTATATATCATTTGAAAAGAAGGCAGTTATTCTTTTTTCTTTTTTGGGAAATCACCATGATCCTGCCTGCCCAGTTTGGAAATCACTGGTGGAATGAGCTCAATCACTGTATATTCCTTCACTTTGGGGAAAGAAAGTATTTGCAAAATTGAGGAGGTGTTTTGGAGAAGGTCATGAGGTAAAAACTGCATGGGGACAATAATTCTGTTCACACCGAGGGGAATGGTGTCTAGCTTTAGTACAGTGTGCATCAACTCTGGCTGTAGGGGGGTAGGGGAGAGGGTGTACAGACACATATCATATGAATACAATGGAATAAAAATTACTTATTCTTAGTATTTGCTGTCTGATTAAAAAAATTAATGTTCTATTTGTAGGCTTTCTTATTTTCTCTGGGCCTGTGAGATATTTCAGTTTTATAGGTAACAAATGTTATTTCATAGTCATTTTCATTCATAATAACTCAGTCATGATTGGCATTAATCTTATATTTTCATATATTTATTGTTCACTTCTATGTATTTTTTTTGTTTTGTTTTGTTTTGCTTGTTCAAAATCATGGCACATTTTTCTTATTAATGTTATTATTAAGATGTCATAGTTCTATGCTGGTAAGGCTTTTGTTTTTATTTTTGCAATTTACGTGTAAGAGTGTGAAGAGAGAAACATAGGTGGAGAGGCCAGAAGAGGAGGGAAGGAGTTTAAATGCAATTGATTAACACCGAGGTGGGGTGCTGAGAAGGAGGGAAAATTTAAGGGCTAAGAAGCTGTTCACTTTTCAGACTTTTCTGAGAACAAAGTGATAGAAATAACTTCCAAATATTAGGGAAATTGATAATAGTGCTTCAGACATACAGATAGAAAATTTTACTTTAATTAAATCAATTTTTGACTGCTGCTCTGTGCTCTTTTGATAGCAGTACCTTTTTGGGATAGAAATACCGGAAAATGGGGGCACCAACATGATATGATATATAGATAAAGAGGTATACAATGTAATAACACATTTTAAATATTAATACAAATAATTGTATATCTCTTTATCATGTATATGTGTATCATTTATCTATATATCTGTCTATCTAATCTCCTAGCTATTCATTTTATTTACTGTGAATCAAGTTTTTTTCTCCATGTTCTTTATGTGGGTTGACTCATATGACCTTCACAAAATCTCTTTCAAGTTGTTTGATTTTCTCATTTTTCATGAGGAAACTGAGGTAGAAAGTGGTTGATATTACTCTCTTCATATGCTGCAGGGAGGTCTACTCAATATTTTATTCAAGCTTTTGGCATCAGTGCTGTACAATGTCATTCTTCTGTAGCTTTCATTGTGGTAGGTTTGTCAAATTTTGCTACCTGTATAAACTGACTTTGTTAAGAACATAGAAATATAGATTCTTTTTCTCTGTTTCATATCTACTGAATAGCATGTTTTCTCAGCTTCCCAAAACTCATCCGTGAAATTATATGGATCGGAAATGGTGGGGAACATTTACTCTTTATAAAATAATTTCAGTTTCTGGCCTCCCCTGGTGGCGCAGGCAGTCGAGCGCCACCGTGTGAAGCTGTCTGCAGCCTCTGCAGCGCTGGTTCAATCCCGGCAGGCTGGCTAGGGTCCCACATGGTGCAGCAGACCTCTCCTGTCTCGCCTGCTGCTCCCCTCAGCAGTGTATTTCATCAGTCTGCCTGTTTTGTTCCCTGCTCTGTGTCTGGTGAATCCTCTCACCCTCCCGCGAATCTGGCCTGTACCCCAGTTCTTGTATAAATAAATAAATAAATCTTTAAAAAAAATAATTTCAGTTTCTTCCATGTATACTGGTCAGTGAATTGCTAGGTTTTATTTATCATTACGAATCATTTCAGTAATTTATATTTTTCTAGAAAGTAAATAATTCTGGAATTTAAAGTTTATACACATAAAATTTGTGTAATTTATTATGTTAAAACATTATTTGTATCTAAAATTATTTCCTCATGTAATTTGTCATTTTCTTTATTTGTGATTTCTCAATTCTTGTTGATTATGTAAAGATTTCTATATCTTCTTGTTTTTTTTACACAACTCTTAGAATTATTTAGTTTCTCTGACATTTTTCAGTGTTCAAAATCATGAATATCTAATTTCCCATTATCACTCATGTATTTCTTCTTCACTTTGCTCAAGTTTTAAAAGTTTTGTTTACTGTATTTATTTTCATTATTTCATACTTCATGGTGTAACTTTGGATGACAGTGTAACTTATTTGGACATAACTTTGGTCAAATCTGGTGAGATATCTTCTAAAAATTCTAAAAGCAAAGGCTTTGTGCGCTTGTAATTTCCTCATCAATACTTTCTAATTTTTTCATTTTTGTTATAACTTTCTGGTTTTATAGCTTGTTCTTGTAAATCTAACTTGCATGTTTTCTCTTTTGGAGACCTTACCATGTTTTCTTGATACCTAATATGGGCTATGTAAGTACTTGAAAGAAAATGTAATCTCTAATTTCATAGTACATCATTGATGATAGCTATAAATTCGAGTTTATTAAAATAATTATCTGCATTGTTAATTCATTTTTGCTGACTTGATTAGTCATGAACTACACCACACGCATAACCAGAGTACCCATAATCCTTCACAATTGTCCATTGGTTCCCTCCACCCCCTTTACTCCCACCCCCCTTACATCCCCCTGGTAGCCTCAATTCTATAGTCAGATTTCTAGGTTTTTTTTTTTTTTTGGTCTAGTTTTGTCTGTTCCTTTGTTTTCTTTGTTTATAATCCACATGAGTGAAATAACAACAACAACAAAAAAAAAAAAAACAGGGTTGTGGTAGAAATGGCAAGAATTGTTTCATTTCTGGATATCTTTTAATGGGGGAACTAGCAGGATTTATTGATGAACTGGATCTGGTATATTAATCATGGTGTAATATACAAGTTTTAGTATGTGTACAAACAAGAATTATCATCAACTGATTTGGAGAATATTTAAGGAAGAGCAGATTTATAAAGAAATGTTTAGTAGCTCAGTTTTGGACTTAGTTTTAATTTTTCCATCAATCAGATGAATGAAGATGTAAAGTAAAAAAATGATATTAAGATTATTAAGAATTGCTGGATAATATGGAAGCTCTATGTTTAGTAGGTCAAGAAATCTCCACACAGCTCTCCATAGTGGTTGGACCAGCAATTCCACTCCTAGGTATTTACCCAAAGGACACAGAAACATCAATTCCAAAGAGCACCTGCACCCCTATGTTTATAGCAGCACCATTTACAATAGCTAAGCTTTGGAAACAACCCAAATGTCCAAAAATAGATGACTGGATCAAGAAGATGTGGTACATATACACCATGGAATATTACTCAGCATTCAAAAAAGATAAACCCATGCAATTTGCAGCAACATGGATGGCGCTGGAAGGATCATGCTCAGCGAAATAAGCCAGAAAGAAAAAGAAAAATACCGGATGGTCTCACTCATAGCAGGAATCTAGAAAACTTAAATAAGGGACCAGGAAAAAGAATAACTATAAGAAAGAAAATATCAAAATCAACAAACAACTGTGAACCAGAGACACTCTATGGGGGGTGGGGGGCGGGGAAAGGAGGGTTTGGGGTAAAAATAAGGGGGTTGTAATTGTATGGGAAATATAAAAATAAAATTTAAATTAAAAATAAATAAATAAAATATAGGTAACCCAAAAAAAAAGAATATTAAGAATCCAGATTTGCAAAGAATGGTTTGGACTGGAGATAGATATTTTTGAGTTATTACTATATAGATGTTATTAAGGATGAAACAATTAAACTAGTGAAGATAGACATAAAAGACAATTGGTAAAAGGACCAAGACCAGGGATATTGCAGCCTTTTGAAGTGTAGGAAAAACCTAGTTGCAGCTAGGTCAGTATAGTGTCCTGAAAGGCAAGTGAAAAATGAATTTCAATGAGCAGAGAGTAGTCAACTGTGTCAAATGCTACTGATAGATCAAAACATAGGAGAAATGATCATTATATTTAGCAACATAAACTTCTTTGGTGACCTTCATGAGTGAAATTTCAGAGGCATGATAGAGGCAAAACCTGATCAGTTCAGGTTCAAGAGAAAACAGAAGCAAATATTTGGGCGATGTGCATTGGACAGCTTCTTTTAAGTATTTGCAGCCAAGAAAAGGTGACACATGCATAGCAGCTCAAATGGTGCGTGGATTCAAGAGAAATATTTTTAAAAGATAACATTTCCTTCCTCTGTTATATATTCTTTGTCATCTTTGATCAGGATCTGTTCCTTTCTTTTTTTTTTTTTTATAGAGGCATTATTTATTTATTTATTATATTTGTTTGTTTTCGTTTATACAAGCACTGGGTACAGTCAGAAGAGCGGGAGGGTGAGAGAATTCACCAGAGGCAGAGCGGGGAGCAGAGCAGGCAGAAGGACCGAAGTACACTGCTGAGGGGAGCAGCGGGCGGCAGGAGAGGTCTGCGCGCCATGTGGGATCCTCCTCCTGGGCCGGGGAGCAGCCGGGGATCGAACCGGCACCACGGAGGCTGTGGGCAGCTTCGCAACCCAGCGCTCAACCGCTGCGCCACCGGGGAGGCCCAGGATCTGTTCCTTTCAAAGGAGGTGTCTATTCATAGGTGCAATGATCCTTTCTGTTTATTATTCTTCCTATATTGGTGTTCAGTTCTCCTTGAGCTTGTGAGTATCTAAACCAGTGTGGGGAAAATTGTGGAGAGTGATCTAAAATAGCAGGTATCTTTAATTTCATAATGTGTTCTCAGTGAACTTTGTAAATGTTTCTTCTCCTAAGGGTATATTTCTCCTTCTGTTGTTATTTGTCTCTGTGAAATTAGCTCATCAACTAGGGTGACTGTGTCATTGTGGCTTTCCCTGTTTCACATAGGTTTTTTTTTTTTTTTTTTTTTTTTTTTTAATTTGAGATTTACTGTTCCTTTGAGATTTACTGTTCCTTTTTTTTTTTTTTTTTTTCCTGCTCAGTTGACCTTACTCAACAGTTCCAAATCGGATTTCTCTGTCCACTATGTCCTCCAACCTGTGTTACCTCCAGGATTTTTCTGTGGATTTGGGGACAGGATGCCAAAATATAAAACAAGTTCCCATATGGTTTCTATTTTCACTATATCTTCCTTTCTACTGTGTGATTTAGAAAGGAGAATCACCAGAGGTACTCAACTTCTTGTAGGATCTGTCTGTAATGCTGGGCCTCATAATTCTAAATGATAGATCATTGATTAGAATTTTTAGTAACAAGTGATCTTGTTTTTAGAGAAGTCTCTATTCAGCAATAGATTGTAACATATATATCCATCCTTATTTTGTTCTCTGAGTTAAATTCTACTATTTTTTTTTATTTTGGTAAAATATATATAGTTATAGAACACCAAATTTACCACTTTAACCATTTTTAAACAGAAAGACACTATATTCAAATGCCGTGCTCTAAAGTTACTTTCTTTTACATCTTTCCTTTTATTTATTTATTTATAGTTCACATCATTTTTCATTTTTTTCCACCACCAGTTCACCCATGCACTGTCACCATATTCCCTTGTGCTCATCCCTCAGAGAAAATAATAACAATAAAAACATAACAAAATAAAAATAAAAAGACAACTACAAATCAGAGACATTCTTCAGGCGAGGGGGAGAGGGATCAAAACGAGAGAGGGAAGCGTACATCTTTACTTTTATATAACATTATATAGATTTCAGGTGTGCAGCATTGAAAAGCAACATGTATATACTACATAAATTTCACCACTAACATTCCACATCTATCCTTCACCATAACATTGTCCCTTTTGTCCAGATTCACCCACCCTCTTCCCCTTTGCTTACTGGTAATCAATAATTGGTCATAAAGTCCAAAAGTTTGCTTTTGTTTTATTTGGTTGATCTGTTGCTTTTCTCTTTATGACACATATGAATGAAATTATGCAATGTTTTCCTTTCTCTGACTTATTTCACTAAGCACAGTACCCTTTAGGTCCACCCATGTTGTTGCAAGTGGCAGGATTTCATGTTTTGTTTTGTTTTGTTTTTTAAATAGCTTAATAGCATTCTATTGTGCATGTAGCACATTTTTTTTTAGCCATTTGCCAGGTAATGGGCATTTAAATTGTTTTCAGTTCTTGGTTATTATAAATAATGCTGCACTTAACATGGAAGTGCACATATATTTTGATTTAGTGTTTTTAAAATTTTAGGTTAATATGCAGAAATGACATAATATAGAATTTCTATTTTTAATTTCTTAAGAAATGTCCATACTGCTTCTCATAACAGTTGTTCCAATTTACAAGCACATTAACAGTGTAAAAGGGTTCCCTTATCTCTACACTTGTCTCTTGTCTTTTCAATAATGCCATTCTCACAGATGTGAGATGATATCTAAATGTGGTTTTGATTTGCATTTCTATAATAATAAGAGATGATGAACATCTTTTTTCATGTGCATTGGCCATCTGAATATCTTCTTTGGAGAATGTCTATTCAGAACCTGTACCCATTTTAATTAGTTTTTTTTGTATTGTGGTGGTTTGTTTATGAGTTATTTTTATATTTTGATATTAACCCCTTGTCAGACATACAATATACAAATATCTTCTACCTTTAAATAGGCTGCCTTTCCATTTTGATGCAAGTTTTTATTGCCATGAAGAAGCCTTTTAATTTGATATAGACCCATTTGTTTATTTTTGCTATAGCTTCCATTGCTGTTGGAGTTGATTCCCCAAACACATCTATAAGGTTGATGTCAAGGAGCATATGGCCTATGTTATCTTCCATGTATTTTTTGGTTACAGGTCTTACATTCATTTATTTTATCTATTTGTCATTATTTTTTGTGCATGGTGTTAGATAGTGGTCCATTTTCATTATTTTGACTGTTGCTCTTCAGTCTTTCCCACTTTAGGTGTAGGGTTCTGTGGTATTATGTCCATTCATGTTGTGTTCATATGATCACCATCCGTCTCAGAATGTTTTCCTCTTCCCAAAGTGAAACTCTGTACCTATTTAACAGTAAATCTCCATTTTTGTCTCTCCCAAACCACTGGAAACCACAATTCTACCTTCCTGTCTCTGTGAATTTGACTACTCCAGGTACCTCACATAAGCAGAATCCTATGATATATATGAAATCTGATGCCACCAACTCCTGGAAATAGTAAGTGAGATTATAGGATACATGTTTGATAATATACAGCTGAAGAGGTGTGCGCTTATACTTCTGAATCATATACAGTATTATAAACCAATATTAATTAAAATTTATAAAAATAAAAGCCAAGGCCTGTCCTATATGACAACAATAAAAAGAATTAAATATGAAAATAAGAAAATTACACCATTTATGCCAGCACCCCCAAAATGAACTACATAGCTATAAATCTAACAAAATATTACAACTATGTGAGGAAAAGTATAAAACACTTATATAGAAAATCAAAGTCAACTAATTAAATGAAGAGATAGCCTATGTTCATTGATAAGACCACTCAGTATTTTCAAAATGCCAGTTTTTCCCAACTTGATCTGTAGAGTCAATGCAATCTCAATCAAAATTGAGGAAGTTATTTTATGAATATTGATTCTAGTGTTTATGTGAAGAGACTAAAGACTCAGTAGAATCAACCCAATACTGAAGAACAAAATTTGAAGGATAGCACTATCCAACTTCAAGACTTATTATGAAGCTATAAGTAATCAAGACAGTATAATGTTGGTGGAGAAATAAATATAACAGAATAGAAATCCCCAAAACTTGGGCCTCGCCAGTGGCACAGAGGTTTGAGCGCAGTGCTGTGAAGCTGTCCGCAGCCTCTGCGGCACTGGTTCAATTCCTGGCCGGCCAGGGAGAATCCCACATGGTGCAGAAGACCTTTCCTGTCACCCGCTGCTCCCCTCAGCAGTGTATTTCAGTCAGTCTGCCTGTTCTCTTCCCCACTCTGTCTCTGGTGAATCCTCTCACCCTCCCGTGACTCTGGCCTGCACCCCAGCTCTTATATAAATAAAATAAATGTTTAAAAAAATAAAGAAATCCCCAAAACACACTCACATAAATACAATCAATTGATCCTTGACAAAGGAGCAAACACAATAACTATAATGGAGCAAAAATAAATGTATCCACACATAGTGCTGGAACAACTGAACGTTTACATGCAAAAAAAAAAAATGAATGTAGACACAGACTTTATATTCTTCACAAAAAATTAGCTTGAAAGGGATCACACACCAAAATGTAAAAGGCACAATTATACAACAAATTATACAACAAAAGGTAATGTAGGAGAAAATCTAGATGACATTAGACATGGCGTTGACTTATTTTATTGAGATAACATTGGTTTAAAACACTGTATACGATTCAAAAGTTTTACTTCACACCTCTTCAGCTGCATAACACCAAAGCTGTAACATATGTAAGAAAGAATTGACAAACTGGATTTCTTTAAAATTAAGAAATGCTTTGTTAAGAAAGACAAGGTCAGAGAATGAGGAATCAAGGCAAAAACTGGAAGAAAATGTGAAATATGCATCTGATATGGAACTATTGTCAAAAATATAGACCAATTCTTAAAATTCAATAACAAAGCAAACAGTCCAAATGAAATTTGGCTAAAGTCCTTCAGAGATATCTAAACAAATTATACAGATGGTAAATAAGCATATGAAGATGCTCCATACTGTATGTCATCTGGGCAATGCAAATTTGGACAACGAGATACAACTACACACTAATTAGAATGGCCACAGTCCAGAACACTGGCAATGCCAAATGTTGTGTGGATGTATAGCAACAGAAACTCTTATTCATTGCTCTTGGAAATGCGAAATTGTTAGCCACTTTGAAATACTCTTTAGTGGTTTCTTATAAAGCTACACGCTTTTACCGTATGATCCAGCAATATACACTTTTTGGTATTTACCCAAAGGAATTGAGAACTCATGTCCACAAAATAAATAAATAAATAAATAAATAAAAGTGTACATGAATGCTTCTAGTAGCTTTATTCAGAATTGCCAAAACTTAGAAGCAACCAAGATGTTCTTCATTATGAATGGATTACATAAACTACACTATATGTAGATAATGAGGTGTTATTTATTGTAAATGATTTTTTTATTATTGTATTATTATAGCTAAAAATAATTGACTTATCAAGCTATGTAAAGACAGCAGAAATTCATATTATTAAATGAAAGAATTCAATCTTAAAAGATTACATACCATGTGATTCTAATTATGCATCATTCTGGAAAAAGCAAATATATGGAGCAGCCAAAACATCCTTATTTTTTTTTCGAAGATTTATTCATCTATGCATGCAAGAACTGGGGTACAGGCCAGAGGTGCGGGGGACGAGAGAATTCACCGTAGACAGGGTGGGGAACAGAACAGGCGGATTGACTGAAGTACACTGCTGAGGGGAGCAGTGGGCGAGGCAGCAGAGGTCTGCTGCGCCATGTGGCTAGCTCCCTGGCCGGCCGGAGGATCGAACTCGTGCTGCAGAGGATGCGGACAGCTTCATAGGTTGCGTCTTAACCCCTTGCACCACCAGGGAGGTCCAAAACATCCTTGATTTTAAGGAGTTGTGATAAGAGAGAAAAAAATTGTCAGAACACAAATTTGGGGGGGCAGTAAAAATACATGACTCTACAGGTGAGGATACATGTTATTAAACATTTGCCCACACTCATAGAATTGAACTGTGATGTAAACATTAGACTTTGGAATGGTTATGATGTGTCAATATAGGTTCAGCACTTGTAACAAATGTACCACCCTGGTGGGGATGTTGATAACAGAGAGGCTTCTGTATATGTGGAGATAGGGGTATATGGAAATCTTTGTAGCATCCCCTCAATTTTGCAGTAAACCTAAACAGTCCTGAAAAAAAAAATAAAGTTTTTACAGAGTCAACTGACAAATTGTTGTGGGAAAATATTTGCGACATATATATCAGAAAAGTTATTTAATGTTTTGTATATAGATATCTCCTTTTCCTGATTAGGCAGAAAAAGACAAAAGGTAGGAAGGCAGACAAAGGACATGAAGATACATCTTAGAGGAGAGGAAATACAAAGACTAATAATGATATGAAAAGATAATTATAAATCATCAGTAATCAGAAAAGAAAGCAAACAAAATTAGATTCCATCTTTTTCTCATCATATAGACAAAAATGATACTGGCTTATGGAGGAGAGTAGGGGAACGTTGTTCTAATGCACTAACGGTAGAAGGTTAAATTGCTACTGTCTTTTTGAAGGGCAGTCAGGAAATATGCATAAACAAATTTGCTTTCTCTGCCTCCCACAAATTTTGTAATTGTGTTTTCATTTTCATTTGGCTTAGATGCATTTTTTTAATTTTTCTTGAAATTTTTATGTGTTGTTTAGAACTGTATTGTTTAATCTCCGTGTATTATGTAGTGTTTCAGCTATCTTTCTGTTATTGATTTCTAGTTTAATTCTATTATGATCTGAGAGGAGACTGTATGATTTGTATTTCCTAATTTTTTTAAAAAAATATTTATTTATGTATACAAGAGCTGGGGTGCAGGCCAGAGGTGCATGATGTGGGCGGGTGGGTGAGAGGATTCACCAGAGACAGAGCGGGGAGCAGAACAGGCAGATCTACTGAAATACACTGCTGAGGGGAACAGCGGGAGAGACAGGAGAGGTCTGCTGCACCATGTGGGTCACCTCCCTTGCTGGGGATCAAACTCATGCCACAGTGGCTGCAGATAGCTTCACAGTGCTGTGTCTTAAATCCTTGCGCCTCTAGGGAGGCCCCTCTAAATTTTTTAATGTGTATTTCATGGGCCAGGGAATATGGTCAATTTTGGTGTATATTACATGGAAGTTTCTGGTAGCCTCAATTCTGCAGTCAGGTTCCTAGGATTTGTTATTGCTTTGATTTTATCTGGCCCTTTTTTTTCTTTCTGTATATTCCACTTATAAATGATACAATCTGGTGTATGTCTTTCTCCTTATGACTTATTTCTCTTAGCAAAACCCCTTCTAGTTCTACCCATGTTCTCAAAAATGCCAAGAGCTTGTCTTTTTTATAGTTAAGTAGTATTCCATTATGTACATATACCAAAGTTCCTAATCAATTTATCTGTTTTGGCCATTTAGGTAGTTTCCAGAGCTTGGCTATTGTAAATAGTGCTGCAAAGAACATTGGAGTGCATTTATCCCTTCTAAAAGTGTTTTTCGCATTCTTCAGGTAGACACGTAGGAATGGAAGTGCTGGATCGTATGGTATATATATTTTTAATGTTTTGAGAAATCTCCATATTGTTTTCCACAGAGACTGGAACAGTTTACATTCCCACTGACAGTGTACAATTCTCTCCTCAGTCTGTTTCAGATAGGAGATTACTTGCATACTTATATTCTGCATTGTTTACAAGTTTCACAAAGTATACTTAAAATGAGGGCAAGTGCAGGTTAGATATACCTTTGAACAACAATACTTTATGATTTTAACAGTCTTCTTTTTGGATTATTCTATTTAATAGACACTTGTTGAGCAGATATACTAGTGTCAAACCCTGCCCTGTATTCTGACTACTTAGGGTGATGAATAGGAGTTTATCCCTGCCCTTGAATCGTTACTGCTAATGGCTAGAAAGGTCTTGAAAATTTGAAATAAATTAAATGCATGATGTGAAGAAAGCCATAATTCATAAGGGTAGAAAATGAAAAGAGGAGCTTCATCCCATAGCAAGGTACCTGGTAAGTAATAAAACATGTTGAATTAGGGCCTCCCTTGGTGGCACAGGTGCTTGAGCACTGCACTGTGAAGCTGTCAGCAGCCTCTGCAGCACCGGTTCGATCCCGGCTGGCCGGCGAGGGTCCCACATGGCACGGCAGACCTCTCCTGTCTCGCCCGCTGCTCCCCACAGCAGTATATTTCATCAGTCTACCTGTTCTGTTCTCCGCTCTGCCTCTGGTGAATCCTCTCACCTTCCCGCACATCTGGCCTGTACCCCGGTT
This sequence comes from Talpa occidentalis, assembly GCF_014898055.3. Lineage (NCBI taxonomy): Eukaryota > Metazoa > Chordata > Mammalia > Eulipotyphla > Talpidae > Talpa > Talpa occidentalis. The sequence goes on from NW_023601543.1 coordinate 6,548,250, forward strand.
CTTGCATAAAATAAATAAATAAAATCTTAAAAAAAAAACTTTCTGAATCATAATTTTAAAAAAAATTGTTGAATGTATGAATAAAATGTACAGAATCACAGATGGAATCATATTTGGTAGAAAATATGAAGAAAGGCTTGATTATTCACAATTACAGATAGGGGTAAAGGATGATCATGAGTTCTAGGTGAATTTATCATGAGTGAAGTTGTTATTTTAGGACATCATGGAGACATGGTCAGGGAATACTTAGATTGGTTTGAGCTTAAGGTATGTGTCCAGAAGAAGGGAGCAATAAGCCTGGGTAATTAATGAATGCCCACAATATTATTCTGATCCTTGTTTGCTCCAGATCCATTAACCTCTATGAAATGTTCCAGTTCTCCCATAAGGTATATAGAATATGCACTTTGATATGATATGTACTCATTAACTGCTGTTGATATGAATTACTGCAAAGTTGTAATGACAGAAAATGCCAATGAATTCTTAAACCAAACAGCCTAACAACTTAGTTCTGGATTTTCTCCTCTGTGCAGGCTAAGAAAATTCTGAGACATCATCTTTGTTCCTTCTATGCCTGTTGTGGGCAGCTGCCTACAATTCTATTCTCTTAGGTAGCCCGACACTATATGCACTGCCTTTTGTACACCAAACATTTGAGAATATGTCTTTAATGGACATTGAGGTCACCCATCATGACCTGTTGGAGAAAATTTACTTGCTTCTGATCTATCCTCTACTGAGTATGAATCCACGAAGAAATTGCCATCCTGGCATGAAAAGTATTGGACCTTTGCCCTTTCCCAGTAGCTTTTTATTTTTTTTTTTATTTTTTTTTTATTTTTTTTTTATTTATTTATACAAGTACTGTGTACAGTCAGAAGCGTGGGAGGGTGAGAGAATTCACAGAGCCAGAGCGGGGAGCAGAGCAGGCAGAAGGACCGAAGTACACTGCTGAGGGGAGCAGCGGGCGGCAGGAGAGGTCTGCGCACCACGTGGGACCCTCCTCAGGTGGCCAGGGAGCAGCCGGGGATTGAACTGGCGCTGCAGAGGCTGGGGGCAGCTTTGCAATCCAGCGCTCAACCGCTGCGCCACTGGGGAGGCCCCCATTCTACTTTTTAAATATCACTCAGAGACACACTATAGGACAAGGCATCAGGAAAACTGAATATTTCATATATGCCACAGTAACTAGGGTAAATTTTATGGACAGGAAGAAATTGGCACTAGATGCCATGGGGAGAAGCACCTTTTAAAAGTGCATACACTCCTGTTTTAATCAAATTGAACTTGTAATTTATGATTAGGATCTATAAATACAACATTCAGTTGATGTTGATTTGCATTTGGTTTCTGAGCACATACAGCAAAATTATAGGAAACTGCAAAAAAAATCCCCAAATTATGCATTTTACATGCTAAAAAGGCATTTTAATTGATGGTTATAGTAAGATTAGTGGTTGATTATTACTGTAATAGGTTAAATTTTAAAAGCCTAAAATTTCAGAAGAGGTGGAATGTTTGTATTTTGGGTGTTCTCAACTGTAAAAAATGTGGTCTATTTTGTTTCATAACTTTTCAAACAATCTTAAGGGGTCAGTTGATGATAACAATGCATAATAGTTTTTTTTTTTTGAGAGAAGTCATCAGAGTAAAAATTGTCTAGCATGATTTAAAAAATCTAAATACTCAGAATATTTGGGGTAGTGTATGATGGACTGGGATTTCTGGTAAAGTCAAAGAGCCTAGAAGTCTGAATCTTAGGAATCTGTATTCTTGGTTACTAAAGAAAGCCTAAAAGAGGCAAACTTTAAGTTACAAAGAAAAAGTCTTTGATTAGTTAGGGGAAAATGACTGTGAGATTCATAAATAATATGGCCTGGGAAAGAGATAGAGTCAAATGGCTGAGACTGATCACATTATTTTAATGAGGCTTTAAAGGAATTTGTATAATTAAGAAAAGCTAAGAAGGAAAGTACTAATTTCACTTTCTGAGATTGAGATATATAAAGTTTATAAATCATGAACAATATATAAATCATGAAAGGGCTAAACAAAAATAAAATTGTGACAGGATAGCCAGATTTCAGTTAAAGGGATTGATAGGATGATTGGGAAAGAAACTGAGTACATGGGAGACTGATGCTTTGGGAATTCTGCACTGTTTATGGTATTAGAGTAGATATTTTTATTTGGTCGAGCCAATCCTTCCCCTTTATACTTAGTACAACTTTTGTTCTCATGCAGTAATCTTCCTAATGAACTTTAGAATTGCTGACCATGAAGTCCTTTTAATTGAGGTACCTGATTTTAACTCCCATGATCAACACCAGTTTTCCATGCTTGTTAACACTAAGTGTGGTATTTTTCTGAATCTCTATTGAAAAGAGGTCTTAAAATAACTGTCTAGAATATTTCCCCAGCATATAGTTGTTTTAATTTGCTCCACTTCAATTTCTTTGTTGTTCTGAGTCCATATTTTTTTATCTTTTCCATAAAATATACAAATTATGAATTGCTAAATCCCTTATTGTTTTGTTTTTATTTTTTTTCTTTCTTATATGGTCATCTATTCAACAAGTATGTTTTGACAGACACTGTTCTAAGTGCTGGGATAGAGTGATATATATGTGAGAGAGGAAGAGAATTTTCATAAATTTTTTTATAACTTAGTTTTGGTTCTGTGAGACTTGGGAGAGGCATAAGTCTTGCTCTTTTAGTTTTTTTTTTTTTTTTTAAACATCCATTTATTTTATTCTATTTTAAAGTTTATGCATACAAGAACTGGGGTACAGTCAGAGGCACAGGAGGGTGAGATGATTCACCAGAAACAGAGTGGGGAGCAGAATAGGCAGATTGACCGAAGTACACTGCTGAGGGGAGCAGTGGGCGAGACAGGAGAGGTCTGTGGCACCCTGTAGGTATCTCCCCAGCCAGCCGGGATCGAACCTGCACTGCAGAGGCTGTACAGGCACAGTGCGGCGCTCAAACTGCTGTACCACCAGGGAAGCCTCATTGCTCTTTTAGTTTTTAGAGAAGTATTGGAGATGGATGGGTCAAGAGAGATAATCCAGTACAACTAGACACTGATCAGATCAGAAAAATATCTGATAGTATAATGAAATTCTATCATGTAATTATTTGATACCTTTTATTAATCAATACTTATTTCCTCTTTTAACTTGCAAAAATATTAAATCCAGAAATATAATCATATGTTTACTTATCACATGTTTTTCAGAGTAAAATACCTAGTTGTTCTACATGATGCAAAAAAAAAATCAATTACAATAAGAAGCCAGGGAAAATGTGATATTTTTATCATAAGCAGGTGATTTTACATATCATTTGATACAATTTGTAGTTGCAGTCAAGAAGAAGTTTTTTTGAGAGAAAGTGTAAGTAAAGTAATTATTTGTATTTTAAAGTCTATACAATTGAGAGGAAATCTTGGTGGGTATAGTTTCAATAAGGATAAAATATAAAACAAAAGTGAGTTTGATGTTTGAGGACATAAGAATTGAATTTACTAATGGACACAGATTTCCAAAGACTTTGAAATATACTTTGATATTGACTGGAGATATTTTTTCCAGAAGTTATCAGATAAGCGGGGTTCAGATAATGAATCATTGACTTCACCTGTTGAGAAAAAATAAATGGCAAGGTCACCATTCATGTCTGAATTCTGGATGACAAAGAAATACAACATCAATATTTGGGAATTAAAAGAGAAATAGAGCATTATGTTATGACATTAAAGGAAGGACAGTTAGAAATAGCTGGTTCTACTCATATATTCTAGACATTTTTACTGAGAAAGTTACTCATGATAGGGTCTTGTTATTGAACAATGCAAAGAAGGATCCCTACTATCTTGCTATTTGTATTATACATAGTGGACAATACAAACAATAAGCAATTAAATTATTTCACTGGTAGAATGGTGGTATGTGCTATGGAGAAACATAAGATTATAAAAGATAAACAAGGAATGCCAGAATGTGAACTGTGATTGTTAAAATGGCAGTTAATAAATATCTCATAGAAAAGGTGACATTTGAACAAAAATCTAGTGGAGAACAATGTGAATGGCTGGGTGAAGAGCATAAGAAGAAGAAACTGGAACATGTTCAAGTACTTGTGGAGGAAGCATGTGTGGTATGTTTGAGGAACAGTAAGCAAGTAAGCAGGGTGATGAGCAGGGGGAAACAATAATACTGAGATTATCAGCAATTTAAAAAGTTTATAGCTTTCTTCTCAAAATACTATCTTCAACTGGGATTTTAGAGCCCACAATCTTTTGGTTTTCTTTCTAAATCTAAGCACTCCTGTTTAATCTCTATCTTTTTTCATTCTCATATTTCTGTTGTCTTATTGCTGCAGTATCCCAAGACTCAGTTCTTGCAATATTTGTATCTGTATTGACTTCTTTGATAATTCATGACCCTCACCTCTTGTCATGCAACTTCGTAGTGCCCTCTTATTCAGACTCTGGATTTAATCAGACTGTGATTTGTTTTGGAAAATAGGATCTCAGCAAATGTTGTACAAGCACAGGCTTGAGAACTGCTTGAAAAATTGAGTGTACCTGCTCGTGTGCCTCTGCCTTTGCCATGAGAGTGTATCTGAGCTACCTTGTTGGAGAGATGGAGGGACATAGCAGAGCAGAATTGTTTCACTAATAAAGCTGGGACATGTGAGGGCGCCTAGTCAAAATCAGCACCTAGAGGACCTGAAACTGACTACAGATGCATGAGATTGAGCTAATAAGATTAACTCAGCCCAGCTCAGATCTCCTAAACACCAGAGGAAAATAAGCTAAATAAAGGTGTATGATTGCCACTGAGATTTTATTTTGTCGTTATGCAACAGTATTGGGTAGATAGCTGAAACAGGAATAAATCCATAAGAGGGAAGAGAAAAGGGCACAGAGGCCACTGGTCATTAAGGTATTTTGACAGATTTCTAGAAAACTGAAACTAAAACATATTGGCAAATTAAATCCAATGGAAGCAGAAACTGTGTGGGTAGGGGCGGGGGGAGCGGCAGTGACTGCCAATCGATTTGCTAAGTCTGATCTTGCAGTTGGCAGGTCTAGCTAGCGTGGTTTATTAGTGCTCCTGAAAACAGGGGGATTATTTGAAATTGTTTACAGAATGACTTTGAGAATTGCCTTTAGTGTCAAGTCTCCTATCCGTGTAGGGTGATGAGTGACAGAGTAACAGGCGATCCTGAATGTACTTTTAAACAAATGATAGGAATGTGCTTCTCTAGGGAGATTGTGTGACTAGCACAGCACCAGGGGTGCGAGCTGAAAGAAATGAGGCCACGAGAGAGGAGAGAGGCTAGAGAGAAGAGTGGAGGACAATAATGTCACGGTTTTACATAATGCCATGTCAAGAGCTATTGTTAAAGTTGATAGAACAAGAAATAGAGGTTTGTGTACATGCTGTAAGGTTAGAAAGGTAACCACTGCAATAAAGCCACCCACATTTTGGAGGATAATGGAATATAAAATATTCAGGTGCTATGAATGGATATACTCCTAGTTTTTCTCAAAGTCGTAAATCAAGAAATAATAATATAAAGATATTAATGCCGTAGACATAAGCAGGAGAGCGATACACAGTGTCCAATAGAGATCGCTTCAGGAGTGCATCTACGAATAGAGAGGTTTGGGGCAGGAGACTTTATAGCATCCATTGCAAGACCTCTCCCCGCCGCCCTCTCAGTACAGGAAACAGAAACCATTCTAGGCACATATAATGCTGAGTGCTTCATGCTTACAGAATCACAGTAAGAACTTGAAGAACAGAAATTAAGGTTCTGGGGCCTCCCTGGTGGCGCAAGGGGTTAAGATGCAACCTATGAGGCTATCTGCAGCCTCTGCTGCACAAGTTCAATCCCAGGCAGCCAGGGAGCTATGCACATGGCGCAGCATTGCTCTTCTGACTCCCCACTGCTCCCCTCAACAGTGTATTCCTGTCAGTCTGCCTGTTCTGTTTCCCACTCTGTCTCTGGTGAATCCTCTCACCCCCATGCACCTCTGGCCTGTCCCCCAGAGCTTGTATACATAAGTAAATAAATCTTTTTTTTTTTTTTAAAAGAAGTTAAAGGTCTGGAATGGGACTATTGATTTTAAGATTATGCCATCAATAACTGCAGTCCAGAGGGGGATTTGCTGTTGCTCCTGTCACCACTGCTGCTGTGACTATGGTCTCTCACATTCACACAATTAGATGGACTAGATAAAGTGCTCTGGAAGTTTCTAGTGAAGAACAGTTTTAAAGTCTAGTGTGCTTTCAAACTAATACTTCTGCTATGTGGATGGAGAATTTAAGTATATTATTTAAGAGTCATGGAGACCACTTAGGAAATGAATTGATATAAAATGCTTAAAAAAGTGTCTTGGATAGAGAAAGCACTATGTACTTTTATATAATAATAATTGCAAGTTATAATTATATTCAGAAAGCAATTGGAGGCCCTTAGTAGAGCGAACAGTATTGGACCAATGTCAATTTCCTCATTTTGATATTGCACTAGAGTTATTACCTTTGGGAGAAGCTGGGAGGATGTATCGGGCTCTCTATGCTACTTGCACCTTCCTGTGAGTGTATAATATCTTTTAAGTTAAAGTAAAATGGAAAGTCTGAATACTCCAGCAATGATAGAACAGCTTGTCCCTGGAAGGAGAGGTGGTAGGAGGGAGGGGGTGGGGGGGAAGGGAAAGTAAAAGAAAGTACTTGGAGAAAGTGAGGATCACTGAAAATCAGCCTGAGGCTAAGAAAAATTCACCCAAACTAGCTGTGCTTCCTTTCTGATAATGTTTTGAATTTTTTTGATTTTTTTTTAAATTTTTACATCATTGTTCATTTCAAGCAATATTTGCTTCCCCCCACCCCCTCAGGTGTAGTCCCCGTAGAGTTTCCTTCACCAGTGCACCCGTGCACCATCACCTTTCCGATATTTTTATGAGTTTATTAAATAGGAAAATGCTATTTCAATAGGGCATTTGCCCCAAAGCCTCATTACATGCTGAGGCTTGGATCGATGGTGGAGGAAGTAGATGTGGGGTTGAGAGCAATCAGATGGCATGGGAAGGACACAAGTGTCTAGAGAGATTCAGTGCTGAATCTGTGACTGCTCAGTAAAAAGTTGAGTCCATTATTTAAACTCTTGGACATTCTCCTCCATTATATGTAAAACGGGGATAATCGTATCTTCCTCACCCACTGTGGGGACTTATTGTTCATAGAAGGCATTCAAGTGTGAGCTTGAATAGCTCACTGCAATAGCTCCTTTCATCACCTTTTTTTTTTTTTTTTTTGATTGTGAGCTTTTGTTACCATCATCTGTACTGAATGCTTGGACTTGGAGGGGTGTATCTCATTATATATAATGATATCTGTGAATAAATTATTCAGAAACCTTTTGTCAACCTTCCAGCTGTACAACCCTCCCACTTCTCACCCAGTAATCTCTTAACTGAAGTGAATATAAAAAGCCACCGACCCTTCCACCAGCCACAGTTCCCTGACTGTTCGAGAGTCCTGTGCTGCCTCTTTCTGGTGATAAGGAAACGGCCGTTTTACATAGAAGAGATGACTCCATGCAAATAATGTACAGTGGTTGGATAATTATAGTGAGATGCAAATTGAAAAGTCAATTTTCATAATTAGTCTCTGATCTGTTGTGGCTCAAAGGTTTTTATGCAATGGAGAAGTTTGTATGTGGCAAGTCTTATTAAGTTGATATCCTCTTAATCAATAGCATACATCATTGAGCGGGCACTTTCAGATTAACATAAGTTGAAAAAGTTCAAAGATGTATGCACTTAAAATTGTTAATTTTACAGATGAAATTTCAAAGTCATGATTACTGGTCCATGAACAGGAGCGTTTGTATTTATTTATTTTTTTTTTAAACTTTTTTTTTTTTAAAGAGACATGTATTTTATTTATTTATTTGTTTGTTTGTTTGTTTGTTTTGTTTATACATGCACTGGGTACAGTCAGAAGCGCAGGAGGGTGAGAGAATTCACCAGAGCCAGAGCAGGGAGCAGAGCAGGCAGAAGGACCGAAGTACACTGTTGAGGGGAGCAGCGGGTGCAGCAGGAGAGGTCTGCGCGCCATGTGGGACCCTCCTCTGGTGGCCAGGGAGCAGCCGGGGATCGAACCGGCGCTGCAGAGGCTGCGGGCAGCTTCGCAACCCAGCGCTCAACCGCTGTGCCACTGGGGAGGCCCGAGCGTTTGTATTTAGAATGTGTGAGAGGCAAGAGACATCGAGCTGCTGATTTTAAGTGTCATGACCTCTGGCACCTGTCACCCACTGTGGGTCACCAGTGACGCAGCAAGTCAGTGATGGGAGGGGGGAGTGTTCAGATGCAAGCTAGATGCTTTTAGTTTGAATATGTGAAATGTGACTTTAGTCCAGCCAATCCAAGACATAGAACACAAAAGGACTGTTCCAAAAGCGCAGATCTTTTGAGATTAAACTGATTCTGCTGGAAAGAAGGAGAGGATGAACACTTTTGCCCCACTTTTGGCCTGGAATGGCCAAGTGAAATGCCTTCATTTTTTCTGCCTTGCGTGTGCCCAAATAGCTACCTTTTGATAGCAAACGCAATGGTAGAGGGAAATTTGGGCTCTGATTTCATGGTGCAGACTTTCCTACCTCATCGAATTTTTCTATCCTTTGCTTCCACAGTCAGTTCTACCACTATATAGTTATTATCTGCATCTGCTACACCTTTGCTCAACTTCTTCATACCCTCAATTACTGTCATACCAAATGAGCAGTTCTCTAAGTAACACGTTATTTCATTCTCATCTGCTGCTTTATTTATGCTGTCCACTCTCCCTGAAAGTTCCCTCCCTCCCTCCCTCCCTCCCTTCCCTCTCGTTCATTTTTCCTTTCTGCCTCACTAACTCTTCCTCTAAAGGTCGCATCATCTTTTGGCAAAGGTATCCTTTCATCTGTGGAAATGTCTTTACACTGCCTTGTCCTGCCTGAGGTCGGTGTCCCTCTCCCACTCAAATGAGAATGTCTGTCTGTTTTATCGCCGATAGTATTCCACGCGAAATCTTGTCATTCACAAGTAAAGCACCCTGGGACTTTCACTAATTTTTAGCTACCATGACATTCCATCACAAAATAGACACAGCCTGAGAACAACATCTGAGGCAAGAGGGTGTACCTGGCAGGTGGCTAGACACTTAGTCGTGGGGCAACGTGGCCCTCTGCATAAGCCTTGCCACACATTAAGTCAAGCTCTGGCCATATTAAAACTATACACATGATTTTTGATTGATAAGCGCTATAATTTTGAGCTACATTGTGTAAGCATTCTCCCAATTTGAAACAAGCCACAAAGAGTAAACAGAATAACTAAAAACAAGGTTTGACACAAAAAGTAAACAGAATTAACAAAACACAAGGTTTGGAGAGAAAAGAAGCCAAAGCTACTTTGGCAGGGGGAGGGAGAAGAGCCAGATGTTGACAAGTGACACATTGGCCTATCTCTTTGGAAAGTGTACTTGATGTACTACATTTAGCTCAAGAAGTGAATATCACCAACAACAAATAATTAAAATATATTAAACTAGATAAGGCAACCATGATAAAAGAAAGGCAATAATATGCTTATTTAAAAAGACTTTTGGTGTGCCTTGAAGGGCACCAGAAATTGGATTCTAGCTCTACAGGACATGGAAAAAATGTTCAACAACTAACCCTCCCACCTCTTCTCTCTGATTTCCCAGAAGATTCACTCTTGCGGGTGAGGGAGGTTTATTTCACACTTGTTCTCTGGGCACTGACTCAGTGCTGGGCTTGTTTTTAGGCATTAGAATCCTAAAGATGAATGTCAGGCTTTCTTACTGTAGGAACTCAGCCTATTGAGGAAAGTAGACAGGTAAGCATGCCTTTGAAATGTTATGGCAGAGAAGGGGCCAAAGTATGCACAAAGTGATTGGTCAAGTACATTTTATCATAAATGTGGTAAAGCAGGGAGAGCTGAAAAGGTGAGGTTCTGAATCTGTTCTGATGGGGAACCTGCTGTCTTTGTCCTCATCATCTGGTGTGGGCCACTGGTAATAGTTGGCGCATGTCAGAGAATGAGGAGACAGAAGATCTCTGCTAAGGACAAAATAGCAGCAGTGGTTGTGGGGTGGGGAGCCAACGATGGAGAACCCATCTTGTATAGGAAGGAGAATAGAAACACTCGTGGACTGAGACTTTAACCCAAGAAACATGCTCCATTATTCTATCAGACTTCATTTACAAAGCACAAATCAAACACGACTAAGTCGTATTTTAGAAATCAGTAATTAAGTAGGATAACTGGCAAAGAGGAAACTGCATGTCAGCTGTCCATCAGTACAAATTATGACAAGTTAAAGCCTAAGGAACTCATAAAAAAAAAAACTGTAAGGAGAAAACTTCCTCATATCAGCAGAACCTTATCTCTTCTTCAATATAAATTTCCTGCATATGATTTATCCAAATTATAAGCCATGTATCTGGACAAAGATACAACAGTAGTAGGAAGAACCAAGCAAAGCTCAAAAGAATATAGTAAACAAGGAACATGCAATGGAAATAGGTTGCCAGAGAGCCCATAAAAGTTATGAGGGAGCATATTATCAAAAGTTTTTTAAAAAATGCTAGTGTGATAATCTTTATAAAAGGACCATAAATAAAAGAAATACTATAATCAAAAAATAGGGTGAGGCAATAACAGGAATAAGAATCATGAGGAAAAATTTAAGAAAAATATTAAAAGTAAAATGTGGACACTGGATTTGTGGTAAAAAGTGATATTGGGCAAAAGGTACAGCTTTTCAGTTCTGATATGAACTCTTGGGATGTAATATACAGCATAATGACTGTAGTTCACAGGATTTTATTATGTATTTGAAAGTTACTAACAGAAGAGATCTTAAGAGTTCTTACAACATGGTAAAATTCTATCGATGTGTGGTGATTGATGTTAACTGCACTTATTGTGATAACCACTTTGTAAGGTGTGCTTACTTCAAATCACGTTGTACACCTAGAACTATCGGACTGATATATGTCAATTATATTTTAATATAAAAAACAAGATGGAATTAGAAACAGCAAAAAATATATTAGACATTACTAAATAATAGTGTAAGAGATATATAGAACAAGTTTAAGGAAAGTCTGTAACAAGATTCTTCAAATCACAGTAACTGTAACAGAAATGAGCATTTACTTTCCTCAGTTTCTACATGCTGAATTCAGCAGCATCTAAATACTAAGGAATTTGCAGTTAAAATGCCAATTGGGTCTATAGTCATCTGAAGACTGGAAAGGAGCTAAAATAGCCACTTCCAAAGTAATTCACTTCCATGGATGGAAAATCAGCGCTTTTTTGTGAAGTCTCAGACACTCCTCGTATCGTCCTCCCTGGGGTAGTTTGAGTTCTCTCCCAAATGTCGATTGCCTTTCCCCAAAGTGTGTGACCCAAGTGAGCAATGAGAAGAAGCAATTCCTTTTATGACCTAGTCTCAGAATTCAGTCACCATCATTTCTGCCACATTCTATTCACTAAAATGGATGGATCGGAGGTTATGATGCCAAGTGAAATAAGACAAAGTGAAAGACAGATACTGGGTAGATTCACTCTGTGTGGAATATAAAGAGCCAAAGAACACATATGGCAAAACACAGCAGAAATCATTCTAAGACTCTGTGGAAAAAAAAATATATATATATGTATCGGTTACCAGAAAAAGGATGGGAGTGAGGGGGAGGAAGGAAGTGATAAAGGAAGGAAGGAGATAGGCCATTAGCACAGGAGAATTGGTGGAGGGTGAGTGAAGCATGTGCACATGTGGAAGTGTGAAAATGTACCCCAAAGTTATATGGGAACGACTGACAAAAAAAGAAAAGCGCAGAACTAAGTTCATCTCCACATCAAGAGAAAAAAAATTAGGTAAGCTTTATCTTATGCAAGGAGGGGTGCCAAAGAATCAAGGACATGTTTGAAAACCTTTACAATATGCAAACTTTGTATTATTGCAAAAGACAATTGCTAAAGTAAAACAAAAAATTATGAAGACAGCTTTCCAGAAATAAAACAAGACTTGAATGTCTAAATTACAGAAGCATCGCATGTCTCCAGACAAATGAAACAAAGCAGTGAACATATTACTAGTCTTAGTAACTTAATGGAGTCTAATAATTTTTGAGGCAATACATAAAATTCAATTTATTCATAAAAAAGAAAATATTAGGCTGCCCTCAGATTTTTTTAATAAATATAGACAAATTTAATAGGTATACAATAATCCTGTGAAAGGAAAAGTCAGTATAAATGTCTCACGAACAACGTTCAAGATTAAAGCAAAAGGAAAAATACCTCTGAGCACAAAATATATCAGAGAATATGAATCCTCATTGAAGAAACTTCTTTACGATAACCTCAGAAAAATAATAGGAGAAGCAGCGATCACTGGTTATAGTCAGCGGCATGGTAAGAAAAATGCCTGGATATTGTATAACCCCCTTTAATATGTATATTTTAAATGCAATTAAATAAACTATTAAGTTGACACTAGACTTGCTACATATTTTGTGAGGCATGATGTAAAATAAAAATGTAAAGTCCCTTGCTCGAAAAGAAAAACAAAAATAGGAAGAAAGAACATTTGTCTCTCTCAACCTGTGGTTTTCATTGGCATTAAATGGTGTGTTGCATTAGGCATTGAGTCTCAAGGGGCAAAACCAGGTATCTCATGACTTGATACAAAGGGCACATGTACCCAAACCTAACTCTTTCATTCCCAGACCCCTGCCAAGGACAAAATAGCAGCAATGGTTGTGTGGGGTGGGGAGCCAACGATGGAGAACCGATCTTGTGTAGGTAGGAGAATGGAAACAATGATGGATTGAGACTTTAACCCAAGAAACATGCTCCATTTTGCTAGCATACCATTTACAAGGCACAAATTCAAAGAGAAGATTATTCAAAGCTTCTGAATGTTGGCTGCAGAGCACTAAACCCTAAGTATACCTTCCAACCATGGGCCTGTGTGACTACTCTGCTTGTACACCCATGATGTCAGCCACATGTTGGTAAAAGAAAATTTCAGTACAGGTACAGTATGCAATTTTGGTGGACATTGCAGTGAACACGAGTGATTAGCCACTGCTAACAGATAAGATTCCTCTATGTTAATTACATTTTTTAATTATTGAAATTTTCTCTTTGTGAAAATAATTAGTATATTATTCATGTGAAATATCAAATAATGGTTTTTCTTTTAGGTGAACTATTTCAAGAATGCACAGTATAGATAGTCATGTGAATACCCATATTCTCCAGGCCTAGTCCAGTGGAATATTATACTAATTAGCTATTAAAAAAAGATGAAATCTTGCCATTTACAATAACATGGATGAAACTTGAGGGGATTAGGCTAAAGGGAATAAGTCAGAAAGAGAAAGGCAAACACCAGATAATCACAATGATAGATGGACTATAAAGAACCAAAGCAAACAAACAAAACTAAAACAAAAATCAATCCTTAGTCTCTGACAACAGCACAGTGGTTACCAGAAAGGGAGGGGGTGCGGAGTGGGAGGAATGGGAAGAGGGGGTCCACTGGATGGTCACAGATGGTAACTAGACCTTTGGTGGTGGACATGATGGGGCACATATAGTTTTAAAGGATTAAAGCTGTAGAACTAAAACATACACAGTGCTGTAAATCAATGCTCCCTCGATTAAAATATTTAAATTAGAGTAGGCATATTTTAGATCTAAGTTATAAATTTCTAACCTAAATTACTTTTATTAAAGATCTTCCCCCCCCCCTTTGGTTCTGCTTACCTAGCTCAAACCCCTATATTTCTTCTTGTCATCTTTGCTTTATTCAAAAACCCATGTATGTATTAAGCATATTCAAACTCCCAGATCCAAGACATTTATAGGCAAATAAATTAACCTCTGCCTAAACTGCAAACTTATACAAAAATCAACTCAAATGGAATATAGGTCTCAATGTCAAACAGAAATCTATAAAAAATGGAGAATACCACAGAGGAGAAAATCTTTATTCCCTGTAACTATGAAAATGGTTCATAGATATGACAACAATAGCATGGTCCATCAAAGAAAAAAATTGGTATAGTAGACTTTAATTTTTTTTTTTTTTTTGCTCCATGAAAGACACTCTTAAAAAGATGAAAAGAGAGGGCCTCCCTGGTGGTGCAGCGGTTGAGTGCTGGGTTGCGAAGCTGCCCGCAGCCTCTGCAGCACCAGTTCCATCCCCAGATGCCAGGCGAGGGTCCCACATGGCGCGCAGACCTCTCCTGCCGCCCGCTGCTCCCCTCAGCAGTGTATTTTGTCAGTCTGCCTGTTCTGTTCCCCACTCTGGTGAATTCTCTCACCCTCCCGCGCTTCTGACTGTACCCAGTGCTTGTATAAATAAATAAATAAATCTAAAAAAAAAACAATAAAAAAAGATGAAAAGAGAAGCTACAAACTGGGAGGAAATATTTGAAAACCATATATCTAACAAAGAACTCATATCTACGATATATTTATTTTAAAAACTTCTAATCATAACACAAAGAAAATGGGGGGTAGGGGTGGGGAGAGGAAGGACTAGGGTCAAAGTAAGGGGGGTGCAATTGTATGGGGAATATAACCAAAATGAAAATCCATACATTGTTCAAATAAAAAATAAAGAAAAAAATAGCAATACATTTAGAAAATTGGCAAAGACATGAAGAGATATTTCAGTGAAGGAAATATGTAGATGAAAAACACCTAAAAAGATGTTCTATTTTTTAAGCTGTTAGGTAAATGTAAATTAATTAAAACCTCACTGTGGTATCACTACATACTAATTAAAACAGCAAAAATAAAAAATATGTACAAAATGTAGGGAAGTATTTGAAGAATCGGGGTCTCTGAAACATTACAGGTGGGAATGTAAAATGGCATAGCCATTTTGGAAAAGAATATGATGGTTTCCTAAAAAGAAGAGACAAAAAAAAAAAAAACCTAAACTATACCTGTAACAACAACATTACCTACTCCTGGAGTGCACAGAGAAATTAAATTGTATATCTGCACAGAATCCTGTGTACTACTGTTCAGAGCAACCCTCATCATTATAGTCCAAAATTGGAAATAATCCAAATGTCCTCAAACTAGCAAATGAATAAACAAATGTCACTTCTACACAATAAAATTTTATTAAGCAATGAAAAGGAACAAATACCTTGAAAGGATATAAAAGGTATTAATTAAACCAATTGCAAAGGTTTTAATATTGCATGATCCCATTTGTATAGCATTCTTAAAATGATGAAGTTATAGAGATGGGGAACATTCTGGCTTGAGGAAAGAATGTAATCAGTCATTACGTGGGGATATATCAGTGAGGGTTCTTAGCGCTTACTGAAAAAGGATCATTTTGCTTATCTCTGTGTATTGGCAAAACCTTACTCCTCCAAGACGGCCTTTGATGTCCTTGTTAATCTTACCTGCACAAAATTATGCTCTCAGGTTGAGGGACAAGAGATGAGGAGAGGCTTGAGAATGGTTTATCCTGGTCTAACACAGCAGTGGAAGTTTATGAGGGGAAGATGAGCTACATAGATACAGAGAAAAGTAATGGGGGGTGTAAAGATATTTCTACTCAGCAAATGGATTCTGTTAGGGGACAGCCACAGATGTTGCCTTTTTTAGAGATTTTTTAGAAAATCCAAATGGGATTCTGCCCTCAAGGATCAATATATACCAAATTCCAAATGTAGAGCAGACATGAAAGCAGACATACAAAAATCTGGACTTTCAATCTACCATATCATTATACTATGATCATTTATTTTCTCTCTCTCTTTTTTTTTTTAAAGATTTATTTATTTATTTACACAAGCACTGGGTACAGTCAGAAGCGCGGGAGGGTGAGAGAATTCACCAGAGCCAGAGCGGGGAGCAGAGCAGGCAGAAGGACCGAAGGACACTGCTGAGGGGAGCAGCGGGCGGCAGGAGAGGTCTGCGCGCCATGCGGGACCCTCCTCCGGTGGTGGCCGGGGAGCAGCCGGGAATAGAACCAGCGCTGCAGAGGCTGCGGGCAGCTTTGCAACCCAGCGCTCAGCCACTTCGCCACCGGGGAGGCCCCATTTTCTCTTTTTTAAAACACAGTTTCTGGGAACAACTTTGAGTAAAGAACTTACGACAGTAACATCTTTGAAAGCACAATTTCTTAGTGCTGTCCACTTATTAACACAGCTCACCAAGCTTTACATAAAAGGGGGGTTAGAATCACCTGATGATCAGATCCCTCAGAGACTATAGCGTGAGCAAGCACATATATTCAAAACTAACTTTGAAGCCACTCACTCCTTCCAGTCACAGGGATGGCAGGCCTGGGAGGGACAGTGGTTGGTGCAGTTTTTCCACAAAGGGGAAAGGTACCTGTACAAATGCTGCATGTGTTGTTTAGACGAGCACTAGTGCAGGCCTCAGACTCTGTCCCAGTCAGCGCTCAGAAAAGCCACAGGTCCTGACAGAGATTTGATAGAATTCAGTGTGCCAGTGATAAAACGGGGCCTGGCACTATTTAATGATCTCCTCTGATTAGCCTTTGGTGTCTTATACTCAAGCCAACACAAAAGGAATGAAGTAAAAAGAAATACCTGCTTAAAGACAGTCCTGCTCATTAAGACAAAATCTAAGAAATAACCAGGCTTTTGAGCCCAAGGGCCTACAAACAGAACGGTGCTTAAATCATACTGCCATCCTGAACTTCCCAACCACACCTGCCTCCAAAATATATTGTTTCTAAGACAGTGTTTTATTAAGGTGTCCTGAAATTTGAAAACTTCAAGGGAGTTAGAGCCACATAACTAATTTTCTTTGAGAATTGAAAGTAAAAGCAAGGAGCCCAGGAATGTCCTTCTCAAGTGTAACTGTATAATTAGGGGATTCTGGAAATATCTGTAAAATGGTTTCCATATTAGACAGCATCGATGTTTCTGTGTCTGACTTATTTCACTTGGCATAATATTCTCCATGTTCATACATTTTGTCACAAATGGCATGATTCCCTTCTTTTCTATGGCCTAATAATATGTTTTCTCTTGTGTTCCAATGAGTTCTTGGAGATTATTTTTTTAAAGATTTATTTATTTATTTATACAAGCACTGGGTACAGTCAGAAGTGCGGGAGGGTGAGAGAATTCACCAGAGTCAGAGGGGAGAGCAGAGCAGGCCGACTGACGAGGTACACTGCTGAGGGGAGCAGCGGGCATGGCAGGAGAGGTCTGTGCACCATGTGGGACCCTCGCCTGCGGACGGGGATTGAACCAGCGCTGCAGAGGCCGCGGGCAGCCACGCAGCCCAGTGCTCAACCGCCGCGTCACCAGGGAGGCCCAGATGATTATTTTTAATTCTATGTCAGGAACTGTATAGATTTCTATTTTGGAGGTTGTTTGCTGGCCTTTATCAGTTTCCTTTGGTGGTAGGATGATTGCTTACTTTTTCTTGATCTTTATAAGCTTCTCTAGTCTTTACAGACTATTTCAAAAGGTAGACACCTTCTCATGTTAGGTTTCTGGATTCATAGGCTTGCCTGATGGATTACAATTAAGCAGATTCTGGGCATGGTATTGTGGCTGTTGCTGGATCTGCAATGGGACCTGTGTTTGTCAGGCCTGTTACCAGGGGTGTAGATGGGCAGGAACACTGTTTCCAGGGTGACTAGAACTGCCTCCCGGACTTTGGTCAGTGGTACTGACACAGGGACAAAAGTTCATTTCAGGGTCTACAGTGGGGTTGGTAGATGTTAGGCGTGTTACCAGGTATGCAGATGTGTGTGACTCTTGCCAGGTCCTCAGAAGGGCTATCACTGCACCACTGGGTAGTCCCTGGGTGGACAGGACTGCTGCTTGGGCTGCAGCTGAGAGTGACTAGTGCTGAGTTAAAGGACCATTTCAGGATCTTCAGTTGGACTGAAGACGAAACACGAATGGGTGTGTCTTTCTCCAAGTCCCTGTGTGGGTCAGCCAAGATTCCTATGTGCAGGAGCTGCGGCTGAGCTACAAGAATAATGCAGCGTCTGTAATTGACATATATTGGAGACCTGATAGGCAAAATAGTTCTTTCTCTTGGTGGGCTCCTGGGTGACTGGACTGCTCTTGGATCATGATGGCCAGGAGCTGGAACTGAAGTACAGGATTGTGTCAATATCCACAGTTAAATCAAAGTCAGCAGGTTTGTAAAGCAAGGCGTAGTCAGGTGTGAGGCCTTCCAGTGTCCCTGGCATATGTGCTGATAGCAGGACCAAGGCCAAATGTGGCAAAAGCCAACTCCAAAGGAAGATGGAACTGCTACTAGTCTGAAGCTGGGGCCACAGTTGGCGGTCCTGCTACCTGGGTGTGGGCCTCTGCTCTCAGAATGACCCTGGTCAGTCCTGAGCTCCACTGGCGTTCGGTAACCTCCTACCTGGTTCCTAAAGCTCCCACAAAGTCTATGGGTTACTATCAAACTATAGTTACTGTGTGAGGCAATGAGCAGGAGCCCTCTAGCATCTTGCTGATGTCATTCAAAAAACCTTATACTTTAAGAACAACTGCACACACACACACACACACACACCCCAATACTTAAATCAGTGGTTCTCCAATTTGAGTTTTCATTAGAATCAGAAGGCCCATTAAATTACAGGTTTCTATTTCTCATCCCCAACTCCAGATTTCCTGACACACTAGGCCTGAAGTAAATTTCAAGACTGTCTTTTTCTAACAAGTCCAGGGGTGTTAGTTATGGTCCTGGTCTAGGGACTGCAGTTTAAGAGTCATGAACTTAGCTCACCCCCCTCATCCTCAAGCATTACAACATAGATGTGTCCCTAAGTATGGCCAGTCCTGAGCTTAGCTTTAGAATTGCTAGCTCTTTTCATGCATTCAGGATGGAGATACAAAGGGCTTCAAAATTCTTTAATGCAAGACTGGCGGTTCATTGTTTGATGAAGGAAAGTATTGCTTAGTCTTGGGGACAAGAAAACTGGCTTTGAGATGATTCCTTGCAAACCTAAACTAAAACTAGTTCAAATTGGAGAGTCCTATTTAGATTGGATATGATTTCTTTGCTTCTAACAATGAACCTAAACTACCAATTCAATGCAAACCTTAAATTAGTCAAGCTGACTTGCTTTAAAGGAACACTTTTTTGCAAAGAGTAAATTGTTGGTATCTGGCTCCAGGATATAATAAAGCAGATCACAACTTCTGCATAAATCAGAGGAGGCGTTTCCTAATATACCCATAAGAATTACCAGAGTAAAACTAAAAACCAAGTATTTCACTGAGTTGAATGTTATTTTGTGTGTGTTTCAAGCTTTGCAAGCTCTCCTAAACCTGTGGCAATAACTGCGAAAGGGTTGCATGCAAGCCACGGCATACACAGAGTGTTATTCTATCATCCAAAGAGTTAGCTCTCTCCATTATCTTGCTGCAGATTGACAGATTGGTTTTACTTAATTGGCTAAGTTCATTAATGACTTGGTACTTAGATACACTTACCCAAAGAAGTGCAATTGAAAATAATGGAGAGAGGGGAAGGAATTATCACTTGCTCAGCAAGTTCTATAAACCAAGCAAATGCTCAAGTCAATCTGTATCTATCAACTCACTTGACACTCATGACTTTTTATGGTGGAGGTTATTTTCCTTTCACTGCGTATGAGAAAACAGACTCTGGTGTATTACATGATACCTCTTATTTATACAATTACCACTGGTAGCATTAAGTGAAGTATCTTCAACATCAAATCCTGCATTCTTTCTTCTATATTGGCATCCGTATAATGTATTCAGTGGGATATGGGTTTGAATGGGGAAAATGTTTGTTGACTAAACCAGTTTTAAAACTGGTATGTCTTATGATGCCTTTCTTTAGATTCCTGATATCCATAGTATTTTAAGAGCCCTGTATAGGACTTTCATTAAAGAAAATATACAGCCCAGGATTTCCCCAATTTAACTGATAATGGAGCCATTTCTTCTGAAGAAGGCACTTTGTGACATGCTGTTTTGAGCTAGGCTATCTTCCTACATACAGAACAAATACTGATTTTTTAATTCCAGTTTCCCAAGCGAGAGTTGGTGATAGGTCATGGGGAAAATTTGCTGCCTTTCTCATATTCAAATTCCTTTTTTAAAGAGTATGACCCTTCACTTAGGTTTGTGAGCTGGTGATTAGATTCATTGCCAGTTGGGAGGGTTAGGGTGTTAGAAGGTGGTGCACATATTTCACCTACTCCTTTCTAGATCATCTTGTGTCTAACTAGGCACAACAGAATGGAGTTTCCTCTCCTGTTGGACCACCCTGACTATCCTGTTCTCTCTTCTCTCTTGGCTGTGCTAGAGTTTGTTAAGATCCTAAGATTTGAGTTTCAACCCAAATCATGCACCCACATTGCCTGCACTGAGGTGTCTAGATAAAATCCAGGCTCACATGATACCAGTAGCTTCCTTTCCTTTGCCATTGAACCCAGTACATGTGCTACCCTTGGGGAACCTCATGGAAGGGGATTGGTATTGAATTGTAGTACTTTTATAAGTCCTCAACCTAATATTTTCAAAACCTGTCATCTTTTTCATGGCTTTATTTTGCATTTTAATCAATATCTGTGGATCTAAAATGACCTTTCAAATATGTCCACAATGTTTAGTGTGTAGGAAAAGGAAAAGAAAAATGTTCAACTTATTAAATCACTAGCATACTTTTTTCACTTGCTTTGCATTACATATACTTTATTTATACATATATAACTGTACTAAGTAGTAGGGAGTATAGAATATAAAACTACTCATCCTTCAGTAGTTTATCAGTAGTTTATAAAGTGTCAGATAAATATACGACTTGGGAGAGACAGCAAACCTTTAATCAAGCGGGCCTGATTCAAGAATTTTTCCATGATGTGACCTTGGACACACGCCTTAACTTTTCAGAGCCTCGGTATTCACTTTAGTAATGGTACAGTTTGCCACTTCACAGGATCATTGTGGAAATTAAATAGGACAATATCTCTTGTGCTTTTCAGACAGAAATATGTGTACCCCATGGGCAGGAAGCAAAAAGTCAAAGGATAACAACTGGGGACAAATGTCTTCTTCCAGAATCAGGTTTACTTGAAAATTGAAGGAAATAATTTTAGAATAAAACACCTGCGCATATATTAAGAAGTAGAAAGGAAAACCCTCCTGAGCTGTTCAGGTAAAAGATGAAGCTTCAATCACATGCTGCTCTTGTAGTGGGCTGCTTCAGGCGACACTTCTGGGGGCCCTGAGGGGTGTGCTTTCACTCACCTTCGCTTTTCAGTGGGAAAAAAACTCTGAAATGCAGTGAGATCTGTGAAAGTTTTCCTAGTCTCTGAGCATTTCACAATTCTATTGTTACTGATACTCAAGGCAGAGTCAAACAAATGCTGAAGGAGACCAACTGGCCGTGAGGAGAAGACAGACAGAGGTGGTATGTGACTGCAGGTTGACCCCAGCAGAGTTCACCAGAGATTGCTCTTGCAGCTCTGTTAGGAGACGGGTGTATTCCTGTCATGTCTTGACAATAGTGATTCTCAAACTTGAATTTACACCAGAATCACATGGAGGGCTTGTTCAAACACAGACTTCAGGGCCTCACCCCAAGAGACTGTGATTTAGTGGGCCCGGGGTCAGATCAGTGTATTTGAATTTTTGACAAGAATCCAGTGACAGTGTTTCCTAACTCCAGCTATCTCTAAACAGCATTGATGTTTTGGCTTCACTTCCATCTTTATTTGGTTCAGTTACAAGTATTTAAAGTATCCCAAAGTGTTTCTACCCTGCAGATGGAATTATGGTGGCCAATATTTCCAGTTTGCCCGGGAGTGGCAGTTTCCTGCGATGGAGAATTTTCAATGCTAAAATTGAACAGTCCCACTCAAATTGGGGTAAATGGTCAAACTTGCTATGGAGTCAAGGTCCACTAGATTCACAGCCTCCTTTATTTATCTAGAGTAGAATGTGATAAACACCAGTTATCTTGATCACCTGCCATTGCTTAGCACAAAGAGTGGGCACTCAAGGACCAGTTGCTTGAATCTACTGAAGATTAAAGAGGAGAGAAACATCTTTTTTCATTATATCAGGATGATGTTTTAGATACAGCCTTGTGAAGAATGAAGTTTGGGGGAAGAATTGGGGTTTGTGGCTGCTGATTTCCCACAAGTTATCTATCAAATTTGGGCAAAGTGCTTATCCTATTTGAGACTCATTTTCTTCTTATGGAAAATGCAGAAATAACAGCTCAAAGAGTTTTTGTGAGAATTCATGGAATTATTTATCATACATGTCCAGCATACTTATAAACTCTCTACTAATGCTGGCATGTGTATGCGTGATGACATGAATATGCAGAAACCTTTGGAAATTTTAAGATGAAGGCTTGCATGAGTAGAGATCAGCAGCTCTGAAAGGGCTCACTTTTTTTGGATAGAATAGTGGCATATTGCTGTGATCTTAGGTTTGTGTTCAACCAAAACCTATATTCAAATCCAATCCCCAAAGATGATGATATTAGGAGATGGAGCTTGAGGGAAGTGTAAAGGTCGTGAAGGTGGATCCCTCATGAATGGAACTAGTGTTCTTATAATAGGGGCTCTGGAGAGTGCCCTAGACCTTGCCCCATGCCAGGACACAGTGAAAGGCAGGCAGGTTGTACCCCAGGAAAGACTATCACTAGGTTGTGAGCAGCCAGCACCATGATTTCAGGGTTCTAGCCTCTAAAACTCTGAGAAATAAATGCTTGTTGTTTTTAAGCTACCTAGTGCATAAAATTAAAGGTAATATGCAATCTAAATGACAGCTTAGGGGAAGGTGCCTATCCATTATGAGTTCTTGACTGCTCCTTTCAAAAATAAGAACAGTTTAAGCCATAGTAGTATATTGGCTACAATGTGGCAGTATGTATTTCATTATTTTAAACATTACCTCAAATTAGGGGAGATTACTAGCAGGCTGCATGAAATAGCAATGCCTAGTAAATACAAAACCATTTTGTAAAAATAAATCTAATATCTTGTGTATATGAAAACTACAAATTTTATATTCTCATGTCAAATCCTCTGATTTCTTTTAATGCATAGCTTTTCAGTTTTTCTAATAGCAAGGGGTTACTCATGAAAAATATTAAAATATTTAAAACTATTAAAAATTGAAAACATTCTAAAATCATTCCCTAATAATGATTAAAACTGTCCAGTGTAGTCAGCAGTTACACACAAATAAACGTATTACACACAAGCTATACAATTATCATAATTATAAGAATGTTAAACTAACCTGATTATTGGCTGTCCTATAACTGGATGTTAGTAGTGTGATTTCCCAATTTTCTCTGTTTTATAAAATCTCCTGGATCTTATTTAGAAATTACTGTGGGTATTGTCATTTCTCTCAGAAGGAGGAAACCAACACAATAGCAGTGATTAGTGTGGTGAACACAGAGGCACCTGTAGGGTAGAGGAGACGGAGTGGGTCACCATCAGAAGTTGAGTCATTTGGTGTGTTCTGTCTTGGTGTATGGAAGGAAAGATATAAAAATAGCTTAAGAACATAGGCCTGCCCAGAAAAGGAGCAAAAAGAAAGAAATGAGGTCAAGGAAAGTTTGGGTTCTGGCCAAGACAATTAAGAAAGATAGCAAATTGAACAGTGAGACTCCATTTTTGAACAATTGTTAGGAAAAGTGAATAGTGCAATTGGAAACTGTAGCCTTGAAAACATTACAGTTGTAATTAACTCTGGGAAACAAACCTAAAGACACTATGTTTCAGATGTTTTATGAGGAAGTAAAGTAACCGTATTTGAATCCTCTTTCACTTTGGCCACCATATTGATAGCTGGAAAACCTATCAATAGGATGGAAACCCTAGTTAGAAGTTGTAAACTGTGAACGATACAGAGCCATCCAGTCCCTGGTGCTCTCACTATACAAGAGTGGGCTAGAAAGAGCCTGCTAGGATTGAGTAATGTTCTGGCAGATTGAAATGCCAGAAATCCCCATTCTATGGCTTATTTACTTTCCAAATATGGGAGCATCTATCTCTGTGAGACCCTTCATCCTACAGTGGCTATCCTTGTTCCCAGTAGTCAGTATGTATATTTGGGCAAAGAATCCAAATATCTCACTTGCAACCTTAAAGATATGAAGCTTCAAAAGACATAAAACCAGTTTTGTGCATGTTTGGGAAGAGCACGGAATGGAGCACCAGAACTCTAAAATGGAGTTCCATTAATGTGTACTAGTTTCCTAAGGTTGCCGGAACAAGGTGCTGGAAACTGCCCTCGTCATCACATGGTTCTGTGTGTATCTGGTTTCTTTTCTCATAGGAACTGGTCATATTGGATTAGGGATGACCCTAGTGCCCTCATCTTAACTTGATTATATCAAGACTATATTTCCAAACAAGGCTATACTCACAGGTACCAAGGATTAGGATTTCAGTGTATCTTTTTGGTCATTCAAAGGCAGATTGCCAAATGCAAGATCTTAGTAAGGATATATAGGAACAAAGAGAGTTATTCCCCAAAGAGATTGAAAATAATTAAAAAAAGACGAAATGAGACTCTGAATGAAACGAGTCTTCATTTATAGATAAGAAGTACTTTAAGTAAAATTAAACTGGCAGAAAAGAGAATTTTCAGAAATAGAAACACACATATACAAATTACCCGTTTAGAAAAAGAGAGACAAACAAGACAGGAAGAATGAGAACACCCTATGATACATATCAGACTTGATCCGAAGAGGAGACAAGGAAAATGGATATTCCAGAAGGTGAAGATAGAGAGAAAGGAGCAGAGAATATTTTCAAAGAAATAATAATTGAGGCAAAGTTGAAGAAACCAGGGGAAGAAATATATTTGGAAAGAATTGTGGATGTGCTTTGCTTGTCATGGGTAGGGAGAGAAACAAGCATCCACCTACCTGAAATCAAGTGAGGGGGTGCTTCAAGAGAAGTTTGACATGCATTCCCTGGAATTTTGAGGGGGGAAGGGCTCGTTATCCGACTCACATCTGAAGTGGGAAGTAAAAAAGCTGTGGCTTAAATTCATCTGTATTTCTGTAGAATATAAAGGGTTGAACAGTCAACGACCTTTACTTTTAGTTTGTTGGTGTAAAAGATGGATTTCTGTGTGCTCTGTGTCCAAAGAAGGAGCCCACAGGAAGGGAGACAGACTGTGTCCTCTTGGGCAGGGATTCTGCCCAAAAAAGGTGTTGGGGAATAAGGTAATCCCAGAAGAGTGAGCCACTAGACAACACACAGTTCAGAGGAATCTTGCCAGAAGTTAGAAAGACAATGTTTGTGTCAAGTGTATTGGAGAGGAAGTAAAAGAGCCACAAAAATATCCCATAAAAGAAAGAAATTTTGCATCCGTTCACCCACCCGCAGAATTTACCAATATCAAACTACAATTTTGTCAAATAAGCACAACTTTCTTTCCTCTTACGTTCTTCCCTACCCGCTTATGGGTAATAAGGGAAGAGCTGACATAAGAACATTCAGTTGGTGCTGCCCAACTCTTTTATCCATAGGTGTTAAAATAAGTTATAAGAGTAAATGTGAAGCAGAAGAGTGGAAAACAAGAATAAAGTTGCTATCTTCTTGCATCCTACTAAGTCTAGTTCCTTAAGCCTAGCTCTTTCAATACACTTAAACATTTCTGACTTGGATACATGGTAGAAGTAGAGAAGGAATATAGAATGACTTGCATTCATAAGATGAGGGACATTATAGTCAGGAGATGAATGTATGTGTCTTGAGTTTGAGAAGCCTAAGGACCATACTGCTGGAGATTCCTGGTAGTCAGATGAAGATACGGTGTGGCTGTTAGGAGGGAGACTTAACTACATAATTTAGGCTTTCTCATTACCATATAGCTAGTAATGGAAACATTAGTAGTTGATGAATTTACCTATGTGAAGTGCAAGACAGGATACAAATTAAAAGAAAGTACAGAATACTCTTAGAAGTGTCAATATCTAGTAGACTGGTACAGGAATAATAATTCCAGAAGGATACTAGGAAAGAATGGCTAGAGCAGCAGAAGAAAGGAGTGGGGTTTTTCAGTAGTCAGAAGAAAAATGAATTTCAAAGAGAAAGAAATGAGAAAAGTAGCAAATACCTCAGAAAGTCAATTAAGATGAGGACGAGTAGGAGACTATAAACTGGGACAATAGGTGATCAACAACATGTGACCTTCATTAGATTCAGTTGGGGATGGAAGGACACAGGACAAAATAATGATAATACTCAGTCTTGAGAAATAGAGCAACTGTTTTAAAAGAAAAATTATCATGTAACTTAAGTGACTTTATCATGTTACTTAAATACTTCCAGACCTAAAATCATGTGCATGCTATTTCCAAAAAGTACAATTTAAAAGCACAAATATATAATCCAAAGAGTTTAATGTAGTGATATTGTTTTACTGAAATCAATGTGCATCTAGGAAGTAAGTTATAGTTATATAATGTAACTTAATGTTTTTTGTCTTATTTTTTCATTTCTTATATATTTCTTACATCATTTTTCATTTTTGAACAATGTATGCATTTTCATCTTTGTTATATTCCCCATACAATTGCACCCCCCCTCTTATTTTAACCCCAATCCCTCCTCTCCCGGCCCCCCCTGCAGTGTGTCTCTGGTTTATAGTTGCTTGTTGATTTTGATTTTTTCTTTATTATAGTTACTCAACTCTCCCATGACTTTTGTCCTTTCACACTTTTGCTTACAAGTCTCACCAATCTATGACTTGGCCTTTGCCGAGTCTGAACTTGTTATCCCTGTCATAAAACCGTTCATTCCTTTTGTACTAGACAACAAAATGGTTGCTAATGGGCACCATCCTGACTAAAAACACACACACAGAAGCCTGTCACTGACCTCCTTTAAAACAAAAACACAAATCTGGGCTCTGAAATTTCAAGTTTTAACATATCCAACATGTTATAATAGGGTAAGACATCCTAATGATTCAAAATACGCTTGTGTTATTTGTTAAGTTTCCGAAGCATCACCCACACATAAACTCACAGTCTGAGAGCTGGATTTGTGATCCCGGAGAATGCGCTCCCGGTCCTGGTACGTGATGCAGGCATTATGCCCCTGCATGAAGATCATCTATCTTTCTTTCTAAGCAGTGCCTTGTTTGATGAGCACAGATTCTATCTTACTATAAGCTTTGTGTCCTGTTCTTGGTGATTACCACAGTTTTGTAAATAGAGAATTCTTTACAATTTGGCTAGGTGAATGTGAAAATATCCTATTTTTTGTTTTTTAATATGAAGCATAGAGATGAAATAAAAAACATCTGTGGGAACTAGTTGTGTGTAGTGACATCCCCGCCCCCCCCCCCCGCCCATCATTCTAGCCCTGAATCAACTCATTAAAACATGCCAGTAAAGGAGAAAATAAGGATATAAATCTGCACACTTAGACTGCAGTGCATCCCCTTGAAAGCCAGTGGCAGGACAGTGCTTCCTGCCATGGGCACTGTGGCTTGCTTGGCCTCCCGATGTGAGATGCCACAGTTGTGGGCTGACGCCCACATCTGTAGCAGCAGCAGCCAGCAACCTGAAAACGAGTTGCCCGCTGGGTGAGTTTTTCACAGCCGGGAGTTGCTTTCTCATAGATTGTGCTGCAGCCTGCTCACGCTTCCACAGATTTCCGAGAGCATCCAGCTAATTAAAAACTTGGGCAGAGGTGGAAACGGCAGAAACAAATCACCCACGTGATGAGGACACATCCCGCCTTAGGTTCCCAGAGGTTCCCTGACTGAAGTTGGGTTGTTGTGCTGAAAATTAGAGGCCCAGTGTGTTTTTTCTTTTCTTATTGAGGTAAGCTTGGTTTATAGCTCTGTGTATGACTCAGGGGAAGAAGTTCACGCCTCCTCAGATGTACACTATCACACCACACTCACCACCAGAGCACCCATAATCCTTTACTCTAGACCACTGGGACTCCCTTGGGCCCCCACCTTACCCCAGGGGTCTTTCCACGCGCCAATGGTTTCCAGACAGCCAGGTCCCTTTGGCATGCTTCGCTGGGGGTGCTTCCTATTTCAGGGCTTAAGTTAATGTGTCTTGTGCCCTTTCACTTCCCTTTACTTGTGTCCCTCACACGTGTCCACCTGGAAAGGCTACTGGCAAATCAAGTTTCTTGCTTTCATCCACAATTACAGGCCACTGCTTTCTAGAGGCTTCTTCAGAATAATAATTATGACTTCTTTCTTTCCTCAGTTTCTCCTTGTAGAAGATTCCTGAGTGGTAATCTGGGGTCAAGGCAGAATATGAGTTTTGAGCTGAAAGAGATGCCTGTTCAGTTTCCATCTGCCATAACTGTATATTATGACAGTAGAGAAGGTCTTAAAATCACATTCTAGCTCCTTGTCTAAACAGTTGGAGGAACAGTCTCTACCTCATAGATGGTGGTGAAGATTAACTGAAATGGTAGATGGATCTACCACACCAAGTAGAGTGTGCTACCTGATAGAGGTTCAGTCAAGGCTGTTGAAACTTTGTTATTTTGTTATTCGTTATTCAACCTTAAGAAGAGTAAACATAATTCCTAAAAGGTTCTCACATCCAAGCTTCTAGATTAACATATCTTTAGTTAGTAATTTTCCTCAGAGCAAGAACTATCTTATTTTTGTGTCTCCGGTACCTGTGTGCTTTTTTTTTTTTTTTTTTTTTTTTTTTTTTTTTTTTTAAGATTTATGTGTACAAGAGCTGGGGGACACACCAGATGTGTGGGAGGGTGAGAGGATTCACCAGAGACAGTGGGGAGCAGAACAGGCAGATTGACTGAAACACACTGCCAAGGGGAGCAGCGAGCGAGTCAGGAGAGGTCTGCTGGGCCATGTGGGCATCAAATCCACGATGCAGAGGCTGCAGACAGCTTCACAGCGCTGCGCTCAACTGCCTGCACCACCTGGGAGGCCCTACCCGTGTGCTTTCTGAGACCTATGGGCACATCGGAAATACTAACTGAAAGCCTTGATACAGACATGTATAAACTGTAGAAAGTGATTCTAACACTTAGTTCAGTGTTAAACAACCAGCTAGCTTTTTATATTGGCTGAAATATCCCTCAGCTTCTGTTTCCTGTGTCATACACTGGTGTTAGTAAATTGTCTGTTAATTTCCCTTAATTAGTTTCGTAGAATAATGTCACACTGGAAAATTCTCTTCATTCCCAGCTCCAATGATTACTAGAGATAGCTAAAAGATGATACAGAGTCTTTTGTAGAGTGATAATACATTTAATTAAGATAAAATAATATTAGCTCAGTGTTTGGTGTCTAAAACTGCCAACACCAAGCAGTCGACGCTCCAACACCAGCTCTGTCAATGCTCCAGTTGTGATGTTGTTCACCCTAATTCAGGCTGGTTGGATGGATCCCTGGGAAGGTATTCCATTTAGGCTGCCTCCAAGTCTCCACAAAGTCTCCTGACTTTCACCCCACCACTCCTCAATGGTTCTTTTATATTCTATCCTTCTGGGTCTCAAATGCCACACATTTGACTGGCCCACCTAGGCTGAAATTAGGAATTATATGCTGGGGGCTGAATACTCCTTATTTCTCCATTTGGAGGTAGACTGATGTCCTTTTACTTGAAGTCACCATGTTTTACTTCCTTGCACATTCTGTTTGAATGTATCTTTTTCTGTTTCTTTTTTGTAAGGAAAAATAGTCCCTTCTAACCTTCTTGTCTCCAATCCACACACAGATCCTTGTGTATGTAAATGTCTCTGGCAACACCATTGCTGCAACTTGTTGTTCAGTTTCCTGATCACCAGCATACCCCCTGGCCACCCATGGTAGAAACTTCAGATTCATTGTAGACTATTTCATGTGTATATATATATATATATATATATACTTCCCACACCCTGCAGTCAGTAAAATCTTACTGATTCTGTCTTTGAAGTCTCTTGCATGTCAATCCCAGTCATCCTGTCCTTTCTATGCCCACACATGCATTTCTCCTTTGGACTAACCCTGTCTTTAGTCTCTTGTCTCCTTAGACCAATCTTCATACTCTTTTCAGAATTTGCCTTATAAGCCAAAGGTGACATGTAAATTCTACTTCTCAAAATTTACCAATGAATCCCAATTTCCTTTAAAATAAACTTCAGATTTCTTAGCATGGTATTTCCAGTTGGACCCCAAACCACTTTTTTCAGTTTCAAATCTAAATCTACCCTTTAATGAATACTAAACTCAAGTCTGAACCAAGTGCTTACTAGCTGTGTACCTTAACTACTTTCCTGTCTCAGCATTTCTGTCTAGACTGTTCCCTCTGCCTGTGTAACCATGTGCCCTCAAGCTCAGATTCAGTGTCCTGGTCTCTCTATTCATAAATGAATCATTTGCCTTTCTGCACTCAGACGGCAAACTTTATACCTGAATTTAACACTGATTTCACTATTGACTAAACTAGTATTTCACTATGTCTCATATAATACAAGATATTTATCTACATGTCTTCTAAAGTATAAGTTGCTACAGGGCAAAGACCATCACTGCACCCTCAGGGCACAAAAAACAATGAGGGTACATTAAGTGAACACAAGAAATGTTTATTGCATTTAATCAGATGAGATGTATCATTTTCAACTATTTGAAAACATAAAAGCTACTTTTTGCATTCATTGATGCCAAAATCTGTTCAATTGTGTGAATTGCTAGTCTGTCTCGTCTGAGAAAGGAGCTTCTGGCAAAATTCTTCCTGTAAGATCAAATTTTCTTCTCCATATCAAACAGCTCTCTCTTGCTCTCGTTGGGTTTGAAGCACTTGAGGTAATATATAAAAAATCTGTATTTTTTTCTAAATTAATAATATCCTGACACCCCATGGCAGCACCAGAGAAGGATCTCTTTTAGGCTGATGGACTGTGGATGATTTAGTTAAACTACTACTGTGTCAGAAAATAGCAAACAGCAAATCCATTACCAAGCAGCATGCCCTGATTTCATAGTTTAAGAAATTGAAACAAAGATGAATTTGGAGCAAGAGCACTGAATTGTAATGAAAGAAAATGAAACCTCTCAGGCACCTCACCATGTGATTGAGAGACATAATATATTTAACATCACATTCTTGAAGAGACTGAAATAGATTTTTAAATTTAAGTCATGCATTTTAACTACAGATGGGGATGTGTGCTAATTCACATAAAGTAAGACAAAAACAAACCAAGGCATACAGAAAATGCTGGAATTTCCTCCGTATATATTTCTGCTGATATGGATGCATTATATCAGAATTTCCATATGTTTTATTTCTTCTTTAAAATGTAGACCAGAGACTTGCCTTTACTAGGGAAACAGAGTTGATAACTGACACCCCCAGCCCATACCTAAGCCAAGTGTAACTCTACTCTCAACTTACCGCTCACCTTCAACTGTAGGCCTCTAGATTGTAGCTGGCATTAGGAGAGTTTGAACTTGTGTAGTGCAAGCACTTGTTTTTTTTTTTATTTTATAAAAAATAAACAAAATAGTCTTGTCAACATGTACCTAGATAAAAATGCCAATGGTAAAGTGGTTGAAAAATGTATTCTTGTCATCAAGTTGGCATCAACTGGCTAGGTAAAGGAAATTATTCTTGTTGCTGTGTCAGCAATTATCAAAAACTTAGCAACATAACCACATTTATTACTTCACAGTTTCTGTGTGTGAGCAATTTGGGAATCGCTTTGCTGAGAGGGGGCCTAGGGTCTCACTCACGAAGTTGCAATAAAACTCTTCTCTCAGCTGCAGAATCATCCACAGGCTTGACTGAGGCTGGAAAAATCTACTCGCTGTGACAGAGTTGACTGACACAGGTCTTGAAAATGGGACAATAGGTTGATCAATTGTCTCATGAGTGTTTGTTCCTGGGACTTAAATAGCACTCCTTTGTTTTTCTCTCATGTTTCCATTTTGAGACCATTTTCTGTTTCAATTGTATGGGACAAGAATTTCTATCTAATAAAATCTCAGCTGATTCTGATATATAAATAGATTACTGGACCAGCATGTGATAAAACATGTAGTATTCAGCACATTTCTGCATGAGAATGCCAGTTCTTGCTGATTTATAGTATTAAATTCAGTCCTTGCACTTGTGCTTTTATTCCAATACACATCATAATGACACATGCATGGCACATTTGCCTAACAAATGAAACAGACTTGACTGGAAGTGCATAAATGTGATGATGTTTTAAGTATAACTCTGAGTCCATGCTAATACATATACAACAGGAAACCAGTCTCTAAAAGGTAAGTCTGCAGCGATGATGCCTCAGCGCTGTGCTGGAACTGGCCAGCAACACTGCTTCTGAGTATTTCTGTTCCTCAGCTGTCACTCAACTACCTGTTCAGTGATTTCACATGAGTAGCTTGAAATGGACCACGGATGTGGTATCTACACCACAGAAATGAGCAAATGCCACAAAGCAGGAAAATGTTAAAGTCTCATCAGGACAGCACCACCTGAGATGCTTTTCAGAGCTAATTGTGACGTGGTGGTGTGTCATCACAGAGAGATAGAAAGTGACTGTTTCACTCTGTTGCTCTTTTGTTTTCATCTTTTGCAACCCAGCGCTGTAGCCGATCAGATCACAAATCACACACAACCCTCTGGCCCAAACTCTGTTGTTTTCATTTGGGATTTAGTCTCAGATGCAGTTTGACAATATAAAATGTGCATATTAAAGTGTGCAGGGTCCCCAGTGGACTGTGGTGGAGGACTGTGGGTGCCTTGGTGGTGGGTGTGGTGTGGGGACTTATATGTGACAGGGGAGATCTACTTCGAATCATATACAGTGTTGGAAACCAGTGTTACTGCAACAAAAATTAAAACAAATGTATTAAACAAGTTTAACCTTTAAAATATTACAAATGCAAAGGATAATTACAAAAATGTGCATATTAACATGAATTCCAGGGATATGCTGTGCATGTTATGCATAGCTGATATAGATTGCATGTGTGCATGTCATGGCTAGCTGATGAGGATTATGTGGAACCTGGCACATGGAGGGTGTAGCCAGTGTTGCTCTTCTCATCTCTCATGCAGGAGCTGTGAGCTCAGCCTGGCCTGGCCTATGCTGGCTTTGAATATCTGGGTCTCTGCTGAAATATCCCCATTGTTACCCTCACCTTCCTCCTTTGGTCCTCACAGTTCGCTCTGTGCCCCTTGTTCTTACTGCAGGAGCTCTCTAGGGCTGCTGACCCCAATACCATGTGTTCACACTCTCAGACCTTCTGGGAGACATCCTGCCCCCTCACATCCTAGAATGAAGGATAAAGCAGGAGTGGAAGTCATTGGGGGATGATAAAAGCCACTGGATTGGTTACTCTTTCAAAATAATACTCTGTTACTGCCATACACATACAAGCACACACACACATACACACACACAGGTCTCACAATAGGAAAATGCAATGGAGAACAGTAAATCATAAGGCACTTTAAATATGACAAACAGGCATATTTTCAAATAAATTGAAACTTCTCTTGGGGAGGTTTGGAATTATATAACTATATATTTGCATAGTTGATCACTTCTATAAGAGACAACCACAGATCCTTACATTATGATCTGACCTGGGATACCTTCACAGCACAGGGCAGCATTTTCTGACCTGCAGGTATTTGCCATTGACTGTAACAACAATTAATTCTGTTCCATTCAATAGGCATTTACTTAATGCTTGTGTGAGTTTTTAACTTCCATTTCCTTTTCTGAAAATGCAAATACATTATTTTAGGATTCAGGGAGATTATTTGAGATGTAATTGTTATTTTCTAGTCTGACTGCGCTGCTATTTATTTTTGTGTAACTATACAAACACAGGTGTGTATTTGCTGATATTTTGCTTATTTGGATGAGAAAATAGGAATCATTTCCAAAATAGCAGAGTTTTATGTGCTGTTGGAACCAGGAACTGGGTCTTCGTCACCTTTCTATTATCTCACAGCTGAGCAGTGTGCATTGTACAAGAAAGTGCTTGGTAAATGTGACATCAAGTCATTTTTTGTGCTCAAGGTGTCCTCAGTATGGGTCCTCCCTTTATATTACAGCCCATCAACGAAGGTCCAAAATGCACTGTCATCATTTGAAACACAGTGAATCTTTGTGATGAGGGTCTTGGAGATTTCAGTGTCCTTAGATGGCAAAATGGATATTGTTTGATGTATTCAGTCCTTGCATCCTCATTACTGAGTACAGCTCTTACAGACAGACAAGCTGACCATGTCCTACACGGAGCCCAGCTGTGTGCAGGGAGTAGCAGAAGCACTTGCTGTAGTACTTGATACTTGATGTCTGTGATCACTCATGTCAGTTTCTTAAGTTTTCTGCCAGATGCTTTATCTGGGCAGAAACTTCATTAATTTTTGGCTTTGTATTCCTGTTACTAAGTTCTTTGGGGCATGAGCCCCCACTTTCTCCCTCCCTTCTCCCAGTCCCATTCTGCCTGCTTTCCTTCCTTTCATAGACTATTTCAGAACTCCTATAGGTGGCCAGTACTTGTGTGAAACACTGGGAATGCCATGGCAAATAACAAACACCTTTGGGAACAATCAATCTAAAAGAAAAATAAACATAAAAAACCGTTGTAGTATAACATTTTCT
This sequence comes from Talpa occidentalis, assembly GCF_014898055.3. NCBI lineage: Eukaryota > Metazoa > Chordata > Mammalia > Eulipotyphla > Talpidae > Talpa > Talpa occidentalis. Next base: position 6,582,980 of record NW_023601543.1, read on the forward strand.
AACTTTATTAAAGTGCTTTTACAGAAAGGTAAATATATTAGGCACATCTTTTGTGTTGATGTCTTTACACTTTGGCTCACGCAGTAGTGTCAATTCCCTAAGGTTGCTGTCAAGGAGTAGCACAGGTTGAGCGAGTGAGTTACACAATAGAAATGCATTCCCTCCCCGTTTGGGAGGGTAGGCGTCTGAGATCAAGATGCTTACAAGGTTGGTTTCTTCTAAAACCTCGCCCCTTGGCTTGTACATTGCTTTCCTCTTGCACTATTTTCACATGGTCTTCTCTCTGTTTCTATATTCTAGTTGCTTCTTTTCATAAGGACACCCGTGATGATGAGGACTCATTCTGGTCACCTCATTTTCACTCACATACCTCAGTCAAGGCCCTATTTCCAAACCCAGTCACAGCTGAGGTATCGGAAATTAGGATTTCAACATATGAATTGGGGGTACACGATGCGACCCAGAACAGCACACAAGAAATTGTAGCATCAGGAAAGTTATATAACCTGCCAAGGTGTGCTAGCAAGGAGTACAAGTAGGATATAACCTAATGTCTATATGACTGTAGAGTTCATATTCTTTCCACACCACTTTGTAGCTCCTGTTATAAAACTACTGAAATTGGATCTTACTTCTTATCCCCTGCCACTTTCTTTCTGATAGGATGGTTTTAGTCTAAGTGTGCTCTAGTCTTGCAGCTTGCTTTTCTGAATCCATCAAAATCTGACTTTGCCAATCTGATTATAGCTTCAATTTTTATCAATTTTGCTCTGCTTGTTATAATCTTCCTCTATTTCAGGTAAGAACTTGGGTCCAAATACCGCTTACAAATGTACACGTGCTCCCCATGATTCCCAGCTCCATTGCAGGGAAGTGGAGACTCATAGTTGGTTCTAAGCTCTGGTCTATCACTGGAAATGACGTGTGTTCATCCTGTATCTGCTATGAGCCTTCATTTCAAGTTCCTACTCTACTCTTCACCATTCTAGAGATCTCAGAGCTGTATGTTAGATGATAACATTATGAAATCAAATCTGCCTGAATCACTGAGCACCTGCATTGGGATTTGAAGGAGCAAGACATAAACCTCCATTGTGTTGAACTGGTGAGATTTTTCTTTTACATTGTAAAAGGACAGGTTTATTAGGAAAAGAAGAAAGGAAAAGTAAGACACCTAAATAGACATGTACCGCAAGTGAGATTTTGTATTAACTTGTTAGCACAGCATAGATTCATCTATCCAGGCCAGTCCGATTGGAATTGTGTTACATTCCCTGGAATCCCTGACCCAAAGAGTCTCTGAGGTTGCTCTCCTCACCTAGAGACAACGCAGTTTCAAACCTTTTGGAGATGCGTTTTTGCTCCTCCCAACTACAATATCCATCAGTTCGTTCTGATTGAATTGGACTCCCTTCCAACCCTGCCTTGGTTGTCTCCCCACCCTCAAGTTCCAGTTCTGAGAATAGGGCACATCCCTAATAGCTGCATTTCCTGTCTCCTGAATCCTGCACCCTAGTGGTGGTCCAATTTGCTTTAAAATCAAGCAAAACCTGCCTGGAAAAGACAGCTTCAAAAAAATATTCCCAGTTGTTAATTTAGTGAGAGTGAAGTTATGTTAGCTCATTGAAATTTAATTGCTAATGGGTTATAAGATCTTAGGAACTACAGGCCCAGCATCTGTCTCTTTTTAGTGTCTCAATTATCACCACAATAATTTAATGGCATCCTGTTGAAGAAGCATCTTTGACATGCTAATGAATGGCACCCTGCTCATTTCCATGAACTTCACATTCCCTAGGTGATAATTTTAAGCCAGACATTTTAGATTTCTATCATTACTTGGCCACACAGACTGACTTAAATGTTGAGCAAAATGATATAGTAAAAGAAAAATAAAACACTTGCTTAACAATAACTTGTAAATGTCTTATCTGTAGTCACTTATAATTTTATAAATATGCACCAAAATTGAGACAAGTCACTAGAATCTTTCTGTTTACTTCATTATCTAATTTAATCATGACGTTTTGCAATTAAGTTCATCCATTTGGGAACCTCATATTTTGCTTTTCTACTTAATTTCTTATTTTCCTTGTGTTTGTTTTTATTTGTTCAGATTATACTAAATTATTTGCTGGTTATTCTTTTTATTAATGTATTCCGCATCAATTACACTAATATCTTTGTATTAAACACTGAGTAATAACAGCCTAAATTTCTAACCACTTTGTAGTCTTTTCAGGATGTAAGATCTAAGTAAATAAATATATAAATACATTTCATTTTCACTTCCTTAATTCCAACAACACAGTTGCAATTTAAATTGAGAATTTTTTGTTTAAGTGGCTTTCGAATACACAAAAGTAATGATTTGAAGGTTTTTACTTGATCTATTTGATGAATATAAAGGAGATGATTTGCTTAGAAAAGTAAGCATTTTTTGTCCTTTTTTTTAGCACAATTGTATACCTAAGTTGCTTTTGGAATTAATTTTGCATGATTTCAAAAGTCCTTACAAAACAGATTTGTGCGGTCAAAGAGAAGAGAATAAAAAAGAAGACAGCACAAAGTGGAGAAGTGAGGTGGGCAATAAAGGAGCATCTCTCCATGGTGAAGTTTACTCAGTACTAGCAGAAATTGAAGACAGTTTGGGAATTTCCTGCCCTTCAGACCTTGAAAAGAAAGATAAATACTAATTTGTCTAGAAATATTTCCATGACATCTTGTCTGAATTTGCTCAATTAGCTGATTAGATGTCTCCTCGTGATTGGCTACAGTGGCTGCAATAGTAAATAAGAGAAAACTGCTATCACATGGGACATTTTGCCACCATCAGTGAGGCCAACCTCAACTCTGTGGGGCACAGGATCCCCCTTCTCACAAGGGCCTGAAGCCTGTGTATCCTGGCGACTTAGAATCATGATGGGAAGAACATGAACCCTATTATGTGGAGTGCATGCAATCCGAGGAAAACCCATTTCTTCTTACTCTCTAAGGCAATATAAAGTAGGAGCCAGGCAATTACCTAGAGAGTTTTGGAGAACCCCGAGCTGCTTCTCCTCCATGGGTGATAGAGGTTGAAAGTGGGAGAAGGAGCAGTGTTCCCGTGTTCACAGCTGCCCCCCAGCATGGCCCCCACAGACCACTGTGCCAATGTTGAATATCATAGCACAGCCCAGGCAACTGTCCTAAGAGGGAGCACGTAAAGCAGGGACTTCTGGTATCGCGGGCCACCGGCTAGTGGACATGTACATCCCTGAGACTGCTACCCAAGTCAGAGCAGACTTCCTGGCAGAGCTGCCTCGTATACTTCCTTTCCTGGAAGGAAGCAAAATAATGAGTCCCTCCTTTTTGATAGAGGAATTGAGCAGGGTATGTAGAAAATGATAAATGCAAAAGCATTAATAGTAGGAGGTCAAAATAAAAAATATTGTGAGTTCTACAGACTCACAATAGAAGCACCATCTAGCTAGAGAAATGATATGAATGTTAAATACAAATTATTATGCACTAATAACTAACCTTATCTGATATTTATACATATGAATTGTGATTGCAAATTATTACTTAGTTACTCACATAGTTATTCAGATCAGTGACCCAGTCCTTAACCCATAAAGGTGTGATATTTTCCTGGTCCTTATGTCTGAGACTTAAGCCGGTCCTAATTTTTATCTCTAGAAAACTTCTCCTCTTCCAGTCTCCCAGTCCTATTCAATGACAACTCCATCTTTCCAACTGATTTAGACTAAGCTGCTCAGCAATTCCTGACTTCTCTCTTTAACACCACAGATTCAGTCAAATAGTAATGCATATGGGCTCTACCCTCAAAATACACTTAATATCTGGGTCTCTTCCCTACTATCATCACCTACCATCGCTGTTCCAAGTCGCTGTCATCCCGCATCCATTCCCTTTGTTATTACAATAGTCTCCTAATGGTTCAAGCTCCTTCTACCTTTATCCCCATCAGTCTCATCCCAACAAGTGCCAGAGGAACCCTATGAAAACTTGTTATATCTTTTTTCTGCTCAAAGCATTTATTGGTATTTCATCACATTCCTTCAAAGCCAAAGTTCTTACAACCAATTGCAAGGCCACCACAATTGGGTCCTGCTATAGCAACAGCTGCATTTTCTTCTATTTGCCCTTCACTCGCTCAGTGCAAGCCACACTGCCCAACTTACCATCACGTGAGTCCACAAAGCACGTTCTCACCTCATGTATTCAGGTTCTATCTCCCAGGAAAATTCTTTTGTCAAATATTTCCCTGGTTTTATAATTCATAGCTTCCTGGAATATGAATTGGCAGAATTAGGAGGAAAGTATGTATGAGATGCCTTATTAAATATTTGTATCATCTGAATCATCAAGTTTTCTTCTATGAATTTCCTCTCATAATGGAAATAGCCAATTATAAATGCAAAGATTTATAGCCAGAAATATAGAAGTAGTATAAAATATGTGTGAATGCTATCAAGATATAAGAAAAATATAAAAGCCAGTATGATGGGATTCTTTTTTTAAAGATTTATTTTTTATTTGTGCATATAAGAACTGGGGTATAGGCCAGAGGTGCGGGGGGTGAGAGGATTCACCAGAGACAGAGTGGGGAACAGAACAGGCAGATCTACTGAAATACACTGCTGAGGAGAGCAGCGGGGAGACAGGAGAGGTCTGCTCTGCCATGTAGGTAGTTCCCTTGCCAGAGATCGAACTCATGCAGCAGTGGCAGCAGATAGCTTGATGGCACTGAGACTTTAACCCCTGTGCCACCAGGGAGGCCCCGTGATGGAATTCTGAAAGTATGAAAACGTGAGGCTATAGGCTACTACTGTTCATCCACTGAAAATCATGTTGAAGAACAATATTTGTTGAGAATATTCCAGTATGTTATTTTAGAAAATGTCTAAAATTTGTCTGAGTGAAACGATGAGGCAAACCAACCTAGATGTTCCCTAAGTATCAATATAGAACCTCATGGGGAGTGTGAGGCTGAGAAAAGCATCTTTGTCAGGGTACCTCTCAGGGAGAGTCCTATTTTGAGGGATAGAAAATTCAGTGTGGCAGCTCGGGTGGGTCTGGTATGGGGAGAGCCCACAAGATCACACTCCAGTGCTAAAATGTGGCCAGGAAATGTCTTTTTATGTAGAATAAGGCCAATGACCTCTGACTTTTGATTGGATCTGAGAGTTTGGAGCCTGAATAATACTGAGTGTAGATGAAACCTGATATAAGCCACTAAGTCACCTTCTCTGATCTTTCATCTGATACTTAGACCCTCCCCTCTAATGTGGAGGTGCAACAGATGATGAACTTGCTGTGTGCCCAAGTGTCCGAGTAGTCTTTGTGTGCCTGGGTTTTGTTTCTGGGTTTTTTGTTTGTTTTGTTTTGTTTTGTTTTGTTTTTTTAGGATTGTATGATTTCCATTATTCCTGATTGTGCCCTTCAGGGTTATTTATTTGGTATTTGACATAGGCTAATTTTATAATGAGGAAGAAAATATTACTTAAGCAAAGGAAATATTGTCAATTTTATAAAGAAAAGATAAATCCAAATCATGACAGAATTTACAAAGATAGATTGTATTTAAAGTTGCATGGAAGGAAAATGGAAACAGATAAGACTTGATTTGAAGATGGGAGGTTGAAGGCAAACATACTGACGTGGAGAGCTTAGTGCTTGGGACAATAATACCTTGAGGACTGGGAGGTAAAACAGAATAATAATTTCAAAAAACAAATGATTTCTCACCAATGTTGTGGATAAAATTTCTGAAGTATTATGCATGCTAGAAAAAATAAGAAATAACATAGTTTATCCAATAAATACTGAAACACTTGCTCTGTGCCAGGCTTTGTATGAAACCATTTACAAAGAATAACTCATTTAATCCTTAAGTGCATAATAACAACCACGTGAGGTTTAGCAGCATTATCATTCATGTTTCACATGTCACACACAAGTACAACAACATGCCCAAGCTAACACAGTAAATAGTAAGGACAGGACTTTGAATCTAGGTAGTTTCAACATTGTAACCGAGTTCCTTAGCCATCACTCAACACTGCCTCTTCAAATTGGTTAAAATGAACTACAAGGATAATAGAGAAGAGAGTGTTTCATTGGGAGTAGTTTATAGATGATACAAGATTGCCCATAAAATATCAAGATCCTATGGGGATGAGACTAGGAAACAGGGTACTTTTTTTTTTTTTTTTTTTTTTGGTAAATTTCTTTTTTTTTTAAAGACTTATTTATGCATACAAGCACTGGGGTACAGGCCAGGGGTGTGGGAGGGTGAGAGAATTCAGCAGAGACAGAACGGGGAACAGAACAGGCAGAAGGACTGAAGACACTGCTGAGGGGAGCAGCGGGCGAGACAGTAGAGGTCTGCTGCGCCATGTGGAAATCTCCCCAGCCGACCAGGAATCGAACCCACCTGCAGAGGCTGCAGACAGCTTTACAGCACTGCACTCAAGCCGCTGTGCCAGTGGGAGGCCCCCAAAACAGGGTTTTTTTTTTTTTTTTTTTTTTTTTTGACATTTATTTTTTTTTTTTTTTTTTTTAAATATTAAATTTTATTTTTATATTCCCCCATACAATTGCAAACGCCCCATTCTGACCCCAATCCTTCCCCTCCCGCCCCCCACCCCCAAAAAGTGTCTCTGGTTCATAGTTTTTTTTGTTGATTTTGATTTTCACTTTCTTATATTCATTTTCCTGGTCCCTTATTTAAGTTTTCTAGATTCCTGCTATGAGTGAGACCATCCGGTATTTTTCTTTTTCTTTTTGGCTTATTTCGCTGAGCATGATCCCTTCCAGTGCCATCCATGTTGCTGCAAATTGCATGTAAAACAGGGTATTCTTAATGCCAGAGTGACTTGTGGCAAAGGTGCATTTTCAGAATGGATTGTACAGTGGGCTGTTGTCACATTTGGGTAAGAACAACTGAGTGGGGATTTCTAAGAAAAACCACAGGGTAAATTCATAGTGATGGCTTGCCTGGCAGGCAAGAGAGAAACAAAGGGGCATCTTGTACAGCAGTTCAGGGACAGAATTTTCTGGAACTAAGAACACCAGTTAATACTAGGTATGAGGGGCCTCCCTGGTGGTGCAGGTGGTTGAGTGCCGCACTGTGAAGCTGTCCACAGCCTCTGCAGCGCAGGTTCGATCCCAGGCGGCCAGAGAGAAACCCACATGGCACAGCAGACCTCTCCTGTCTCACCTGCTGCTCCCCTCAGCAGTGTATTTCATCAGTCTGCCTGTTCTTTTCCTTGCTCTGTCTCGGGTGAATCTTCTCACCCTCCCGCACATCTGGCCTCTACCCCGGTTCTTGTATAAATAAATAAATCTTTAAAAAAAATACTGGGCATGAAAGTACCGACAGACTTTTGATAGAACAGAAAAGAGAGGTTAAATACAATGCCTGCTGCAAGATGCTTACATACTTTCAAAAGTGAGATCTCACATCATTCTAAGTTCTTGGAGCACCCGACTGAGCCTGAAGCTAGTGTGCGTGTAGTGTTAGGGTAACCGCCCTCCTTGACATGTGCTTTTCAATGTGCAGCCCCAGGATCACTCAGGAGCTTGTTAGGAATGCAAATATTTCGTTGTCATGCCCCCACAAGACCTACTGAATCAGAAACTCTTGGAATGGGACCCAAAAATCTATGTCTCAATGAGCACTCAAATTTGCAGCTTGAAAAAATTCATGAATCCACCACCTATCCTCTCAAAGGCTTCACTGAGACTAGAGATGGCAGAGCAGTTGCTGAGAGACACAGTGGGGAGCAGATGAGAGACTGTGACAAACTTGCCTGAACCCAGGTTCTGGAAAAGGACTATGAAGAGGCTAAATGAATATAGCTGATTAGAATTGGGGAAAATTTTATTGTTGCTGAATCAAACAGTCACATCAAAATGTCCACTATTTTCCCTTACTGTGCATGCATTGTTTACATCTTGTCCCCTCCATGACCCTCACAAATCACCCAAATCTCTAGTATAGATAAAGCTCAGAGATGAGAGGAGGGCTAGGGGTATACATTGCTCACATTAGTTGATAAGAAAAGACATTATCGTAGCTATTTACTAGGCCACATCAAAATATCCCCAGCATCAAAATGTTCATATCAAACTGACCATTAAAAATTATCATGTTTCAGGAGCAGGGACTCAGAATACAACAAGTAAATAATACTCTCTTCAGAAGGATTAAATGGGTTCATTGAGAAAATTAAAGGAAGAGAGTTCTCAACATAATTAAACTCAACCCCTTTGGCAACATAACCTAATATGTGCTTTCTGCTGCTAGAATAAAAATAAAGGAATATACTTCATTAATTGGTTATTACTAAACCGAATATGCCAGAAGATACTAAAAAGGCATACCCAGAGGTTTGAGATTAAAGTCTTCTCTCAGGGTCAGGGGTATAAATCTGGCACAGGTTGACTGGAGAGGAGTGAAAGTAATTACTACTGGAGGCTTTCTCTGATGGATTAATTAGCTGTGAATGAAGCAACTGCATGCATTAAGCTGTATTTTATAAGCAGTTTCTATTAGATGGATGATCCACTGCTTACAAAATTCACTTCGGTAGACCAATGTCCCTGCACAGCAAGGTGACAACATCATGTGACAGAAGTTCTAGAACTTTTCCATTGATGCTCTCTGAAGGCACAGGAGAAGCTCTGAGGACCACAAACCAGGGGTGGGTGGGAGCTTGGCCACGTGACTGTCATGAGCAATAAACTGCTAGAATCCATTTTTATTTAAAAAATTGAAGTAGAGATTCCATTTCACATCATAATAGACTCATGTTTATTTTCATCTAAAAATAATAATTTAGGCGCGCAGACCTCTCCTGCCGCCCGCTGCTCCCCTCAGCAGTGTACTTCGGTCCTTCTGCCTGCTCTGCTCCCCGCTCTGGCTCTGGTGAATTCTCTCACCCTCCCGCGCTTCTGACTGTACCCAGTGCATGTATAAACAAAACAAACAAAGAAACCAGCAAAACAAATAAATAAAGCATGCCTCTATAAAAAAAAAAAAAAAAATAAAAATAATAATTTAATTCAGTACTACCAAGAGAAATGGATGCTTCAGAAAGTTGCATTGCTTTTTGTCCCGTGACCCTGGGCATACTGCTGTCATTTTTTAGAGCCTTGTAGACCCAGGGTGGAATAGTAAGAGAAAAAAGAAATTGTATAGTGCTCTGAGTTTTAGTATTTGCTGATGATTTGTGTCAGTTTTCCTGATCTCTGTCTCAATATCTGCACCTGCAAATAGGATAAACTAATAATTGTTCTATCATCATAATTGTGTAATTGCAAGATTTAAGAATAATAGACATAAAGCTATTTTGTAAATTATAAAGTACTGTAAAAATATCCAAAGCACTATGCATATGATCATTTATATGTTTACTGATCAATTTATCCAGTTTTTTGACTAATATTCACTATAAATTGCATGGTTGTATAAGGAAGTATAACTGCAAAAGAACAAAATACACATAAATAATTTCACATTGCTGCTTATTTATCATCCTATAAACAAAAACTAGAAAGCAACCTCTTTCCCAATTAAAAGAATGGCCTTTTCAGTGAGACTTATGGCTCCTGCTTGATCATTTTGAGCAACAGGTCACCACATATCAAGACATGTTAGCTTTTCCTATTTTTTGTTTATTTTACATTTCATTTATTTTTAAATTACATTTGAGAAAATGCTGATTTACAACACTGTGTGATTGAGCAGTATAGGTTCACACCTCTACAAATGTGTGCATTTACACTACATCCACCACCCAAGCACCCATAATCCTCCACTATAGTCCACTGGGACTCCCTCCACACTTTGATCCTCAATTCTATAGACTTAACAATTGTGTTTTGTTTCAGTTTTGCTTGTTCCTTTGCTTTGTTTTTCTATTCCATGTGAGTGAAATCATCCAGTGTCATATTTTGACTGTTAGAAAGTTCTTTGTTAATGTGAGTCTGCTTTATTGTTACGTGATAAATTGCATGTCTCTCCCCACCCGATTCATATATTAAAGTCCTAACCCCTAGTATTTCAGAATGTAGCTATATTTGGATGTAGGTGATTAAGTGACAATGAGTTCACTGGACTGGGTCATCATGTATTATGACAGGTTTCCCAATACAAAGAGATTAAAGCCTACAATAGCACAGAGAGAAGGCCATGTTAAGATACCAGAAGAAGCTAGCAATCTACAAGCCAAGGAGAGAGAGCTCAGAGGAAATCATCCCTGTTGACACCTTTATTTTACATTTCCAGACTCCAGATTTGTGAGAAAATAATTTTCTATTATTTTAACCACCCAATCTGCGGTATTTGTCACTACAACCTTACCAGAATAATGTACCTGACATGTTATTTTCATCTACTGGTTCTATGTTTACCGTCTTGATTATTGTACTACTATCATTCCCTGGCAGCATGGTAGGCTTTGAAATATTTGAAGATAGTTACAATGTCTCACATCAATCAGGCTTTAACTTCAATTTTTTTTTTTTTTTTTACTTTTTTTATGGAGGTAACATAGGTTTACAGGTCCTCCCTGGTGGTGCAGGCGGTTGAGTGCCACACTGTGAGGCTGTCCACAGCTTCTGCGGCGCGGGTTTGATCCTGGTGACAGACCTCTCCTGTCTCGCCTGCTGCTCCCCTCAGCAGTGTATTTCAGTCAGTCTGCCTGTTCTGTTCCCCGCTCTGTCTCTGGTGAATCCTCTCACCCTCCTGTGCATCTGGCCTGTACCCCGGATCTTATATAAATAAATAAATCTTAAAAAAAAAAACATGGGTCTACAAATACTGAATGTTTTAGGATCATGTGTTCACATGTCTTCACATGTGTGTTACCACATCTACGACTATAGTCTTGCACCATAGTTGACAGGTCTCCTCTGCACTTTGTTTCTTACCTCTGCACCCTCCTCTCTGGTACCCCCTATTCCATTGTCATTGTTCTACGGCTTGGTTTGGTTTAATTTTTTTCCGTTACTTTGTTTTATTTTTTTTATTTCACATTTGAGTGAAATCAACTAATATTTGTCTTTCTCCTTCAACTTATTTCACTCAGCATAATCCCCTCCAATTTCATCCCTATTGTTGGAAATGGCAAAATTTCACCTTTATTTTATTGTTGAGTAGTATCCCATTGTATATCTGTACCACATTTTCCTTTTTATTTTTTTAAGATTTATTTATTTATACAAGCACTGGGTACAGTCAGAAGCACGGGAGGGTGAGAGAATTCACCAGAGCCAGAGCGGGGAACAGAACAGGCAGACTGACGAAATACACTGCTGAGGGGAGCAGCAGGCGAGACAGGAGAGGTCTGTTGCACCATGTGGGACCCTCGCCGGCAGCCGGGGATTGAACTGGTGCTGTAGAGGCTGTGGCAGCTTCGCAGCCCAGCGCTCAACCGCTGCACCACCAGGGGAGGCCCCCACATTTTCTTAATCCACTCATCTGTCCTTGGGTACTTGGGTCATTTCCATAACTTGGCTATTGTAAATAGTGCTGCACTGAACATAGGAGGGCATACATCCCTTTGAATTAGTGTTTTTGAGTGTAATTGGTGGGTCATGTGGTAGATCTACTTTTAATATTTCGAGAAACACGCACTGTTTTGCAGAGGGGTTGGAATAATCTACAATCCCACTAACACTATATGAGGGTTCTTTTTTTTTTTTCATTTTTTTTTTTTGTTGTTGTTGTTGTTATTTACTGGCCAATACTTGTTGCTTCTGCTTTTTTTGATATGTGCCGTTTTCAGGGTTGTAAGGTATATCTCCTTGTGTTTTGATTTAAATTTCCCTAATAGGTGATGATGTGCATTTTTTCATATGTTGGACATATTTTCATGTGCCTGCTGGCTATCTGCATGTCTTCTTTGAAGACATGTCTATTTATCTTTTCTGCCCAATTTTTATTGTTTCTTTTTAGTTGTTGTTTGTTTTCTTGTTGCTATGTATGAGTTCTTTGTAGATCTTGAATATTAACCCCTTCTCAAATGTATGATGTATACAAATATTGTCTCCCATTCAGTAGGGTCTTTTTGTTTTAATGATTGTTTCTTTCATGCAGAAGCTTTTTAGTTTGCTATAGTTCCAGCTGTTTATTTTTGCTTTAATTTCCTTTCTCCTTGGTGGTGAATCCCCAAAGATATTACTGAGGCAAATGTCATCATGTTATGTCTATATTTTCCTCTCTATATTTTATGATTTCAAGACTTAAATCCAAATCTTTAATCCATTTTGAGTTAATTTGTGTGTGTGTTGCTACATAATCATCTAGTTTCATCGTTTTGCATGTGGCTATCCAGTTTTCTCAATACCATTTATTGAAGAAACTTTCCTTGAGCCAGTCTAAATTCTTGACCCTTTTATTGTAAATGAGCTGACCATATGTGTGCAGTTTTATTTCTGAACTCTCAATTCTGTTCCATCAATCTGTGTATAAGTTTTTGTTCCAACACCAAGCTGTTTTAATCACTTTTGCCTTGTAGTATGATTTGAAGTAGGGGAGTGTGTTACCACCATTTTTGTTCTTTTTTTCTCAGGAGTGTTTTTGCTATTCAGGTTCTTTTGCAGTTCGAAATAAATTACATGATTTTTAAATTCTATTTCTGTGAAGAATACCCATTGGAATTTCAGTAGGGATTACATTGAATCTGTATATTGCCTAAGGTCATTTTAACCATTTAGCCCTGTTAGTTCTTCCATTTTATACTCTAAATTGTAATTTTTTTCGAATTCTCAAAATATAGTATGGCGTGTCATGTCTTTGGTGCCTTCAAAGTGCTTTTCTCTGTGCTAGGGGTATTATTTCTTCTTCTCTTTAATGATAACTTCTATGTGAAATTTAAGTCTTACCTAAGCTCACTTATAGAAATGTTTCACTTATACATGTCCTTCTTCCTCACCTATACCCCAAGTCATAAGTAATTTGTGTTCCCTTCTTCGTGTTCCCATAGCTCCATTACAAAACACAATACATGCATAAAAGTGATTTGGTTATATGTTTTTCTCATCCCTTGACAGGCACAGACACACACACACACACACACACACACACACACACACACACACACACAGCATACACACACACACACATTAAGGTCCTTGAGAACAGCGACATTTTATTCACCTCTGTGTTTCAATGTTTGATATATAATATTAGGCTCTGAAGAATTACCCCTGGAATGAATGGATGAGTAAATGAATGTTGATTAGCTCATTCAAACAGTTAAAATTGCACTTGACTTTACTGCTGTTTAGCTTCTTTTACTTTCTTCTTTAAATGTATATGTTAAGGGCCTCCCCGGTGGCGCAGCGGTTGAGCGCTGGGTTGCGAGGCTGCCCGCAGCCTCTGCGGCGCCTGTTCGATCCCCGGCTGCTCCCCGGCCACCAGAGGAGGGTCCCACATGGCACGCAGACCTCTCCTGCCGCCCGCTGCTCCCCTCAGCAGTGTGCTTCGGTCCTTCTGCCTGCTCTGCTCCCCGCTCTGGCTCTGGTGAATTCTCTCGCCCTCCCGCGCTTCTGACTGTACCCAGTGCATGTATAAACAAAACAAACAAACAAACCAGCAAAACAAATAAATAAAGCATGCCTCTATAAAAAAAAAATAAAAAAATAAATGTATATGTTAAGAAATGCTATCAAATCACTTATTTACCCCAAGGAAAAATATATGTACCTATGCACAGGAATGCACACAAACATAATTTTCTACTAAATTGAACTGTCTGGTAATCTAATGTTATTAACATGACCTAGTATTATTGAACCTAATCTGGCTGCTACTAATCTCTTATTTGTATTACAAAGTCAACTGTTTGTGATTTTTCTGTGCATTTATAGTCTCAAGATCAACATTCTAGATTTCTGGGTTTCAGAGAAACCCAGAGAAAGAAGAGAAAAACTATTGTTATCTTTACTCTTCTATCAGTGTATGCTATTTTATCTATTGGACAGACCAAAGATGGAGTCTGCCAGCAAAGCAGAAAAACAAACAAACAAACAAAAAAAAAACAAAAACAAAAACAAAAACAAAAAAACAGGAGAAAAATCTGTGTCTCAAAAAAAAAAAAAACAACACAGCATCAGAATGGCTTCCAAGGATAATGTAAGATTTTGTTTTATATTTCCTTAGTTATTAGTTTGACATCAGTTAGACCTTTTATTTTTGTTACAAATGGAAACAGTGGGCCTTGTAATCTCAATGGTGTTTAGGGCCTCAAAAAAAGGTAGCTAGTTTTCTGGCATTCATTCTATACACATCTTTAAATATTACTGATACTGACTTGTGTTCACATGTGAAAGCTCCTCTGGTGAGTTTGATTTGATTTATCTGAATTAGGATACTTCAATGTATTTCAAGTTTCAAAAGAAAACACTTATATTCCAAGATAAATTATCTCTCCCTGCAAGTGTTTAAAAAATTGTATTTTAATAACACAATAATTCTAACTTGTAACATCACACTGCATTCTTTGCTACTTTGGTTGCCAATTTCTAGCATTCATGCATTTGATCAAACTGTGTGATTCAGTTTTGAAATGAAAATAATTAATTTTGGAAATCTTTTTCAAATCATAATACAAAATCTGTGATCTATTTACATAATGTTCTCTAAAGTCCCTTCCAATAAATAATTATTTTCAAAACCAGAGAATATCACTGAATTTTGGGATGCAGAAATATTAAGTAGAACACTTAACACATATGTTTAAAAAATTTAAAACCTATTTCTAATAAAGCCCATGACAGCATTTACTTTTAATTCACTTTTTATTTATACACAATCAATGGGAAAGACATAGAAAGGCAACTGGGGCCATATATTTTAAACACAAATTCATCCCATATAAAATGAAATTAAAGTAATGTAAAATAAGTTGCAACATAAAATAACATCAATGCTTTCTTAACAAAATAGAGCTTCATATTTTATAAAAATTTGAGATCTACCTCATTTCAATAAAAAATCAATGTTTTAATCTCAGTTTACTGAACTTGAGATGATTGATGCTTCTCTGTAAAAATGTAACCTTCACAATAATGATGCAGTGCCAGACATAAGGTAGACTTTTTCAGAGACACAGCTCACTATTTCAACTGATATTCCAAAATATCATCTGGATATTCAAGATAAGAGTATGTGCAAAAGTGCACTTCTATTCAAGTAGCAGCCTCTCTTCTGCTGACATCAATTTACAATATTAAATTGTAAAATCTGCAAATGTTGTCCTTATAAAATTTGAAGTATTTAGCATTTTTAAAACAATCAGCATGGGTTCAAGCAATTATTGAAAATAACATCATGGTAGCAAGGCTTTAAAGGTCTGCCATTTAAAGAAAGACATTATTTAATCAGAGGAGATGAAGAGATATATTTTTAAATCACTCATTTATTTTCTAAAGCAATCACAGATTGTCATAAAAGCATTGAAAAAAGAATAAAATGACCCACAGTAAAAAAAAAATAGTTCATAAAATACAGTATTGAAAATAAAATAAATATGTATAAAAATAAAATAAATATGTATTTATTTCATTAAATACATACTAAGAGTGAAAATAAAACAAATCTGATACTGTATTCAAGTACTCTAGTTTGATAAATAGAACATAATAATACTTAGAGAAATCATACTTAGCAGATTATAGATATTATAGACAAGTAGGTTTCTCCTGATTATATGCTTGATAATCTGTATTTCAAATGATTTACATGGCAAAAGAGGACTTGTGTCCCATAATCCTCCTACATCACTTCAGGGAAGCGATCTGAACAAGAGTATCTCCTTGCTGTAATAATCTTCATCCAGGAGAAGCTCTTACTTTAAAAGGCTGAGTTCACCTCCTAATTGTTCTTTTGTTCGGTTGTCATTAGCCATTCTACTTTTATTTTCTCACACAGGACCTCAGATTTCTCCTTTCTTAAAAGCCATCATTTGCATTTGCACAAGAGCATAAAATATTCTACGAAGTCTATCAGTGTATTTAAAATGATGTGACTACGTCATCAGTGATTAATGATGAGTTAAAATGTTAAGGCCATTTAGATTAAAATGCAGTTAACCTATGAGAGCATTTCCTCTGCTTTTTAGGTGATAGTTTAATTCTTATTCATATTCACAACTGGACAGAAGACTGCAGTACAAAGGATGTAACTACTATGATAGACTTTGATTTTATTTATATATTTAAATGTTTATATATATATATATATATATATATACACACACACACAATACACACATATAGGTATGTTTTTATTAAACCAGGAATATTAAACTCCATTGAATTGCCAACAATTTACCTAAATCATGTGAACTTGAATTATTCCAACATTTAGTTTTATAGGAATATAAGAATATTGTTATATTAGAAATGTTGAAAGTACAATGCTGGGCCTCCCCGGTAGCGCAGCGGTTGAGCGCTGGGCTGTGAAGCTGCCCACAGCCTCTGTAGTGCCAGTTCGATCCACGGCTGCCAGCGAGGGTCCCATATGGCGCGTCAGACCTCTCCTGCTGCCCACTGCTCCCCTCAGCAGTGTATTTCATCAGACTGCCTGTTCTGCTCCCCGCTCTGGCTCTGGTGAATCCTCTCATCCTCCCCCACTTCTGACTGTACCCAGTGCTTGTATCAATAAATAAATCATTAAAAAAAAAGAAAGTACAATGCTATTAA
This sequence comes from Talpa occidentalis, assembly GCF_014898055.3. Lineage (NCBI taxonomy): Eukaryota > Metazoa > Chordata > Mammalia > Eulipotyphla > Talpidae > Talpa > Talpa occidentalis. Next base: position 6,599,702 of record NW_023601543.1, read on the forward strand.
TTTATGTGAGTTTTGGTATATACACATACAGACAGACACATACATAAACATACAAAGAGGCACAAATAGCTTTGATTCTAAAATGCCAGGGGGGTGGGAATTGTATGGGGACTATAACCAAGATGAAAATGCATACATTGTGCAAAAATGAAAAATGATGTAAAAATATATAAAATAAAAAAATGCTCAAAAATAAAAAAAAAAAATCTAAAATGCCAGCTGTGAATCACACATAAACTCTGAAATATAAAACTCATTAGTTTACATAAACATAGTTGCTCTCATTTTAGTCCTAATTTAATATTTTAACAAGATTGGCATTGTGTTTCTGGTAGATGGGACAAGTTGACGTTGTCTGCTTGGTATTAAAGGCTAAAGTATTCAAAAAAATATTTGTGGAGGAAACCAAATTTTAAAGAGGCTGTGCACTAAATTTTAGGTGAGTGGAGCAGATCAAAAGATTCAAGGGAAAAGTGACCATGGATCTTGGGCTTTCGGAGGAGGAAAAGGAGGGAGAGAAATGAAAACAGGGGGGTGCTGATAGCACAGGGGACTAAGGTGGAGGCCTCAGGGTGTTTCAGCAATGGGAGGGCTACAGTGAGTACAGCTGGGGAGAGGGAGGCCTGTACTGACAACACACTAGCAAGGATGTCAAATAATGGCACTTGAAATTCTTAGACATGCACACAACTTGCTGAATAAGACTTAAAAAGTCTGAACTTCTATAAAGATATTGCACTTGTTATTAAAAATATTCCCACTAACAAACACTTAATCCCATATGGCTTCATTAGTGAATTCTTTCAAATGCTCAGATAAGAAATAAAAGAGCAATTTTATACAAACACTTCCAGAAGATACAAAGGGAATATTTACCAACACTTTTTTAAGTCCATAATAACCTTGTTAGAGACTTATTATTTCTATTCTACAAAATTCACATTTAAAAGAGTGAAGAAATAAGCTGCAGATTGGGAGAAGGTATTTGCAAGTTATATAAATATATTTATAAATATAGATATATAAATAAAAATAGTTAAGAAATGACAAGGAAATAATAAGGCAGCAAAGAATCCAACAGAAAAATGAATAAAATTTAAACAAGGATGTTATAAAAGGGGGTATCCAAAGGGTGAATACATGAGTGAAAATGACAAATTATTACTGAGAGAAATGTGTATTAATCCCCCAATGTGATACCACTTTGCATCAGGATGACTAACACTAAAAAGACAGGGCATTCCAAGCATTGGTGTTGACAAGGAGCAACTGGATTCTTATACACTGCTGGCACAAGTGTGAAGTGATACAGCCAATTTGGAAACTGAAAACATGGCCTCAAGTTACATGTATGCAAACTCTGGCGTACGACCATGCTAGCATATAGCAGACTACTTCTGGGCATATGTAATCTCAAAATGACTATATATTACCAAGAAAAATTAAGTGATTACAAGCATGTTCATAGCAGTGATATTTGTGAGAACTCAAAAGTTGAAAATTTCCAGTTTTGCAACAACAAAATTGAGTTGCATAAATATGTTGCATCATAATGACAAAATGCAACAGAATGTGGCATGCAAATCAAAAAAAGCACAAAAACATGGGACACATTGAACACAGGGATTCAGACACAAAGGAGCATGAGTGTAGATATTTTATGATTCCTTATGGTGCACACTGATGGCCAGTGAGCACTACTGGGTAATTGGAAAGTACGTCATATTGTAGAGTGTCAAGCATCTTCACAGAGTTGATGGGGACCGCTGCACATTTGTTCTTTTTTATTTGCTCCCTGACCATGTGCCCTGGAACTACATTGCTTTCATTTTTCTCTCCCAGGAGAGAAGCTGTTACAAGTCCTTCACACATGCTATATTCTCGATGCAGAACACTTTTTTTTTTTATATAGTAAAGCTTTTTTTTGTTTTAAAGCTTTATTTATTTATGCATACAAAATGCTGGGGTACAGGCCAGAGGTGCAGGAGGGTGAGAGGAATCACCAGAGACAGAGCGGGGCACAGAACAGGCAGATTGACCTAAGTACACTGCTGAGGGGAGCAGCAGGCGTCAGGAGAGGTCTGCTGTGCCATATGGTTTGCTCCCTGGCCAGCCTTCATATCTCAGCAAAAGTATCTTTTCTTTAAGAAAGTCCTCAAGAATTCCCAGTCTAAATTAGATAAACCCTGCTATTTTCTCCTAACCCCTCCTGGTGTTTCCTTCTAGCACTTAAAATTGGGTTTGGCTTTTGATTTTTATAATTATTTTTAATTTTCATCTCTTCCACCAGATTGTGTGTTCCATGAGGAGTGGGCCCCTTATGTCCTGAATACTATTCTATCTCAGAGCTTATCTTGGTGTCTTGCACATAGTGGATTCTCAATATTTTTGTCAATTGAGTGAATGATTGAAATAATGCAAGAGGGAAGGTCTTAAATGGACAGTGTTTGGCGTCATATAGACCAAGGTTGAAATCTTGACTCCATCAGTTACTACCTGTGCAAAATTGTGTAAGTCTTTTTGGAACTTTTCTTAATAATAGACTGTTCAATTGTTAGTTTTCAGCCCATTTCTGGCCCAAACTCCAACCCATTCAAAATCCATGCCAATGGTCACCATTCATCCTTATCTTTTATGACCACTGGCAGCACTGTAGTTTGTATGAAACAACCTAGAAGTTAATTATATTTAATTCTGCAAAAAAGTCTAAAATCAGTAATCTGCATAGAGAGCCCTCCCTGGTGGCACAAGGGGTTAAGATGCAACCTATGAACCTGTCCACAGCCTCTGCAGCACGAGTTTGATCCCCAGGCTGGCCAGGGAGGAACCCACATGGCACAGCACACCTCTTCTGACTCGCCCGCTGCTCCCCTCAGCAGTGTGTTTCAGTCAGTCTGCCTGTTCTGCTCCTCACTCTGTCTCTGGTGAATCCTCTCATCCCCTGTACCTCTGGCCTGTACCCCAGCTTTTGTATGCATAAATCGATAAATCTTTAAAACAAAAATCTAAAATCAGTAAGTGTAGAAATCATACCTCTCATTTATTTTGGGTCTGAAACCATGCAGAAAGCATCCAGTTGATATTTACAGTAAAGACCCTCTAATGCTCTTTATTGGAAAGCTATACCAAGACCACAGACTGTTGTAATTTAGGAAAAGACTCTTGATAGGTCACCTAGTTCACTTCCTTATTACACAGATGAGGCAACTGGATATTACAAAGGGGGTAGAATGTGCACAGGTTTTCTGGGAGGCACACAAGTACCCTAGTCTATGGGTACATTTGGGAGTTACTTCAACCCTACCAAATTAAGGCAGCATCTGTCACAATGTGACCATTCAAAGATAAAGGGGGATAAAAAAGAGAAATCTTGCATGTAATGTAGATGCAACTTTTAAAGTTAAAGTTCTATCATTTTAGCAACCATAGATGCCCATTTGAAATTGCGCTTCTGTAGATAGATGTTCAGCAGGGGCCAGATGCAGCTTTCACAGGGACCCAAAGAATGATGGTTTTATATTCCATTAAGAACTGCAAAACATTAAGTTCATCATACTGAAAAGAAAATAGCAACTATGAACTCGTTAAAAACATCCATTTGCATAATTTTGTTATTATTTTTGTTAAGGGAAGACTCACATAAATTAACCATTTTAAAGTTAAAAATTTATTGCCATTTAGTACATTCCTGATGTTTTCCAACCACCACTGTTACCTAGTTCCAAATTGTGTTTATCATTTCAAAAAACCCCTGAACTCCCTAAACAGGTACTCCCCCACGCATATTTTAACATAATAAATTTCAGTGTGTGATTGGTGCTTATATATGTATTTAAGAGGAGACAAAACTAGATTGATATTTTTTTTTAAACTGTTGCAAAAAAAATCCTGTTTACTGTTGCAATTAACCATGACTTTTTTAGGAACTCTTTTATACATGTGTTTAGAGTTCAGTTTCATTAAACAAAATAACTAATCAGTGAGTAACTAAATGGAAAAGAATTGGACATTTAAGCATTTAGTTTCTTGTGATGAAAGCAATATGGAAAATTCAAATATTTGTTGAGCTTTCTAGTTTGAATGCTTTAAAAACACTCAAAATATAAAACTACTCCTAGACACACACACACACACACACACACCCATCCTATCCTACTTGGGCAGCTTTCATTACCCTGTGGAGCTAGAAGCTGTGGTTGGAGAAAGGAGCGTGTATTGGTTTTAACTAGTGAAGCATCTCCTGTTGCGAACTGGCAAAGCTTTGGATCTGGAAGCTCTGAAATTCTCACCACGGGAGGGCCATGCTGTAATCAGTATATGACTTGGTATGCTGCTTCCTAGTTTTCGAAGTTAATGTCCTCTGAAGTTATATGTATATAACAAGAGAATGTCTTAGTCAGGAGGGATGTTTCCCTTTTGAAAACAAACACAACAGTGCTGCAAAGTGTGAAATACAGTCATGTTTATTTACACTCACCCCATCTTTAGGAATCTCATCAGCCTGTGGAATAATATCACCACATGGCCAGATTCTGCCTCTCCTAATAGAGACTCAGAGAAGCTATGCAAACTGTTAATTCTTTATGTCTGCCCTTACTTCTTCTTGCTAATTTCTCTTTCCATTTTAATTCTTCCAGCCTGTCCCTATCTAAACTGCTTCAGACTAAGCAAATGAATGCTTACACTGAGTGTATTATGATTTAGAGCCTTTCAGAAACGTAACTGAAGTTAACCTCTCCCACTAAGGTGTAAGAAGTAGGAAACTTGAGACTATATTTGTGTATTTTGTGATTTAGATTCACCTTTACTCTTGGATCTAAGCTGCTTTATCATGTTATTTATAAAGAAACCTCATAGTCAATGATACTGAATGCATGTCTGAGTTTCAGTCTTAGCACTAGCAAGAGTTGTTTGGAAGCCATCAAACCTTCCATGTTATATTTTTGAAGAAACTGAAATACACAAGGAAGGGTGTTGGTCAAGCACATATAGCAAATTAGTGTCAGAGCTGAACAAATATTCTCTTCTTGGGAAATTAGAATTGACTAAAGAACTTGAGTGGATCATCTGTGGGGAGCCTAACTGAGTAAATTATGTTGTAGAATATTTGTGAAGCATGTAGGAAGAGTCAGGTTCTCTTGAGTGTTTTACGTAAATGAAGAAAGAGCAATCTCTTTAATAAATGGCATTGGGAAAACTGAGCAGTACTTAAAAAAGAATGAAACTGGACCACTTCCTTATATCACACACAAAAATCAAATCAAAATAGATTAAATACATGGATGTAAAAACCTAAATCCCTAATACTCCTAGACGGAAACATGAAGTAAAAAGTTCCTTGGCATCAGTCTTGATGCTGATTTTTATATATGACACCAAAACAAAAGGTCACAAAAGCAAAAATAAACAAGTAAAACTACCTCAAGCTATAAAATTTATGCAGAGCAATGAAATCATCAACAATGGAAAAGGCAACTTTCCAAATGGTAGCAAACATTTATATAATATATAATAAATATATATGATAATTCTATAATATATAAATATATATTTGATAAGAAGTTGATATCAAAATTATATTAAAAATTCTGCAACTCAATAGCAAAAAAAGAAAGTGATTTTAAAAATGGACAGAGGATCTGAATAGACATTTTTCCAAAGAAAACATCCAGATGGTCAAAACTATGTGAAAATATGCTCAACATCACTAATCATCTTAGGAAAGCGTAACCACAATGAATATCACCTGACACCTGTTAGAAGGGCTGTTATCAAAAAGACAAGAGATAACAAATGTGGGTGAGGATGCTGAGAAAAGGGAACCCTTGTGCACTGTTGGTGGAAATGTAAATTGATGCAGCCACTATGGAAAACAGTATGGAGGTTTCTCAAAAAATTGAAAGTAGAGTTATATGATTTAGCAACTCCACTTCTGTATTTAGCCAAAGAAAATGGAAATACTAATTTGAAAAGACAGTGCACTTCCATGTTCATTGCAGAATTATTTAATATAGCCAAGATATGGAAACAACAGGAACACACACACACACACACACACACATTATTTGACCAACCATAAAAATGAATTGAATTTTACCATTTCTAATAACATGACTGAACCTTGAGGGCACTATGCTAAATGAAATAAATCAGACAGAAAAAAAGGACAACAATCATGTTCTCATTTATATGTAAACTCTAAAACCAAACAAAGGGGACAAAAACAAGCTAATAGATGCAGGTTGGTGTTTTGCAGACAGAGGGGCTGGGGGTGGGTGAAATGGGTTAAGGGAGTCAACAGGTACAAACTTCCATGAAATAAGTCATGGAGACTATAGTTTATATACTGTATTGCATATTTGAAAATTGTACGAGGGTAAATCTTAAAACTCTTCATCACAAGAACAAAGGAAATGTAGTAACTGCAGATGAATGTTAGCTAGTATTGTGATGACCATCTGACAATACAAATTATCAAAACAATATGCAGTATTGCTGAAACTGATAGAATGATATATGTCATTGGTATTTCAATTCCTTATCTTCTTACCCACATTATCTGTTATACCAAGTCTTTATTCCGTTCTTCTCTTTTCCCCCACCTCAATGTGGCCCAGGACTTCAAATGATACTAACAAAATAACCAGTTAAAGAAAACAATATTTCCTATATCAGTACACCAGTTTCCATGCCATTTTTTTTTGTAAAGGGTCTCATGGTACTAGCTGTATATATGTATGACAATGTAGATGGAATAGCAATTTCACACAGGCCCTTACATTAAATTTTCACAATACAATTAGAATTACACAATACAGTAAGGTAGGTTGCTAAAATTTAAAAGTTTAGAATTGTATTGCTTTATTGAAAGCACTTTTTGGGAAGAGACTATTTTTTTTAATCTTTATAATTCCCAAAGTGACTGAACCCTAGAAAACATTTCTTGTTTATAAAATGGAAGGTGAGTTAATGTATAGAAGAGTGAATGAATGAATGAAATTATTAAGTGGTTTATCTGTATTTTCTTGATCTTACATAGCCAAAGATTCTAGAACCAAGGTGTCTAATTCCTAATCTAGACCTTATCTTCATTATATCAGCCTGCCAACATTCATCATGTACCCCACTTATACATCTCTAACAAGTAAAAACTTTTAATACTATCTAGGTCCATCAATTGGAAAAGGCTATCTCCAACCTACTATTTCAAAGGCATTTTCCCAACACTATATTTATTTTAAGGAAAATCTGCAGATATGCATTACAAAGATATATAAGAGCATACAGGAGGCATGAATAAAAATAATTGGACATTTTAAAAGCAAGCAAACCAGAATTTATATATCAAAATGAGTGTTATCCTTCTAATAGTCCTCCTAGGAGAATACACACATATTCCAGTGATGGTGCCATTTCTCAAAATGTCTTTGAAACTCTTTTATGGGAAATGACTTCTTAGACAGATTGGAACAACCACACAAGAAATTCCATTTTATTTTTTGTATTCATGCTTTATAAAAAGCAAATCTCTTTAGACATATCACCCTGCAGAATATCAAGTAGAATCCTAATTAGACATACTTATTAATTTCTCTTAATACACCATGAATTTATCTTAATAATTAAATATAGGTTGAAAAATTAATATCTTCCATAGACAGTGTCCATTGTGAGACCCACAAAAGTTATTTTAATCCCTTTTCAGACCCAAGTTCAATCTTCTTATCCTTTTGTTAGCAAACTGACTGGGGTGCACCCCAGAACCCCCAACCTTGCAAGCTCTAAATAGGTTCTGCCATCTTATTAATTAATTATGCTTTCTGAATAAATACAATACATACTCTTAGTGCATAAGACCTTCAATAGAAAAGAACTTTAATAGAATTAGTGTGCATAAAGAGAAGAGAAAAGATAATAATTTCCAATAACACACCCAAAGTTGCCCATCTCCCTTTGGGTATTATTATTAAATTTAACTAAGCCCTGATTCCTTGCCCAGCAGGCAAGTTGGGAGGCTTGAATGAATGAAGGGAGAGGATGGGGCTGCCCTGGGAACTGATCTGTTATGCTGATGACTAGATCATTAGTCAGGACACACCCATGACTGAATATTCTAACCAATCAATGATGCCTGGAGTATAAATAGAGCCTTTGGACCCTCGCTCTGTACAGCAGACCTCTTCTGTCTCAACTGCTGCTTCTCTTAGCAGTATATTTCAATAAATCTGCCTTTTCTATTCTCTGCTCTGTTTCTGAATTCTTTCACCTCTGTTCCTCCATCCTACAACCCAGTTCTTCCCCACAACAATCCCTCTGTGGGTAAATGTCCAGCCAAATAGAGTTAGCCCAAAGTAGGACCTGAAAGCTTGCCATAAGTCTAAGGCATCTTCTGGTGGAAACCACAGGAAAGGGTTAGAAAGATCCAGACAAGTCTGGAAGGAAAGGAGCAAAATAAAAATACAAGTCAAGACATTTTCCGTCTCTCCATGGGTCTCTCACCAACGTCTCTTCCAAGCATCTCCTTTCATGTCCCCCAAGTCTCTGGTGCAAGTCCAAGGCTGAGAAACAAGCACAGCTTCTTCTTCACTTGTCTGCTTTTCCACGTGCCTCCTCCACATCTTCCTCCTCCAAGCTTTCTCTCTCAAATCCTGCCACTCAGCTCCACCATTCATTGTGTGGGGCAGGGAACACACAGGAAATCCCCGCTTTTGAGATTACACTGTTGTACTTTCAACTTGTCATTCCTGTAAACATCTTAACTATGTGATAAGAGCACCAGAACACTAGTTCGAGAACCACCTGCCTTTACAATGGCTTTCTAGAAATAAAGTGTCTGCTGTGCTATTCCAATCTGTTGAGAATAACTGCTTCTGGAACCGTAAGAATTTTGGTCTTGATCTTACCTTCTGACATGTATTTTAGTGGCACTTGTATTGAAAAGGTACCTGAAGCTTATAGCCCTTTATATAATCTGACTCAGTATTAGTTAAATCCAGTTACTTTTTTCAGATTGTTCCTAACATTTTAAGATTTCAAGAATTCTTAACATAGAGAACTTCTAAAAATCTGCTTGTGAAATACTACAGCAACCAATAGGAATGGTAGAGGTACAACTCACCCCTGACATTGTACAGACTCCACCCCTGTCACCACACCAAAGACATCACAGTGAAAATTATAACTCCCAGCATGCCATGATCCTGACTCCCTGAATGGGGGAGGGGGGGCAACTGGGAGCAGTGAAGTGGATATATAGAAGGGGGGAAGTAGCACATGGGAGGAGTCACATGGAGGAGAAACATGTAGATACTTAAAAGAGATACTTGGAAAAGACACATGGGAAGGTTTTCCCTGGTCCTTAGCAGAGACAAAGGTAGCCTTTACCTGATATGGTGCATTTTGAATTTTGAGTCGCTCCTCCTGGCCCAGTTCTCTAGGACCTGCCTCCCTAATCCCTTCCTGTGATTTCCTGCCAGAAGGTACTGATACTGGAAAGTAAGGTTTTCAGGCCTGCTCTCCCAGCCAGGAACAGATCCCAGGCTGCGGGGGCAGTGCTTCGTCACAGCCACTAGGCCACCACCGGTTGGTGTCTCATGAAGCCACAGCAGGAACTTTGCTGATGCTCAGGCAAGCAAACAAAAAGAAGCAGATTTGTTTAGAGAAAAATTTTATTAAGGAGAAAAGGAACAGAAATAAAGTGGGACTTCCAGGCCAGTGGAAACAGGCCAAGGAGGGGCAAAGGAGCCAAAGTGGAGTCTGGAGTCCTGCCTCAGGGAATTTGCACCTCTTTTTCCTTCTTATTATAAAGCCCCATCAGTGTCTGTGGGATCGGTTAGTTTTCCGTGGTTTCTCTCACTCTGCTGCTGTGATTGGAATCTTCCTGCTTCACAGCCCTTGTCAGAGAACCTCCCTCCTCTTTTTATTGCCCTTGTCCAGGAATAGTCCTGTCGCTGGTCCTGGGGTGTTTGATTAACCCCCTTTGGAATTTGTTCCCTTATTTTGGGGGCTTCCCTTATTCCTTATGTTGCTCTTAGCTCAGAAGCATCTTTCGCTTTCCTGAAAGGGCCAGTCCCTGTCTACACTGTCCCTGAAGCTGCTTCATTAACCCTAAATTTCCCGGGGATTCAGTACCATAGATTTGGGGCAAGCGTTCAGGCTTCAGCAGCCCAGCTTCAGACCAACCGTGTTTGATTGGGCATTTACCCACAAGAGGCTGGGTGATTTGGGGAGTTTTACAAGAAGTCTGTTATTTGAAATCCTTTTGTCTCTCTCTACATGCACACCAGTTTTATATTAAAAATCTTTCACACTAAGAATCTGCTTTCTTTGCCTTTGTGCATGCAGATGGCTGAATCTTTTTTAGAGCGTGTGCTCCTTAAAACTTTCGGGTCCCTGGGTGACCCTCATTCATGCACTAACAGAAACATTAGCACTCAGGAGCAGCTGTAGTATAGTATAAGAATACATTTCAAACCAGATTAGTATGCTTACTGTGAGACCTTAGGCAAGTCATTTTCTTTTCTGAGTCTGTTTCATCTTTGATAGAATGAGAAGTGCAAAAAAAAAAAAAAAAAACAAAAAAAAAACAAAGGCAACATTCACACTGGGCCCCCACCCAGAATTAATGCTTCCTCTCATCACAGTTGCAATCCTCCCAAAGTGTAATCCTAAACCAATTGATCTGGAGTTTCTTAATCAGCAACAGTAAGGTCATCTGCATGATAAGAACCCTTCCACCTTAGCCTGAGCGAAGGTGACTTTACCTGAAATTTATTTCACTAATTACCTGTTCTACCTGCTTTCTATAAACGCCCTCTGTTTTGTGTAAGCCCTTGCAGTAGCTAGATGAGATGCTAAACTCTGGCTTCTCCTCAGATCATATAAATAGCTTGCCTTTTACTGGATGAGAGGCTATCCAATTCATAAATTGCTTAATAAAGCCAATTAGATCGCTAATTTGTGAATTTTGTTTTCTAACACCTGGAAGATTTAATTTATTAAGATAACCTGAGAAATCTTGTGTGATGTGCTCATACAATGTCTATACAAATTAGTTGGTCCAAGAATGGTCGCTGCTGTTGTAGTTGTTGTTATCACGTAAAGGTACTGCTTTAGCCAGGATATATTGAAATAAAACTTAACTTCCAAGTAACAGTGACTCAAAACTTGAAATTCTCATGTCACTGTCCAGTGATTCACTTCCAGTAAGTGACTCAGATCTTGGTGTGAGGATTTTGCACCACTGCTCCCAGTTGTGATAGAGCCTGGGGGAGAAGCCTTGACTCTTAACTGCATCACAGCGGAACCATCACATCATTCTGCTCCTTTTTGCACTAAGCAGAGCTGAATCCTGTGGTTCCACTCCCCTCTCTGCGGAACAGGAAATGTGTTTTTCCAATTGCCTGGCAAGAGGCAATGGGGGGGGGGGCTTAAAACAGTATTTTTTTTGCGGGGTGGGGGGGCACAGATCTTTTCTTTACATTGATAATTAAGCAAATATCTTTACAACGACAGCAAACAGTTGCTTTCTGATATGATCCCAGGTGATGATCTGATCTCATTTCCCTTTCTCCCCCTGGATCTGAGGATAGTTTTGTCATCTTGGAGACAAGCTAAAATCTCACAGCTCCGTTTCCCTGTGAATGTTCTTTACACCTCTTTAACTGATTTTGTCTGAACATGAAATAACTGCTGTGTAGGGCATCTGTAAGAACACCTTTCCAATCAGCGACTCCACCTGGATGAATGAGGCTTCACAACTGTGCCAGCTAGTTGCCCAGTTTGAACAGAGCACAGGGGTGTATGATTCCGCCTGTTGGACAATCAGACCTTTGTTGCTGAGGCATCTCCAAAGCATCTTCCAATGCAGATGACAGGTTCACATGGGCTTGTTTGTGTTCCAACTGGGGTTCCCTCTTCCAGAACAAAGTTCCAAGAGCTATTGTTAGCATTTCTAACGAGAAATAATTAATACCAGGTTAGTTTGTCTTAATGAGAAGGAATCAGTGCCACTGCAACAGCTGATACCAGAGAAGAATAATTCACAGAGAAATTAATTAGGACCGTTTCCATTCAAAGAAACAATTTATCAAGAACTCCCACCAAAAAGTGAATCCTGCCAAATTAGCAATCACTATAAAAAGCACTGTGCTCAAATGGAAACTGAAGCTCACATTGAATTTGACTGTGCATATATAAATTACCAGGAATGGCAGACTGTATCTTATTTAAATATAATTGCACAGTTGTAAAGGAATGATGTAAGGCATATATATATATATATTATTTATGAACCATTATTTTAAAATTACTACTTGCTCATATCTAGGATAAATAAGTATATTAATCACACAAAGCTACAGTTTATGCAGCTCAGCCGTTCTTCTAGGCTTACTCTCTGTTAAAACACCTAATGAGCAAATGGCACAGGCATTTTGATGTGCTAATATCAACAAATATTAAGGGGCATATAAGAGACAGTGATACAAAATGTTAAGCTGTGTTGTTAACATTTAGCTTTATTTCCTACGTATCTCTTCACTTTGGTCACTTTGTTTTTCAGTTTCTATTACTAACTACTGTGATCTTTTGCCTGAGTGCCAGCAACAGCCGCAGGATTCACAGACCAAGCCCCTTGAATCCATATGACCAGAGCATATAAGTTATTCAGGGTGTGTGATGATGATTCTTTCGCTTAAAACCCATCAATCACTTCCCTTATATTTAGAATACATCTAAACTCCCTACCAAGAACTCAAAGGTCCTGTTGGATCTGACTTCTGATCTCCACAACACAACATATTAATTGGAGAAAACCACCAAGGTCAAATACACTTTGATTATAAAGGAACATGATCAATTTTTTAATAGGCTTATCAAAATGTAACCATAAAATTGCATGTTTTCCTTTTGTGAGTGGGCCCCCTTGGAAAGCTGCAAACCTGTCAGTTCTATACTGGTTTTGCCCAGCCTTTCTTGATCTCTCTTTGCAAAGTCCTACCAGAGCTAATTCTCTTGCCATATACAAAATAAGTTTCATTACTTTATAGCCCCACATCCTTTTACATTCTAAAGCATCATTTATTAGCTTAGTTGACTAATTCATTGAAAACTGGCTCCAAGTATGTTTTGGCTTCTGCAAATAATCTATTTGTAAGTTAAGAATGACATACATCTGATATGGAAAATATTCAATAGAATGGAAGCTAATTTCCAAATTGGATTCCAGACATGACTTGTGTGCCAACAGTATTTTTGGAAGAAGTTTGAACTTCCAGAGGGGATGACTTTTTGAAAAGGAAATATCTCACCCATGTACATCATTTCCTATCTATTTGACAAGTACTCTGTATTATTACCTTCCACCTGGCCTTCTATGTTACCTTCAAGTTTTGACTTTCTCGGGATTTGGGGGACGAAATCATAAAATGATTTGGGGTCACAGTTATGCCTTCCAAATATCCTGCCGTCGTCCTCAGCAATAACAAGGGCAATGAGTCGCCAATTCCTACCCCAAATGCTATATTAGAGATAGAACATCTGGGTCTCTGTGTAGTCATCAAGATTGAAAGATGTACCTTGTCATACCTGCAGTGAAGTGTTGTACCATGAGGACCTTCAAATGCAGTGAGTTTCTACTAAGCACTTTTCGGATCACAGAGAAAACTCAACTCCTGCTGTAGAGTAAGGTAAAAAGTATCAGGCTTTTCTGTCCTCCCGCCATTAGGATAGATGATGGAACCCTGCGGTCCTGAATGCATGCCTGATGGCGGGCACCTGCAGTGGGTACACCTGGGCTGAGAGACTGAGTTTATAAGGGCAGCATCATGGGGTGCCAGCAGAAGCATTAGCAGAGAAGCCAAGAAAGAAGCAGAGTGTAGGGTAAGGAAAAAGTATCAGGTTTTTCTGCCCTCTCGCCATTAGGATAGATGACGGAACCCTGCAGTCCTGAATGCATGCCTGATGGCGGGCACCTGGAGTAGGGTGTGGGCATAGGTAGATGGGATTCGACTGGGCTTTTAAGGGCGGCATCACGGGGACGCCAGTAGAAGCCGAAAGAGAAGCCAAGAAGCAGAAGCGGAGAGAGAAACAAGAGAAGCAGAAGCTGAGAGAACACCGGAGAGCCCATAGAGTGAAGACCTGCTGGGGGCTGGGAGGCCTTCCAGCCTGCCAGCCCCTCAGCCCCCCAGTACCCCTGCCTGCCGTGTACCTGGTAATCCCAATAAAAACATGCAAAACCACTGAGGACTCTGACTCCTCCTTTACCCGGTCTGCTGGATCAGAAAACCTGCACTGTGTTCATTCCTGCCCTTACAAAGAGAAAGAAGCAGAGAAGCAGAACCATGAGAAGAGCACAGAGAACGTGAGAGAAGGCCGGAGAGCCCAGATAGAGTGAAGACTTGCTGGGGGCTGGGAGGCCTGCCAGCCTCCTGGCTCCCCAGCGCTCCTGCCTGCCGGGTACCTGGTAATCCCACTAAAAGCCTGCAAAAGCCACTGAGGGCTCCAGGACTCCTCCTTGACCCGGTCTGCATGCGATCATAGAAAACCTGCTCCGTGTCATTCCTGCCCCTACACCTGCTTACTCAGATCTAGCAGAATGTTTTAATATAGGCAACCCATTGAGGGCCCAGGCTTACCACAGACACCTCAAGAGTATTAAGTGGATCATTCACAGCTGCTCCAATGTCAAGACAAGCAAGATGCTACGCACACTTACCAATCTGTCCTTAACAGCTCTCAGACAGTCTTCAGCGCATCCTGTGTGTGACTTCTGGGCTATTTACAAGCTGTAAGGGCAGGAACAGGGCACAAGGCAGGTTTTCTGATCCCATGCAGATCGGGTAAAGGAGGAGTCAGAGTCCTCAGTGGTTTTGCAGGTTTTTTATTTGGGGTTCACCAGGCATATGGCAGGCAGGGGTGCTGGCTGGGGGGCTGGGAGGCTGGCAGGCCTCCCAGCCCCCAGCAAGTCTTCACTCTATTTGGGCTCTCTAGCGTTCGTTCTGCTGCTTCTCGGCTTCGGCTGCGGCTGCTGCTGCTGCTGGTGCTGGTGCTGCTGGCGTCCCCCCGTGACGCCGCCCTTAAAAGCACAGTCTTAGCTCAGCTGAATCCCATCTACCTATGCCCACACCCTATTCCAGGTGCCCACCATCAGGCATGCATTCAGGACAAGGATCCATCATCTATCCTGATGGCGGAAGGGCAGAAAAGCCTGATATTTTCTTTACCCTACAGTCCACCCCCTCAGGGTTTTCTGCCATACAGTCTATACATATATACACAATTTTCTAAGCAAACAAACAATGCAGCCATGGCCCACAAAAGCAAATACATCAAATAACAAAATACAACATAACAAAATACAACAGAACACAAATAAGTCCAGGCAGGGCACCAACCAAGTGCAAAAGACAATTATTGGTACCAGCAGATGAGCCACCAAATCTGCTGCCGAAGGCACTGCTCATGCGAGGGAGGGGAAATCACACACGGCATCTGCTATATCACACCAGGAGCCGTCAGGCTTCCTGGCCTTCTCTGGCTGTAGTCTCGGCTACAAGGCACACACAGCATCCACCCCCAGGATGCACTAGCTCTGGGATTGGCAATTTTATTCTGTTGGGGGTAATCGCCAACCCTCAGGGTTTCTGTCTGCAGTCGCTCCAACACTCGGCCTTCATGGCCACCCATGCGACTCACAGACCCCTGCTCTCAAGCCAACCCACTGCACAAGCACATGGGTTGGGGATCCAAACTTTGCATTTGGCTTGGGCTCCACCCCAAGCCACATTCCCCACCGTCCCCCAAGGACGGCCTCCTCAGCTCCTCACCCTCACTCAAGAATGAGCAGGGCATCACCCATAGGTGATTTTACGAGACTCACAGGGCTTCAGCATACCCAGGCTGCTTAACAGCCGCTTTAGGGCTTCTCAACTTAGCATCAGTACCAGCTTTTGCCACCTTAGTTGGCTTTTCTCCTCCACCTGGCCACTGGGCATACACAGGCTGCTTTTGGCCATCTAGGCCCACTGGCCACCCCCAGATTCTCAAAAAATAAACATAACCTGCTAAGGTCCTCCGCCTTCTGGCGGGATTGTCAGTCCAAAATCATCAGTTCATCAGTCTATCAGTCCATTGGCCTCTCCCTGCTTCAGCAATGGCCTGCTGCCTCAGGGGTCATTGGCTGGTCCTTTCCGGTGTCGTTGGCTGGTCCTATCCGGTGTCGTTGGCTGGTCCTATCCGGTGTCGTTGGCTGGTCCTATCCGGTGTCGTTGGCTGGTCCTATCCGGTGTCGTTGGCTGGTCCTTTCCGGTGTCGTTGGCTGGTCCTTTCGGGCGTCTCCTTCACGCCAGGTCTCATCCTGTAGCTCGTGGACGTATCCATCTTCTATACCGCCATGGTGCCTCCAGCGTCGTCACAGGCAAAGTCTGTTCTCCTTAGTCCCTCCAGGTCTTCGGAGGGCTCCAATACCCGTCTGCATGGATCTTGCCGACATACGCCAATTGTAAGGGCAGGACTGGATACAGTGCAGGTTTTCTGATCCCATGCAGATCGGGTAAAGGAGGAGTCAGAGTCCTCAGTGGTTTTGCAGGTTTTTTATTTGGGGTTCACCAGGCATATGGCAGGCAGGGTGCTGGCTGGGGGGCTGGGAGGCTGGCAGGCCTCCAGCCCCAGCAAGTCTTCACTCTATTTGGGCTCTCTAGCGTTCGTTCTGCTGCTTCTCGGCTTCGGCTGCGGCTGCTGCTGGTGCTGGTGCTGCTGGCGTCCCCCCGTGACGCCGCCCTTAAAAGCACAGTCTTAGCTCAGCTGAATCCCATCTACCTATGCCCACACCCTATTCCAGGTGCCCACCATCAGGCATGCATTCAGGACAAGGATCCATCATCTATCCTGATGGCGGAAGGGCAGAAAAGCCTGATATTTTCTTTACCCTACACAAGCTCTTCTGCTACATTCATCTACTTAGAGTTCAGCTCTGCTAGCTTCTCAGACAGAGTCAGTAGTCACACGTGTGACTTACCTGTTCATTATGTCACTTGCCCAAAGAGTTACGTGCCTAGAAAAGAGACACATTGGACGAGCTGTAGTTTAAGGGTGACTTCCTTGACTAAAAATACATCTTACCACATCAGAATAAGCATTGATGATCTCTGAAGTAACATCTGCTGGTTTTTACACACTGCATATACAAACTCCCCTCAAAAGCTAGGGCAGCACTAGGTAGTCAAAAACAATTAGGATTAATTGAGTGACTCAGCAAGAAAATAAAAACAGTAAAGGCTGCCTTAAAGGGAATTTGTGGTATACAGGAAGCAGCTGGGCAAAAATGCTTATGAATGTTCAAAGATTGATATTAAAGTAGGACAGAAAACACCAGTTCAACTGTCCTTTGAAGATTCTCTTATTGTTCCTCATTTCCTATAATAAAATCCCATAAATTACTTGATTCAAACAACAGAAATTTATTTTCTCACAGTTATGGAGGATGGAGGTCTGAAATCAGGGTGCCACTATGGTCTGGACCTTTCATCCTAATCTGCAGATGGTCACCATCTTGCCTTGTGCTCATGTGGTCTTTCCTCAGTGTGTGTGCACAGTGAGAGCAATTCTCTTCTGTTTCTTCTTATAAGGATACTAATCCTATTGGATCCAGGCTTTACCCTCATGCACTCATTTAGCCTTAATTGTGTCCTTATAGAACCTATTCCAAATATAGTCACATTGGGGAATGGGGCTTCAACTTATGCATTTTAGGGGGCACAATGCAGTCTATAGCAGTGTCTTTAAGAATATCCTGAGTAAGTTATGCTATGTTACTCTTTTTTTTTTTTTAAAGATTTATTTATACAAGAGCTGGGGTACAGGCCAGAGGCATGGGAGGGTGAGAGGATTCACCAGAGACAGAGCAGGCAGCAGAACAGGCAGACGGATTGAAAGCACTGCTGAGGCAAGCAGCGGGCGAGACAAGTGTGGTCTGCCACGCCATGTGGGTTTCTCCCTGGCTGGCCAGGATCAAACCCACGCTGCAGAGGCTGCAGACAGCTCCACAGTGCTGTGCTCAACCCACTGCGCCACCAGGGAGGCCCTAGATTACTCTTCTTGAAGATCAAATTAACTAAGTTTGATTATCCCAGTACAAACAACTTGATTGGCCTCAACAATTATTGTAAAAGATGACCAAAAACCCAGACCAAAAGAAGAAACAGTGCAGATGGAAACCTACTATTTCTTTATTCATTTGGAAAAGGAGATAAAGACCTCTAAACTCCAAACCCAGTTTCATCCAAGGTCTTTCTAATTTTGGTTCATTAGATATTGGTGTTTCACATAAAGTTTGGATGAACAAAGAGTTCTAGTACTTGAAAAAGTAGTTTGCAATCTACAGATTCAGATTTGGAGTCAGGAAAATGCAGCTTGTGTTGCCACCTGTTTTGGTAATTATAGTTTCATTGGCAAAGAGCCAAACCCATTTGTTCATGCGGAATCTAGGACTGCTTTAGCTGGGAAAGCAAATTTGAATAGTTGTGACAGGGACCATATGTGACCCACAAGCATAAAATATTTACTATCTGGCTCTTCACAGAAAAGAGTTTGCCGACCTCTAGTCAGATGATCTATTTTAGAATTCCATGTGGTAGCTCCTTCACGAATTTCAGGACTTCCCCCTTAAGTCTCACAGTGTAACCTGACCTCACAGGCTAGATCAAATGCTCCTCTAATATGCTTCCATGGTTACTTTTCTTTACTCCTATCAATCATATTATTTTATTGCATTATACTATACATTTATTTCAGTAATTTTCACATTTAAATATAAGTGACTTGAATACAGTGAGAATGTCATCTTGTTCTCGATTCTACCCCAGGTATCAAGCATAATCTCTGGCAACACTAGGTGTTGGTGAATGAATGAAAGAATGAATGAATCAGAAATGCATTCAATATTCAATTCAGCAAATATCAATTACTTATGTACCAGATATTTTTTGAAGCCCCGAGAACGCAGTAGAAACCAGAAATAGAAAGAATTGCTCTAATTGAAGGGGGAAAGCAAACCATAACCAAGATGAAAAGAATTTAAAACATGCAATTTGATTATGATAATTACTAAAGAGAAGAAATTAAAGCCATGAAGGAACATATCAAATATAGTTGGGGGTGTGGGGACTAGTTGCTTTAACATTTTAGGTAAGGCAGCTGAGACCTCAACTGAGAAGTTAAATTTTGCGTTAAGACCTGATGTTAGTGATGAATATAGCCAATAATCGTTTAGCAGTTGGCTTGTGTGTAGGAAGGAGAAGAGAATTTCAGGCAAAGTGAAGAAATTGGGAGACAACATCCAGGTGGGCGGGATCTTGGCACATAAACAGAATTGAAGACACCAAGAAGGCTGCAGTGATATGATGCTGTAATTCTTTAAAAGGAAAAGTGATAGAAAAAGAGACTTAATGTCTCTTGTTCCAGTACTTTCCATAAAGAAAAGGGATTAAAGAATGAATGGTAAGAGATATCAAATAAAATTTTGAGTGCTAGCACTCTACACTAGAATCATCTTGGAATAGAAATATGTTGAATTGCTCTCTGAAGACCACTGCTTATTATTTTCTTCTGTTTATGATATTATGGGTTCTATAGAAAGGAAAGCATGCAGCAAAAGGACAAGAATTGATGCACAGCACTTTCTACCCATAGACTATAAACACTAACTTCCCCAGACTAACTCTCTCAAGGTAATTCAACAGTACAGTTTAAAAGCCTCATATTTTTATTGATTTGTATATGTTGAATCATGCTTGCCTTTTAGGGATAAATTGCGCTTGATCATGGTGTGTGGTAATTTTAATGTACTTTTGATTTAGTTTGCTAATAATTTTTTGAGGATTTTTGCATCTATGTTCATATTTTTTCTTTACTCTGAATAGTCACAGTGTATCATCACAGTACAATTTTAGTGTTCCTTCATATTAAATCTTTAGCCAATTAATTAGCCAGTCATGCAGTCATTCCATAAATAAATTTTTAGTGCTGCTTATATGCTAGGCATTATACTGGATTTCTCTGTGAAGAGAATATGTAATATCTTTGACATCATGATAATTCAGAGTAGTGGAATGAAATAGTAAATTCAAGTGCAATTCAATATTGAAATGAAAATACCAATGAAACTAGTAGGGAAGATCACCAATATTAGTGGAAGTATATTTTTATATTTAAAAATATCTTTCTGTAATTGCTACTCTATTTAGGCTTTATATTTATTACGGTTTCGTTAACATATTATTCCTAGATCAATGTTAATTTCATTGACATTTTCAAATGTATTAGCATTTAGGGTTAGTATTTGTAAGGGCAGGACTGGGCACAGTGCAGGTTTTCTGATCCCATGCAGACCGGGTAAAGGAGGAGTCAGAGTCCTCAGTAGTTTTGCAGGTTTTTTATTTGGGGTTCACCAGGCATATGGCAGGCAGGGGTGCTGGCTGCGGGGCTGGGAGGCTGGCAGGCCTCCCAGCCCCCAGCAAGTCTTCACTCTATCTGGGCTCTCTAGCGTTCGTTCTGCTGCTTTTAGGCTTCTGCTTCTGCTTCGGCTGCTGCTGCTGCTGCTGCTGCTGCTGCTGCTGCTGCTGCTGCTGCTGCTGCTGCTGCTGCTGCTGCTGCTGCTGCTGCTGCTGCTGCTGCTGCTGCTGGCGTCCCCGTGACGCCGCCCTTAAAAAGCACAGTCTTAACTCAGCTGAATCCCATCTACCTATGCCCACACCCTATTCCAGGTGCCCGCCATCAGGCATGCATTCAGGACAAGGATCCATCATCTATCCTGATGGCGGGAGGGCAGAAAAGCCTGACATTTTCTTTACCCTACAGTATTTCATATAGTTAATATATAAGTATTAACCAAAACAGACACTGGAACCGTGGTGCCAAAGTTCTAATACCACAATTACTATTTACTTGTTTTTGGACGTTGAGAAGGTTGTTTCACTGCACTTCAAGTTTTTTCACTTTTAAAATTTAGAATAATAATTGAACATACCATAGAAATTTTACTATAAGATCAATCCAACCCCCTACATGTAAGTAATCCTGGCACATTTTGCTCAGTAAACCTTTTTCTTCTTATATTGTAAATACTATTTGACCATTAGTACTCCTAATTTTGTGTGTTATTGTTTTCCCCTTATGGCCAGATTAATGTCTACAATTTTCAAGGAACCACCATTTGAATCTAATTACATTTTTAAAAAATTGCTTTCCAATTGTTTGGTTCTAGTATAGAGAAATGCAATTGATTTTCTTAATTTACTTTTTTACTAGTAAACTTGCTAATTTCTCTTATTTCTAGTGCTTGTTTATACCTTCATTGGAATTTTCTATATAACAATCTATTGTCTATGAATAAAAACACTTTAACCATCTCCTTATGACTTTTATTTCTTATCTTGATAGATTGTGCTAAGGTCCCAATCAATGTTAGCTAGAAATGATGAGAACAAGCAACCTTAGTTTGTATCTAGATCTTCCGTTTACTCGCTCTGTGCACTGCAAGTCACTTCACCTCATTGTGCCTCTGTTTCCTCATCTTTAAAATTGGGACAATAATAATGACCGATTTAAAGGATTAATGAAAATATTTTAAAAAGTTAATTATAGAAATCACTTAATAGCACTGGGCATATTGCATTAAGTACTACGTATTTGCTAGGGCTATTATTTCATCATTACTTGTAATATAATAAATATAATGTTATGAATTTTTTTACTTAAATTTTGGTTGGATCATATACGTTTTCATATTTGGTGTTTTCATTGTGGTTATTCTTAAAAACCATTTTTTGAGATATAATTGATATGTAAAAAGGTACATATTTAATTTATACAACTTGATGAGTTTGGGGATAAGTATACAACCTTGAAGTCATCATCATCAAGGCCACAGATGTAGCCATCATCATGGTGATTATGTTTTAAAGAGGTAAAGTTGTTACAGTTTCATTTCCAATTAGGCATGATACAGATATGTGATTTTAGCATTTCAGGTGCTTGCATTATTGTCATTGAAATTTGTATTGATTTATAATTTTATTCCATGTTGATCTCTTGTGATCGGATAGTGCACTTTTTTATTTGTGCATTTTATAACTTATAGAGCTTTTCCATTGGCTCTAAAATGTGACCTTCTAAAAAATAATCTATTATTCACCTTTGTTAATATTATTTGGTATTTTGCTAGTTTTAAATTATCATTAGTTTATATCACATATTATCAAGAGTAATGTTTGACATTTTTACTTAATTTTTAAAAAGATTTTTGTCAATATAGATTTTTCTCCTTATTTGCTATCTCTGGAGCTCACTGCTAGTGTTGTTGAAACTTGACTTCCCAACATTGAAGCTCTTAATTTTGCTTTGCTTTTGAGTCAGGTGAGCACATATTCAATCTTTTGGTTTTATTTTCCTTTTATCCAGTATGTGAATCAGAAGCCTGACTTCTGAGCACAAATATAACCGAACACAATAGTCTTTATCCTTCAGCCATGGAATACAACTTCATTGATTATTTACTTCTTGATCACCAAACTTTATCATCGAAGTCTCTAAAAATATCACTAGTTTCTTCTATTATTCTGTATTGTTGAGGTGAAGTCTGAGGCTGGTCTAATTTATGTCCAGCTGTGGGCAACCTATTTTTTTTCCTCAAGCATTTCCATTTCAAACTTCATGTCAAAATTTGCTAAGGTATAAAACTTTTTACATTGATTTTACCTGAAACTGGATTAAACATTTCAAACACTGTACTCTATTTTTTCTTGTTTTTGTTACTTATTTTTATGGCTTCAGAAAATTTTCTAATTGGATTGTGCTTGTTTATTTATTGTTTACTTATTAATTACCTTACATGTCATCTGGTATTTTTTGAAAAATAAAGTAAAAGAGTATATGGTTGCCTGTAGGATGTATTTTCTGCTTTACTTACATGTTTATTATCCTCTCTAAAATCTCTGTCTCTACCTTTTTTCTTTTGGATTTTGACTATGTTTACACGATTGATTCATTTTATTCTTCATCACCTCAAAAACATTTCTGTGTAATGAAGTGGTTGTAGCTTACTACGGTAATTGTAGAGACCCTGTTATTCTGACCAGATTCAGTGAGAGGAGTAAGCAAGAAGTGTCTTTCTGTCTTGTATTAAGCACAATAAGTAGACACTATTTATTTCATGAAG
This sequence comes from Talpa occidentalis, assembly GCF_014898055.3. Classification (NCBI taxonomy): domain Eukaryota; kingdom Metazoa; phylum Chordata; class Mammalia; order Eulipotyphla; family Talpidae; genus Talpa; species Talpa occidentalis. The sequence continues at coordinate 6,622,917 of NW_023601543.1, forward strand.
TAAAACTTGGTTAGGTTTTATTGTTGCTTTATTTTCAGTATGAGTCCATCAGCCTTATACTTGGTGAGAATTCCTGTAAATGTGGTCATTCTTTGCCCATTAATCTTGTGTTTTCTTGTCGATTTCAGGCTTTATACATTTTTAAAGTCCTTTCATATGCATTTGTGCTCAAAGATGTTAGAGGCTGCCTCAAATCTGCTACACAGGTACCATTTTAAACAGAGAGTTCTTAACTACCTTTGAATCCCACCTATCTCATCTAATTCCATAATTTATAATTTTTTAAATCTCATTGTTCACTTACATGACTTACTAAATTATGAATGTATCTAGTGGATGCTGCATAAAATTTTCTCGTCTATAATTTGCATTCTGACATTTTAATACAAAGTTTCTATCCTTCTGTTTCAGAATGTTAAAAAAAATTATTGTATTTTATTGAAGCAATGTTGGTGTGTAACACAGACATATGGGATAGCATCACCTCTTCAAATGTATCTCAACACATCAGACCCACCACCTGTGTAGCCATAGATCTCTGACACAGTCCATTGGACCCCTCCACACTTTGCTCCCCACAGGACAAAATTTCACCTTTTTTATATACCCAAGTAGTATTCTATAGTGTATATCTACAACATCTTCTTTACCCACTCATTTGAATTTGGGCACTTAGGTTGTTTCTATTACTTGGTTATTTTAAAGAGCACTATAATGAACCAGGGTGCATATATCTCTGTCTTTGGCAAGTATCTATTTGCTATTCCACTCAATTTTTTGATTAAATTATTTGTTTTCTTATTGCTGAGTTGTATAAGTTCTTTGTAGGCCTTAGATATTAGACTCTTGCTAGATGTATGATGTGCAAATATTTTTTTCCCATTTGGTAGGATGTCTTTTCATGTTAATGATAGTTTATTTTGCTGTGTAGTTTGATGTAGACCCATTTATTTATTTTTGTTTTGTTTCCCTTGTTGGAGTTGAGTTTGCAAAGGCATCACAAAAGTCAATGTCATGGTCTTTTGCATATTTTTTCCTATGTATCTTATGATTTCAATTCTCACGCACAGTATATAGTATTTTGAAACCTGCCAATGTAAAAGACCTTTATTTCTTATTTGTCTTGAGATATATATTAGTTAAGTTCTGGAAAGGAGGTAAGAATTGTTGCAAAATAGAGATAAAAGGTTTTTTATGTTCAAATTCTAGTAATCAAAACAGGAAGCCAGTTGGCTTGAAATTCAGTATGTCTTAAGAAGATTATTTTATGAATTCCTTCTTTCTCTCTATCATAAGGGCTATCATGCCTGACTAACTAGATAATAATGTTTTCTATGCATCATGATAAGGCAAAGAAGGGCATGATATAGAGGAAGGGGGACACTCAAAGTTCATTCCCTTCTAGTTCAGTGAAATTACAGGTGAAGAAAAGAGGATAGAATTTATACAAAGTAATTAGACATCAGGATCTCTGTCCCACATCCTCATTGTCACATCTGGGGATGGAAAGGTTATGATTCCAAAATATCTAGATTATTTTAGATGAATACTGCAGTCAGATGAAGTTAGCCTCACTCTTTTCTAATAACAATGGTTGGGCAGACTGGCATCATTCCAATCTAGAGGGAGGGTGTAACAGAAAATAAATATTTGTGGTATAATATGGTTTTGGATTGTTCCCATGTGATGAAGAAGGCATTTAGAAATCAATTTCTATATAGAGTATCAAAAAGGTAAGAAGCTTCAAGACAATATAAGGCCTTACCCGTTAGAATATGAGACTTGCCTCTTGTAGTTACCAAGTCATACAAGCTTCATTCTCATATAATTCATCTTGGAGAGGAACACGGGGTCAAGCCATGAACTCTGAATATTTATAAGTAGTTCAAGTAGAAACTGTGTGCTTAAAGAGATAATTCCTTGATACTTAGTAGGGATATTGTGTGTGTGTGTGTGTGTGTGTGTGTGTGTATAAAAGGCTGCTCAATAGAGTTATATATAGAAAAGTTAATTATTTTTCCCATCTGCATACGACAATTTCATGATAACCTCTCTATATAATTGCCTCTTTGGGGAAGATTTGGGAAATAGACTATAGTCATTCTGAATGTGTGGGGGCCAGAAGAAATGTGTGAAGATACTCTATTCTACAGGTTTACTTCTCCAAAGAAAAGGCAATAGAGAAAGCTGGACTAGGGTCATGGGGACTGAGTCATGAATGAAGAGCCAAAGTCTTGCACGAACCAATCTCTTAGGAAATATAGGAAGATTCTTTTTTTTTTAAGATTTATTTATTTATTTATTTTTTTTTTATACAAGAGCTGGGGTACAGGCCAGAGGTGCGGGAGGGTGAGAGGATTCACCAGAGCCAGAGCGGGGAACAGAACAGGCAGACTGACGAAATACACTGCTGAGGGGAGCAGCAGGTGCGACAGGAGAGGTCTGCTTGCCATGTGGGTTACTCCTAGGGCAGCAGGGATCGAACCAGCACTGCAGATGCTGCGGAAAACTTCACATCAGGGCGTTCAACCCCCTGTGCTACGAGGAAAGCCCGATTCTTATCTCTAAAATTTGCTTTGGGTTAGAAGAGTATTATGCAAGAGACCTTATAATACATGGTGATGTTGAAATAAATGCTCTAAATAAACCTATCATTTTCACATCATCAAGTTATTTACCATGGGAATGCAGGGTTCATATATAAAAATACTGTTTCTTATGTAGTGTCTTGATATTTATATTCTTATCTTTCTCTTTGATTGTTTTATTCCACCCTTTCCCACTTTCCCTGACCCATAAGCCCAGTGAGTGCTGACCACTACATATACTATGTTACACATATAATGTTGAGATTGTCTAATAAAAAAGCACTGTTATCTCAATATTAAACAAAGTGAAAAGGGAATTCTTGCTGAGAAAGAGTAATGGACTGGTGAGAGTCCCAAAGTAGTTGAGATTGGAAAGACAGGATGAATTGCAAAGAAAAAAAAGAGAAAAACGATACTAAGAAAGAGAAAAAATCTAGGTCTATCGGAAGAACAGATACCCAAGAAAAGACTCAGTATATAGTATTAGAAATTGGCAAAAATTTAAATACTCATCTACGTCCTTTAATGTTGCTCTGCATAATTTCACATGTTAGTGTCACCTCATATATTTCTTCTTGGATTTTAAATCTTTCTGCTTGGCCTGTTCCAGGGATACTAAACCAACTCTCCTTTTATTTTTTTTTTATTTTTTTAATAATAAACTTATTTTTATATTCCCCATACAGTTGCAACCCCCCCCTTTCTGATCCCAATCCCTCCCCTCCCGCCCCCACCCCCCAAAAGTGTCTCTGTTTCATAGTTTTTTGTTGATTCTGATTTTCACTTTCTTATAGTTATTCATAGCAGGAATCTAGAAAACTTAAATAAGGGACCAGGAAATGAATGAATGAATTAATACCTTACCTCTGCCCCTTGCTCTAACCCAGAGGTTGCAATAACCTCACTTACACTTTCCTCTTTTGTTTGTCCAAGAATCTGCCACTCTCATCAGAAATCTTGGCCTCTGTCTGAAGGCCAGCTCGTTAGTTCACCCATGGTTTTAGCTCTGTGGATATATGACCACCAATAAAATTGTACACATGTACTTTCAGGCTGTTTTTATCATCTAACAAAGCAAAATCAAATTTTTACATGGTCATCAATCACAAGATCTAATTTAATTTCTTCAATAATTATGAGAGGCAGATTATATATATATATATATATATATATATATCTCAACTGAACATTAGTAAAATATCAAAAATTTTTGACTGTCTATGTACTAGGGATAAAGCAATGGGCTAATTCCCATGCAGAAACAAAGAGAAGAAACATAAATCATCTATTGTCACAGAGATGTCAGTTAAGTTGGGCAGACATATATGTAAACAGATATTTTTTGGATGATGTAATGATTACAATGATGAAGAAACCTATAGAGCATTTGGGGTGAGAAAGTATAAAATTGTAGAGAACTTTAACCTAATCTGGTTCAAAGGTCAGAGAAAATTTTCTGAAGAAAGTGATGCTGTGTGTTTGTCATAAATGCCCTTTATTGTGTTGAGGTATGTTTCTTGTATTGCAATTTTACTGATTTTTTTTAATCATACCTGGATGCTGACTCTTCTCAAATGTCTTCTCTGCATCTATTGATATGATCATCTGATTTTTATCTTTCCTTTTATTGATATAGTGAGTTACAATGATTGATTTGCATATGTTGAGCCATCCTTGCATCCCTGGAATAAATCCCACTTGATCATGATGTATGGTGCTTTTGGTGTTTTGTTGAATTTGATGTTATGTTGATTAATTTTTCATCTGTGTTCATCAGGGATATTGGTCTATAATTTTCTTTTCGTGTGATGTCTCCATCTGCTTTTGGTATCAGAGTAATATTGGCTTCATAAAATGTGCTTGGAAGTATTCCCTCTTTCTCAATTTTTGGAAGAATCTGGGGAAAATAAATTAAGTGTTCAATGACAGAGGAGTGGATTAAAAACAAGTGATAAATATATATGTATTTGATGAAATACTATTCCACAATAAAAATAGGATATTTTACCATTTGCACCAACATGAATGGAACTGGAGGGGATTATACAAAGTGAAATAAATCAGAAGAAAGGTAAATACTGGGTGATTTCACTCATATGTGGAATACAGAGAAACAAAACAAAGGAACTGAAGAAACTGAACCAAAAAAAAATGCTAGAAATCTGACTACAGAATTGAGGCTACTAGAGAGGAAGAAAGGGTGGTGGTGGAAACAAAGCGGGGAGGGTTCCAGTGGTCTAGACTAAAAGACTATGGGTGTTTTGCTGGTGGGTGTGTGTGGTGACTTACAGCTGAGGTGGTGAGAACCTATACCTCTAAGTTATATTCGATGTGTAAACCAATATAATCTCAATGACAATTTTTTTTTTAAAGATCCTTTAGCTGAGTTTTAAATGAAAAGTAAGTGGGTTTCCACTACAAGTCTTTGGTACATTTTGTTCTGCTTGGAAAACTTTCCTCCAACATCTTTGAATAAATGGTCTCTTCTCAACCTTCTCATCTGCAACCTCACATATTGCATTTCTAGAGAGGCCTTCTTTGATTACCTTTTCTAAATTTTGTCCCCCATCCCACACACTTCTTCATAATATTTGCTTGTTTACCTTTTTGATATTATGCCTCCAAATCTACTATAGATTCCATGAGGTTACATATCTTCTCTGTCTTCTTCACCAGTGTAAAACCTGTGTTTGTGGTCCGCTGAAGCACCTTTTTCCAGGGGGGCCCCTGACCCTGGATATTAGCTTCCCAAATGGGATGACTTGGCAAAAGCAGAGTCATCTGTCTGCCAGGTGGTTGCGGTTTTGGGTGGCTGCATATCACTAAGAAAAAGGCAGTTCCTTTGTCACTGTCACTCAGGATTTGTAGAAACAATGACTTGCAGAAAAGAATATGCTCAATGAGGACTTAGGCTTTAGTTTAACAAACAGGAAGTTTCCATTACAGATAATTGGGTTACCCACTCCAGGATTTAAGATCTCCAGGACTGAAAATCTTTCATGTAGAGAATTTTTGAACACTAGCTCAGTGAATGCAGAGACATAGCCATTCCCACACTCACCACCACATTCCTTCTCTTTGCAGGCATGGAGCATTTATTGCAGTGAAGGTAATTCTTGTCTTGAAATGATTGTTTGGAATTCTTTCCCACAATAACTACTCAGACTCTCCATGGTTTCCACCTGAGTGGATGAAAGCCCCTATTCTTTAAAATAAGTAAAAAATAAAGGAGTAAGATTGAAAAGCATGTGTTTCTACCTAGTTTCCCAACCTTTTTTCACAAACTTAATTATACAGATAAAAGTCTAGGGAGCATAGTAGAAATAAGTTGCAAAGCTAGAAATGTGTTCTTATTTCCATAAGAACAAAAAATGTTTGTTCTCATATCCGTTTTTTCAATCTATGGGTCATATCTTAAAATTACTTTGTATCTCCTTAACATGCTGATTCCTGGGCTTCATCCTATATTTACTATGCCAGGATTTCTGGACGGAAGATCAAAGATTTTGAACTTTTGTAACCTGCCCCTCAGGTGATGGTTATGAGAACTAAAATTTGAAAAACACTGCTCTGTGAGAAAGTGAACAGGGTGTTTCAGTCTTATGAGTCAATTTTGCAAGTGTCAAATTCTATTGTAAAGTGCAATTGTGAGAACCACAGGGGTTTAGTGTTAAAGCAATGCCTTTTTCCTGGACCTTTAGTCAATCACTTCTTGTAATACTTGATGTGCACTAACCTTATCCTTGATCATACATTTCAGTTATGTATGCCCTTGCATCTTCACATGTATGTTCAGAATTCTGTTTAGAATTTTTATTGTTCTTGGGGTTTTCTAAAGTTCATTTCAAAGATTCTGGGCTCATCCTGTGGAAGATATAGTAGCTACAGTTTTGTCTAATAAGCAGGTTTTCCCATCATTTTATGTATTGTTCCTTTGGGAATCACTGGTCTGAATCTATGTGGCATTTTTAGTGATTTTAAACCTAGGGATACTTAACTTGAGCCATGAAGGGAGCCATCAGCCAGGTTGGACCACTCATAGTACTGCTACCCGAGTTACTCTTTGGTAACGAGTATATATCCCATATTAGGACACTTCGAGTCTGCTCCAGCACTTTATCACAAAGAAAACAAAATATGAGGCCTCTTTCAGCTGAGGACACTAAGCTTTACAAATATGAGTCTGAGGTTATCTAAGGCCTTCTTAACGTTCAAGCAGAAAAAGAAGTGAGATATGTTTGACCCTCGCTTCAAGTCTATAGAAAGAGTTTTCAAGAAGACCATATGAATGTCTTAATTTGTGTCCCTGCAATTTGGTCTAATTCTCATTCACACCAGGACCCATGGGAGCTTCCTGTAGACCATTATGGCAATGTTCATATTATCTTTGGTTTAATCCAGAGGGACGCCTGTAGGAATAAAAAACTAAGGAGAGAGAAATTGTAGATATTAAAACACACCTAGGATCTGAAAACAGTGTTAGAGAGAAGAGCCAGAAGAAAGATTAATCTGCCCTCCTTCTACCTGCTCTTCAACATCCTCTCTCGAACCTTCCACATGTACTCCTCACCTTGGAAGACTGACCTTGATGCACTACATCATTGGGCTCCCTTACCCTTTGGCTTGCAGTTGGATTTCACAGTGGGAATTCACAGCAGAAATTCTGAGGGAATGAGGAGATTAGGTCTGGGCTGTTGCCCTCTGCAGTCCCTTAGTCTGTCAAATCCCTTTACCAAAGGTCTCTGCTCCTCTCATGCTAAACTTTTCTACATGACAGTGGGTACTAGTGACTGTTCATCCCCTCATTCACATTGCAGGGGTAGGGTAAGATTTGTTTGACAAAAGCAATTGTAAAATTGGTGACTTGGAGATTTCAACTAAGGAAACTTCAGTGTGTGTATGTGTGTGTGTGTGCGGGCGGGGACATTAGATGTGCTTGGAAGTTGCTTTATGACCAAACAAAAGCACTTACCTGGGTTACCTATCATGGCAGAAAGAAACAAACTGCTGAAAGGAGTGATTGATGGACCAATGGCAAGAAATTCGTCACTGATATTCTTTCATCCACAATAATTGTATTGATGAACTTTTTTCATTGCTATAGGAGTTAGAAGAACTCCTTGTTTCATTAGTATTTACATCATTTATCCTAACATATTCTACAGATTCCTTAAGACACCTGGCTTTACATTTTCCCATGTGGCAGAACCTTCTTGAGGGGCAGATGTTTTCTGGGTCTACGAATAGTCAGATACATCATTACCAGACATGTGTCCAGTGGCAGGACCCTGGCCCAGTGATAGGAGTTATATAATCGACCAGTCAGAGGTACCCAAAGTGCAGAAGAAGAATGTTGTGCACATGTATGGGCGCTTAAAGTCTTCCAGCATGATTTTTTTCTTGTATATTTCCTCTGATACTTGAACACATCTACTGCATGGGTTTTCTATAGTTTTAGATTCGTTCATTATCTTCAGTATCCCACATTCTGGCAGCTATTGATTGACCCTCTGTTTTCATTACTGCTGCTCATCCCTAGTTGATTTCATGTAGAATATAAATTTGAGCTAATTGATATTTTAATTGTCCATTTTGCAAGCATGGATCTCTCCTGTATACAGCGTGACCGTCAGACAACTAGAGCAACTCTCAAGGTGCTCCAGTAATTGGTCAGTCAATCAACAAATGCACTTGTGCAAACTCTCATGTTCCTTTGTAGATATGTACCTCTAATTGAAAAAAAAAATATTGGAACTAATAGCATTTTCATTTACTCATTCCAATGGCATTTATTGCATAGCTTAATTATCAGTGGGACAGGGTTACATAACTGACATGTCTCCTTATTAAATAGTACATATATATACACATATGAATAGTATACAGACACATATAAATACACATATATATATATTTTTCACCAAGTATATTTTTTTAAAGTTTCACTGAGCTATAATTTCCTCATATAATGAATCCACCAATTTTAGCCATGCAATTCTGTTTTGACGAATGTATACAGTCATTTGATCACTATAATAACTTCCCTTATCTCCAGAGTTATATGGTGCTAACAACAAAATTTCTAGCCTTACTATGATTTATAACCTGCAGAAAGTATGGAATTCATTGGCATAATGACACTCAAGTTTGATTTCAATCATACTGGACTATAAAGAGAAATTGCTCCTTGATACGAGCTGGTCATCGTTAGGCACGCAAAATGATTGGAGGAGCACATGCTGCACCTCCAGTAAGTGATTTGGGCCTAACTGTCATTCTCTGCAGGGCAGCCTGGGACTCAACAGCCATCTCACCTAAACTTTCCTACCAGCACTAGAATGTTTAAGAGGGAAACATGCGGAGATATTCTGCACAGTCTGAATATCCTGGCTGCTGGCCATTGGCATCAAAACCTTCTACCAGTGGTGCCCTTTGGTTCAATGCATCCATCTTGCTCAAAACCTCAAAGTAAAAAACTAATTTTCTTGGATCGTAGACAGTATATACATATTCTTTACCTCATGTCTTAGTTCTTTCAGGCAGCTATAATACCACAGCTTATGAACTACAGAAATTTATCTTTATGATTGTATAGACTGGGGAGTCCAATATCCAGGCACCACCATGTTCATGTTCTGTTGAGGACAGCTTCCTGGGCATAGCCGGGGCCTTGTCACTGTGTTTGCCGTGGGTAGAAGGAGGCTGGGGAGCTCTGTGGGGTCTCCTTCATGAGGTGAGTACCCCTGTTCATTTATAAAGGGACTCTCATAACCTAAGCTATCCCAAAGGCAGGACTTCCTGATACCATTGACATTAGGATTTCAATATATGAACTTGAGGCAAAGACACATTCAGTCTATAACACCTCAGTAACACATGAACCTTCCAAATATTGGCCTAGTCCAAATAATACTATTTGGGAAAATATAGTCAAAAATCCTTCTGCTTAAAAGGTCTTAAAAAGGTAATTTCACTTTTTCTGTTTTTTTTTCCCTTATTTCTGTTCCTTTATGCTTTTTTTTTTACAATAGTCACAAAGCATTGAGTATTTACTGCATGCTAAGATTCAGACTATTTATATTAAATACAATTTTATAAGAAATATATTGTCATTATTATCTTCATCATTATTATTATATCTATTCTTTGGTTGAAACTTTATTAGACTTTTATAGAAACTTTCAAAGAGGTTAAGGCACTTGCCCCAACTCACAGGACTAGTAACTAACAAAACATTGAAACATTGCACTAGATGTTGACTAATATTATCTTTACGGTACCTGACTACTTGGTTTTAATACTAAAGATCAGTGACACTACACACCTACTTCCCTTTAAGGCCTTATACGGAACAATAGAAGATACATGGAGATTTATCAGAAGCAGAGGCCCAAAGTCTGGTGAACGAGAAAGGATGTGGTCAGACATAACTATAATAAAAGGAATCGAATTAAAAGAGGCAAATGAGTTATAGGAAGGAAAAAAAAAATACCAGGGGAGGGTAATTGTGTATTATCAAAGGTCTTTTGTAAGACAAGGATTTGAACTTGATCTTGCATGAGAATTAGGGTGTAGATTTGCTGTGATGGGGTTATATGGAAGGCATCCAAACATAAAGTAAACTAATAGGATTTAGTGCAATTTCACTCTTGTGTATAAGGATCTATTATTTGTGGCTTATTTATTCTCCTTGGGTTTCTGCAGATCTAATCCTAGTGCTTCTCTACCAGTCCCCCTGCTGGTGAAGTCTGACCTATATTGACATCATCCATCAGTACCCTATCTTCTGGATTCTTGTTGGATCAGAACTCCAATAGGAGATCTGAAGAAAGCAGGAGACTTAGCTAGGGGGAAAATTCCCCTAGACACTTGCCTACTGGGAATCTTAAATTAGCTGTATCTAAACCAGGGATCTCTGTGCCTTCCAAGGCAACTATATAAGCCTTTCTGGTATTAAGTTCTGTAAGGGTTTCTTCCCCTTACAACTTATTGTCCCTCAGGATCCCCATATCCACAGATTGGTAAAATGTGTCCCTTTTGGGCAATCTTAGTCATCCCATTTTGAGTACATCCTTTCTTCTCTATTGGAGCTCTGTCTAATATAACTTCCTACTACTTTTCTTCTTATATCTAATTTTCAGTTACTTTTGATGTTACTCTTCAAGGTACTTGCCAGGCCACTGTAGCCAGTGTATTCCATATGAGTTATGGGGTCCTGGGAGGTTCTAAAACAGTGTCCAGTGTAAGAGGTCACTTGCCCTAAACTGGCTCCTTCAATGTTGAGGTTTCCTTTTTTTTTTTTTTTTCAAGATTTATTTATTTATGCATACAAGAACTGGGGTGTAGGCAAGAGGTGCAGGGGGTGAGAGGATTCACCAGAGACAGAGTGGGGAACATAACAGGCAGGTGGACTGAAGTACACTGCTGAGGGGAGCAGTGGGCGAGACAGGAGAGGTCTGCTGTGCCATGTGGGTAGCCCCCTGGCTGGGTATCGATCTTGTGCTGCAGTGGCTGTGGACAGCTTCATAGTGCTGTGTCTTAAACCCCTTGCGCCATCAGAGAGGACATTGTTGCGGTTTCTTACAACACCGCCATGTCATGAGTGTCTGTGGCTAGTCCGGGGATTCTGCATTCCTCTCCCTATGTGGGAAGTGCAAAGGAAGGCTTCTACTTTTCTCTTGCATTACCTTGATCCAGAAGATGAATTTTATGGAGGCCCATCAACCATCTTTGCTTGTTTGCTCCTGCAGCAGGGGCAAACAGGAGATCGGAATCCCTCCTGAGTCCCATGTGAGTTGCTGACTACCTACGGGGGCAGTTTCTGTGATACTTTCTCCTCCCCACCCTCACCACGTGGAGGCAGAGAAAGGAGCCTGGTGCAGTGTAAGCCCAGAGAAACTCTTCCTTTGCCCCTTCAACTGTATTAGCTGACGTGGCACAGACTCAACTCCTCAGTTCCCCTGAGCACCTGGGGACATCACTCATGCTGTTCTCACTCACACTGTAGAGATAATAACAGCACCGACGGAAGGGGAAAAGCACTGTCCATCTTTTGTAAACTCTTTCTCTTTGCCAAAAGGACCAGGATGAAAAATGCCTGTTGTGTCCAAATTCCATGAACCCGTATCTCTGCTTAGCCATATGCATTTGTCTCATTCACATGAATAATAGTTGAGTGCAGGGCTATACAGTGCAAGCAGGAGGATCTTGGGCTTTATTAGCGCTGCTTTGTTACTACTACTAGTAGTAACTGTCTCAACTCCACATCCTGATTCCCTCCCTGTTATGTCTGTCTTTCATTTTCACTTCAGCCATAGGATGCCTCTACCTCTGAGATTTTCACCTTGTCCTCATTATTAACTGTCCCTCCATTATATTCGTTCCCATGAAATCTTATCTATCTGATAATCCATTGTCTCTATAGAAAATCCCTGCTTTAAGAATTGATGAAGCTGCCCTGGATTGGAAATTTAATAAACCTGGTTAGAGTTACATACTGCATTGCAAGTGGGCTTTGGGTGGTAGTCTTGCTGAACTTTACCCCAATTTCCTGAGAGGTATTATATAGGTTAATAACACCTTCCTTGGGAGTTATTAAGATAAATCTGGAGAGAATCTTAGAAGTGTAAGCAATTGCTATTTTTCAAATCTCACCACAACCCATGTTGCCCAAGAATTCATCACATTTGGTGCTTATGTGTGTGAGGTAATTGGCTTATTATTTATTTCTCTGTCTCATCTAGTAGACTTTAACAGAAATGGTGTTAACTTTAGTTCACTCTCTACCCATCATCTAACATGGAGCTGATCCAGATCAGATGCTCCCTAAATATTTGAATTAAACTATAATTGCCAAGGATAGCAACTACATTTTTCATAGAAAATAGCACAATCCTGTATTTCATATGTGTAGAACTTGACAACAAGTAATCCTTGAGAAAATATAGCTCCAGTTTGTTGTTCCTCAAGCCCCTCCCTTTTCCTTTAGGGACATTTCATAAACATCTTGGTAACTGAATCTTAGACAGGGAGGAAAATAGTGAATCTGTGATAAATCTGTGCATGCAGGATAGTAATAATAGGCTCCATTACTTTAACTGCCCATCCCTAGTATCAGTGCATGGAAATGCATCAGAAAAGAAATATCTACTCTATTCTTGTTACAACTAAGCTATTATGTTTGGAAAATTCAATCTGACAGTCCTAACCTGCAGCTGATTTTTGTATGGTGTCCTAAGATATACTTATCTAGAAATTAGCTATTGTGCCGCTTCTTGCAGCTTGCCAGGTAAGATTGTAGTAGAGGACAAATGGAGGACATTGGCACCAGAATCCCTCCATTACACAGACTATTACAACAAATAGAGACAGAATTCCAGTGCATCAACCTCACTGAGATGATTTTACCAGCAAGGAAATCCCAGATAAAACATAATGAATGTCAAACTTATGACTGCTATGCTACAGATTTGTTATAAAATGAAGGAAATGTATGCTTTACATTCTAGATAATACACTATACCTATTTTATGTACATAATTTCTTTGTTCACCTCTACTTGGTTTTTTCCTTTAGTTTTCTTTGCTTAGCTGATTTTTGTCAAATGAGTTGCTTGTGGATGCATACATTTAAATAACAACACCCTTAGCATACATTTAAATGACAGCACCCTTAGTTGTGAGCTGATATTCTGACACGTGGTAGGCATTTGAGAGATGTTTATTCAACTAAGGAACAATGATGCACAGGGCACATTCCAGGGGGAGATGCTGTAGAAACCTGCCTCTTTTGCACCCTAAATAACTCGTCTCCCACCAGTGGACTCATAGGAACTAAGGTCAAAGTCTCTGAAGTCTAAACCAGAATGCCAAGTGATTCCTTTGTCACAGAATATGACACCGCCAAAGCTTCCCAATCCTTCAGTTAACGCATAGTTTAGGTCCACCAATGGGTGAGTTAAGCCAAATTTAGAAGTTTTGCATGCATAGCATGTAATCAGAATAAGGGGTGGAGCCACACAGCTATACTACACCAGGCATGCGCTTATCAGCATTAGTGGAGAAATCCAGCTAACCCTTCTTGGATCAGGGCAGCCTCCCTTTTTGGACATTGTTTGAAGAAACAGAGATTTATTTTTCTTTGAAAACTGTATTAGTTATTTATGGTAGATAATTAACTATACAGCTGAAAATAATGCACAATTCCCATAAGTCAGAAGGCTAGGCACAGCTGAATTAGGTCGCCTGTTCACAGTTAAATTCCTCTTCCAAACTCATATGATTGTGAAAATCACCTTCTTTAGGTTGTGGGTGCGACCTTCCCTTTCTTTAGTGGTTGTCAGCAAAGGACTGTTCTCAGGGCCTTGAGGCCTTCTCCCACTGTTCCTTACTGGGAGACCCTCTGACAACATGGCTGTTTGCTTCTTCAGGAGAAGCTCTCTTCTCATCTGCAAAAGCAGTCGTCTATAAAGTAACAATTATAGGCATGCCTGTCCCATCAACTTTGACATGTAAATTAATCAAGCTATGTGGCTAATCCATCATATTCAGAGGCTCCATCCACACCAAAGGGGAGAAGATTACACAGTGTGCTTGTGCCAGGGGACTAGACTCTTGGGGACCAGCCCAGTTGTCTTCCTAACCACATTAACTCTCCTTCCTCTATGCACATAGCTCAGTCTGGTGGATCTTTCTTATGATTGCAGAGTAAACTAATCTTAAAGACTTTTCCAAGTAATGATGCACAGACTCAATCCCTTAGATTCCATCTTTAGAATTCAGATCCAGTGTATAGGAGGAATAATAGTGAGTGATATGTCCAAGCCCAATAGGTAATTCTGATGATCAGTCTGGTGACCAACCACTTGAGTTTCTGTTCAAGTTCTGAAATCTGATCCACGTGTATCTGAATCCTGATTTTGACTCCATAATTCAGTGGCTGTGTGAATTTGGAAAAGTCACTTGATCACGCTAATCTTTGGTTGCCTTATCTGTAAAATGGGGGGGGGGTGATAAAAAATAAGAGAGCATGAATCACTAGATATCACACAAAAATAACTGAACCTTTGTATGAACATGGTTAGCATGTGCCTAGCATATTGCAAATATTCAATTAAGGCAGCTGTTACTATTTGATGGTTATTTGATTGTAGACAGCTGATTTTTGCTATCAGTGCTTGTTTTAGAGTTTTCTAGTTTAACTCACAGAAAATAAATTTATATTTAAGTCTTGGATCTAGAGTCGGAGCAGACAACTCATTTTTGCCTCAAGATCCATGCATAGCAAGGTCTGTCATTCCAATGGCATTTCCAAAAACTGGCAGCCCAAAAGCATCATGGTCAAGCACAGCAGACAGCCTATGGCATTTTCATCGATTTCTTCACAATACATGAACACTGTAATTTTTATCTAAACGTAGTAGAAGGGTACTGACTATGTACATGCTGAGTGGACAAAATTTTCTTCCAACATACTAATTGACTTATTTTTTCGATTGTCACACTCTCTAGGTCACACTAAAGGAAAAACTGACTTAAATTATCAACAATGTAAAATCTTGCTGTCTTGAACTCATCCAAAATGCTGTTGTGCTCAGATCAATATTCTGCTCAAACAGAAGGCAAAAGTTTTTCACCCTGTGAAAGTCAATTTTCAAACACTTAACAAAGTATAATTTCCTTTCAAAGGCATTGCATAACAGTGGTATTCCCTTGTGTGGGTGCTCAATAAATACTTATTGACTGACAGGGTTTTTGATGGTGTAATTGAAGTCCATACTAAAAAGAAATCTATTTCAATACCTATATTCTTGAGTTCTTTTTTGGCTGGACTTCAGGTAAGACTTTCTCTGCAGATGCTGTAAATGTGAGAGATAAATCAGCATAATGGGATTGGCAGCATCGTAGACTTAGGCTCCAGTTTCAGCTAGCTTGGCTACCTCCTAGCTGGGTCAAATTAGAGAAATTTCCTTAACCTCTCAGAACTTTAGTTTCATGTTCTATAAAATGAGGGAAATGCTTCTTACCTTATTGATTTGGAAGAGTATTTTGAAATTTAAATAATAGCAAGTTCTTTGTGGATTGTAAGATGCACTTGGTATAAACAGTAAGATGCTACTGATGAAGATGATTAAAGAGGATCTTGGCAATCACAATTTCACGGGAGCTTTACTGGACAAAGTGATAGTAGAAGTATCCAAGGTCATTTCAACCACGCACACCATATGTAAGCAAGCATGTGCTCTTGTTTTTTGACTCTGAAAATGGGAATATACCACCATGTGCAAAGGACTGGTGAGGGACACATTTGAAGCTCTTAGTATCCTTGATGTGTTCTCCTATGGCAGAGAGAATGACATGTACTTAACCAATTTTTTTCTTTTTTTCCTTATAACGGAGAAAGATATCACTATCTTCAATGCCCAGCCCCCCCACGCCCTTGCTCTATACCATGTGATTGAATTTTGGGTGATAAAATATGTGTGTCAGTGATATACCACTTCCAATTCTGACTTCTAGAATCCTTTGTGCAATATCCCAAGCTCTTTCTCTCTAACACTGCTCACTCTCTCATTATGACTGGAGGGCAAGTGTTCTGACATGGAAGAGCGATGAGTGATCATAGCTCTTGCTGGCTCCTAGGAATAGCCTTGGACTTGTACTGAAGGAAAGATAAATATTTGTTATGTTAAAACACCTAAGTTTTATTTTTTATGCTAGCTACCATTTATTACTCTAATTAACATAAATCCTCAGACTCCATAAACTGCCCTTTCTTTGACAATGATATGGACGGATATGTTGTTAATAATATTTTTCCCATAGTAAACACAAAGGTTAATTGAACTTCTACAAAAAATGTAGCTCCTATTATCTATTAATGTCTTCAATCAGGTCATATCCTCAGAAAACAGAAAATCATAGTACTCCAGGCATGGACTTTTATAGTCCTATAACCATTTATCTCACTCAAGACTGCAAACACACACAGACAGACACACACACACACAAACACACACACTAAATTGGGGTTGTACCTGTAGTTTTAGGCCAAGAAGAAAAATAAGTCTGCTCTTAAGAAATGGCATAAAAACTTCCATTGAGACACTCATATTCATAACTAATGTCAACTCAATTTGCAGAGTCTAATTCCATCTATTGTGTGAACTTAAACAAAACTCTAAAATTCTCTGAGCTTCAGTTACTCATTTTAAAAATGAGAGTACTGTTTCCTTCCACAGGTGGGAAAAATGAGATTATGTATGTGGAGATATAAAAATACAAATTCCAATTAAATGCAAAATATGTAAATTATTACCAAGTAATTTTTCTTACGTGGTAGTGGTATAATATAAATTCAGTTAGCTCCATGGTTAAGGCTTTAATTCTGTATATGATGGAGACTTCAATTCATTTCTCATTGGAATTTGCAAAAATCAAACTAGAAAAAAATGCCTAAAAGCAAGCAAATTTACCATATAACAAAGGAACAGAATAGTATAGTAGATATAAGCAGAGTTCTGAATTTAGAACACTTTGATTTGCTCTCCACCATGATTTGGTGCCTGCTGTGTGAACCTAGGTTATTTTTCCTCTCTATACCATAATTCCCTCATATTCTAAGTACATGTAATAGTCCTATGTATTAGGAGACTTGAGTTTGCTGAAATGTATCACATGCTTATAATATTGTCTGGTATGCATTAAAGATAAATTATAGCACTGTATAACATATTTAAGTAGGGTGTACTGTTCTCCATCCACCCTCCACATTCTGGGCTAAAAATGGCCTTCCATGTCACTATGTGCAAAACGTGCTGTACTTACCATACTGTGAAGCTCCTCCTTACCTCATCATTTAATTTCCATTGACTTTATAGAAAGGCACAATTCAATACAGTGTTTCAAATCATGCCATAATTTTCATTGACCTATAAAGTGAACCCTAATAAATTGAGAAGCCTTCACATTGCAATGGGATTCTGGAGGATGACTGTGGTACCCTGAAAAATTGCAGTTATTAACACTAACCTGAAGAGCATCTCAGAAAAGTACTGCTCTCCCAGCGTTAACACCTGCTATTACCTGCATTCATGTTTGAGTCAAACAGAGTATGTGCCTCTCTTTCTCTGCACCAGCTACACACCAAGTTCCTTCCCCTTTCTTTTTAGAGATTTAACATGCATGTACCTTCAGACAGAGTTCAGCTCACATGTTGCCACCAACTAGCTCTTATCATGGTGAGCATTAATTTCAACTATCCAATACCAGCGCTTTTTCAGCATCATCTTACTGAACTCCTTAACAGGATTTTAGGAAGTTGGTGAGTTGATGACTCCAGGTCTCTAAACACTTTTTTTGTCTTGACTTCTAGAATATCCCTCTTGATTTTTTTTTTCTTTTTCAGTTTGCTTTTGCTCATTATTTGTTGCTTCCCTTTTATCTCTCTGACCTGTGTGTGTGTGCACGCACATGTGTGTGTGTGCGTGTGTGTAAAAATTCTCCAGGACTTAGTCCTTGTACTGCTCTTCATTTCTACCCATATTAATTCCCTACATGATCTCATTTAATCTTGCTTAATTAAATATATTTTTGTTGAAGAATCCTATTTTATATATCTGGCAACACAACTATTGAATTCCAGAATCCCATTTCAACTGTCTAGTCAAAATCTCCATGTGAATGTTTGACAGATTATATTTTACAAAAGTGGAAACAGGCAATATCTCCAATTTCACATACACTTCTAAAACTTTACCTCTCCTTTATCCAGAGATGGTATCAATTTCTTCTCCACTTGAACCTGAATAGGCTGTTGTAATTGCCTCTATGTTAGAATGTGGCTCAATTGACACTATGTAGCTTCTAAAGCTAGATTATAAAAGAGAATCCATGATTTTCTGTTTTCCCTCTCTTATACTTCCCCTTGGAACCCAGGCACCATTTTCTGAGGAAGATTAGGCCACATGAGTATGCCACCTGCAGGTGCCACATACAATATTAATAGGCAGGTTTTCTGGTCATAGTTAATATAAAGTAGCAGGCATGTAAGCGATGTTTAAGATAACTTCTGCCCCCCAGCTTTGAGCCACTTCAATTAAAACAATGAGACAGAAATGGGCTATCCTCATCACATCATACCAAATAAAAGGCTTTTGGGCAAAATAAATGTTGTTTTAAGCTACTGTGATACATTACACTTTGTTGACCAAAAGAAAATGAATGGAATAGGTCATAGGTATTGCAAACTTAATTTTTATCAAGAGTTCCTATTCCATCTTCTTGCATTCATTTTTTATTTATTTTTTATTATTATTTTTTAATTTTTTATGGGACCCTCGCTGGCGGCCCAGGGAATGAAACAGTGCTGCACCACCAAGGGAGGCCCGCTATTCCATCTTCTATCCTATATACCTGGCCCTTCCATAATTTTCTCCATCTTAGTTTTAATGCCATATTTCTTGCTGTTTAAGACAAAACCAATGAGTCACACTTGATTCCACTTTGGCTCACATACCATATACAACCTGTAGCAATACCTATGAGCACTACCTTTTGGAAATATCTAATATTCAATCTCTTCTCATTACATCCACTGACACCAACTTGTCCAAACCACCATCATCTATCATCCTGTCTCAGTTTTGCAATTGCTTTCACCTTTGTCTCTCTATACTCTCTTCTCAACACAGCAGAGTGATCATTTAGAAAATTAAATCAGATCTTGTCACTGCTCTGTTCAAAACTCTCCAATGACTCCACACTTCACTGACAATAACAACCACGGTCCTTCCTGTAATTAATATGGTCGTAGATGAGCTACAATTCCCTCATTCTCATCTACTTTCCCAGCCACATTTACTATGCTTCCTGTGATCACTCTACCTTAACACAGACAGTTGGATGAATACTCTAGGAATACTCCCTCTTCAGGGCCTTTGTATATGTTTTGTGTATGTTCTTTCCTCTACCTGGAAACCCTTCATTATGTCAAGTCTCTGCTCATTTATTCTTATAACAGAAGCAACCATATAGTAAGTAACAATTGCCTATCCCTTTCCCAGGATACTAGATTCACCTCACTGTGCTTTAGTTTTATCTGGAGCACTTAAGCGTATAGCATCCTTTACTCATTCATTATTTTCACTTCTTCTTCCCCATTAGGATATAAGATCCATGTGGAAAGTATTTTGTATTATTTGTTACTGTATCCCTAGAGCTTTTGATAGAGTCCTACATGTTAGAACTCAAGAAATATTTGCTAAATAAACAAAAAAAATGTACTTATGCATTTATGTGTGAAACAGTGTTTTCTCATTTAAGTATGACAATAGCCCTATGAAGTAGATGATATTATTGCCACTTTATGGAAGTGAGAACTCAAGGGGGGGGAAATGAACACTCAAAAAAGTAGTAGAGTTGATAGTACCTCAGATGGCCCGAGTACTAGTCTGTGCTCTCTCAGTCACCATTTATATGATGCTTGCCATGTGACATGAACTGTTTAGACTCTATAAACATATAAATTATAGAATTTATAGAATCTATAAATTGGTAATCTGATCATAAAACATTTCTTGTCTACATTGTGTTTTGTGATGAACAAATTAAATAATAGACACTATGTTTTGTCAATTTGAATAGCAACTTATAAATATGTGTCCAAACTGATTCTCAAATCAGAACAAAAATGTATTTTGCCAAATGAACCCTCCCTCCACCATTATTAGACCTGTCCCTCTCCCTTTTCTTGCTCTCTTCGAACGTGTTTCTATGTATGGTGTTCACGATCTATACCTGCCTACTTATTTTCTTATATTCAAGACTCAAATCTTTCCTTTAAGCACACTTTTTAATAGAGTTCTCCCTGTCCATCAGTTTATCTGTCCTCTGAATGCAGAGTCTATGCTCTGCAGGATATGGGCAATTAAAATAACACTGGTTGCCAAATAAATCTCCCCAGTGCCAGTCACCTATCATCATTGTGTGATTTATATTTTAATTACCTTATCTGAGGTTGTCAGTCCAATGGGGAGATATTTTTCAACTCCTTTGTCTCAGGATCTAGAACTCATTCTGCAATTTAGTAAAAATTAAATTATAATAAGATTTTTCCTCTTTAAATAGTATTAAACAAAGGAAGTCAACATACTGATCTGCAAAACACAGAAAAATATATAATCCCGGACCTGAAAAGTTTGTTGGATTTTGTGAGGGTCAAAGGAGCTAATGTAGTGGACATTACCTTGAAAATTTCATAAGCCATGTAATTACAAATAATATAATAATAGTGAACTATGCACATAAATATTACGTATGCACGGATAACCAGGCAAGGATAAGTGTCCAAAAATTAAAGGAAGTTTGTTTCCCTTTTATGGAAATTGTTCTTTTGTTGTGTCCTGAGACACCGCTTTGTTTGAACTGCTAAACTTGAAAAGGTGAGGTCTCTCCTAGAAGTCACAGCTTATTTCATGACTTTTTAAAAACTGAGATGGCCTGAGGGATGTTGCTGGATATTAATAGATGCACACTCTCCATTTTCGATGGAATAAAGAATCTTCTTGATATAAAACTTCAATCACAAAGCCTTCAGCTGGAATAGCCCTCTAGAGAATATTTAGCTCATTACCCTACTTGGCAGAAGAATGTCAGTTTAAGTTGTACCTAAACAAAGGCCAGTTCTATGGTCTTGGCCATTGAAAAATATCGTGCCTCATATAATTGTATGATAAATCAGAATATGCCAATGAAATGGAGAGAAATTTATTGGACATGATTCACACATGCCCAAGTGTCATTAATGAAGACCATCTTTGATTAATTTCGGAATTCTCTCACAAACTTGTTGTCCCGACCCGCGGGATTCGGAGGCACGGAAAGAGAAGGGCTGAGGATTGAAATGAGGGGCTTGACAACTTGACGCTAGCGTTTGCTTCTTTATTTTTCCTTTTCCTTCTTTTTTCCTTTTCCCTGTCTTTCTTACTTCCCTGGCCTTCTCTCTGCTCCTCTCGCAGCGCTCTCCTCTCTCGTGGTTCTCCTCTTAAATCTCTTTTCTTCTTCTCCTCTCTCTCCCGCGTTCTCCTCTTATACCCTTGTAGCTCCTCCCCCCGTACCTCCCAGTCTCGTGTGCTTTACAGGAAAAACCTGTGGTTCTCCGAAGGCGAAACGGTAAAGCGAACTCATGGCACGCATATGCACCACGGCACATACTCCGGACGGCTCCGGACACTTGTGAATTGTCACTCTCAGGAAGATATCCTTTGGAACTTGAACTCAAGCTAGATTTCCAGGATTGGAATCATGACTATTTCACTTTATAGTGATGGCCTTGGACAACTTATTTAACTTCTCTGGGTCACATTTTCCCCATCCATAAAGTGGAGTCATCAGTTTTATGTACTTTATAGGATTGTTGTGAGCACTGAATGAGTTAATGCATTGGAAATACTTAGCAGATACATAGTAGGCAGCCAGTAAACATTTGTTGGAATACATAAATGAATAAATCTATTATCTCCCTTTTGATTTTGTTTGTTTTTCTATTAAAAACTATCTCATGTGAGCTTTTACTTGTTACCTGGTGCAAGTGTATATCTCAGACATATCCCTGAATTGTAGTTACATGTTATATTTATCTCTTCATTTAACAGATAATGCCAAAATATTTTCCAAAGTTTTATCAATCTAAATGCCTGTTAGTACTGTGTGAGTTTGTATCACATTTTGGCTAATTGCTTTTGTTGTCATAATTTTTAACTTTTTTTTTTTAGTTTTTAAAGATGTTTTATTGTGGTTTTAAATTTTTATTTTTTGATGACTAATGACATTAACTACACTTCATAAAATCAAAAACATTTGTTGATATCTTGTATGAAATACCTATCTGTGTCTTCCACAATTTTTAAGTATTTATATCCGGAAACAGCCAAAATGTACTTCAGATGAATGGATGAAAAATATATGATTCATATATGTCATGGAATACTACAGATCCACAAAAAAGGGTGAAATGCAGGCATTTTCAACAAAATGGAGGAAATTTGATAGAATTTGTGCAGCAAAGCAAGTTAGAATGTTAAAAACAAATATTGGTATTCATAAGACAGATAATTTGACAGCATAAAACACATTCAAACACCACTGGACATCAGCAAATATCCTGAGACCTCTGAGGTTAAGAGGGTTCAGGGAAATGGACTAGGGAACAGAAGGGCTGGTGGTGGTTAAAACAGATAAATAAAAATCAGAGCATTTGAAATAAGTTAAATTTCAAAGCAGATGAAATCTAACTCTCCATCTCCTTTGAAGGCTCACATCATAACCCAGGTCATCTAACAAGTGAAACTAAAATATTAAGAATGTGAATAAAAATCAATTATAGCAGGAAGAATGTAATTCATATTTGATATTTATTATTCATTGAATTTCAGTAGTGGGCTCTTATTGATAAAGTAACAAAAGATATACAAAAAATGCCTTTCATGTGCTTACATTCATGGGAAGGGAAAAACAATAAGTAATGCTAGTAAGTAAATCATAATTACCACCAAGTAGATAAACACATAGCATATTCACGTAATGGAATATTTCCAACAGTGAAACAGCTATATATGTATAACAGCAATATACATCAATAAGAAGCTCTAAAATAATATTTAGAGGAAAAATCAAGCCCAGAGGAATGTTAATATTTTACTTAAACATTTTTTTTTTTTTTTAAGAAACAGACAAAACCAATCATCATGTGCCATTTGGAGTAGGTAATGCATATGCGCTCAGACCATAGTGTTTGCAAGGGGATGCCTAATGCAAACTCAGGACAGTGGTTACTTCTGGATTGAAAGAAAAAGATGCAATTGGGAAGGTACATATAAGATTTTCAAATGTGTTGCTAATGTTCTACTCTTTGTGCTGAATCATGAGAACATAAATGCCCATGTATTCAGGCTATTTTAAAACCATATATATGCTATATTTGCACTTTATGCCTTTGATGTAATTCATGGAAAAAAAAAAAAAACTTCAATGTATAATCAAGAGCACATCACCAAAATGTGATAAATATGTGCCTTGTTTTGAAACACGGTGTTGGGACGTTGAAATGGACATTAAAATAAAATAAGTATACACTGTCACCTCATATGAAACAAAACTAAGTTTCAGAGGGGTTAAAAATCAAATCATCAGAAGGTTACAATTTTGAAGTTATTGAATTTAGACTATTTATGCTCCCAAGATTCAAATGGTATACAGAAGAATCAATAGCTGTTGAAGCTCTTAAGGTTCAGATAGACAAGCTTGCCATTCTAAATCTTAACAAGTTGGGTGAATCAAAGAGCAGGCTGGTCTGTTCTTTTGTAGAGACAGGAAGTCATGCTTCCTGAGGAGGAAATGTATTAGTATGCTAAAGAAGGTCAGCCTCAAATTTCACATTAAGTATGCAATGTATTTGAAACTTAGATGCATTCTGTTGTGGATCCACCCTTACCACCCGAATAGAAGTAACAAATGGAAGATGGCTATACATACTGACAACTGAGGTTCTGTTTCTCTTGAACAGACAGAAGATAGATAGATAGAGAGATAGATAGATAGATAGATAGATAGATGATAGATAGATAGACAATGAAAACCTCTTTCTGGTTATTATTTAAAATGTTTATCCTCAAGGAGTTACCACATAACTAGGTAGGGTAACCTATCAATTTAAGCCAGCATATGGAAATTTAGATAAATTTCAGTGTAATTATCTCAGTTAGAATAGCAACTGCAAGGTATATTTTCCTTGATATGTATACATTGCCATGAATAATATGTGTGCATTATGAGCAAAGTATAATTCTTATTATCTATGGCTCTTTTTAGAAGGAAAGGTATTATAGATTTATACCTTTGTGTGACTCAGCATAAGGTATATATTTTTCTAATCTACAAACGAGAGGTGGCGCTTGAGGTAATAGAAAATGTAAACCAAGGAAAATATAGGTTGATTATAGATATGACATGTCAAAATGTGCATAACTTATAACTATTACTAAAACAACTATTCTCTAGTCATTCTTTACATTTTTCCAAAAGTCTTCTGATTAATCTGGAAATTTTAGAAATCTTTTCAAAGTCAGCATTGGACTTTATTTATCACATGCAATACAAGTCTGAAATGTTCCCTCATGGGCTCATTAAATTCATCTGCAACTGCTTTCTGAATCTTTTTGTTGAAATATGTACAGCATTTCAAAGTAAAGTAAAACTAGCAGAAATCACAAAGTATAGAGCAGTAGTGAGTCCACTTTTATATAATTCATTGAAGGTCAGGAAACCTTGGTTTCTTTCAAGAAAACTGACTTTCTAAATGTGGGAGCAGGGGCCTCCCTGGTGATGCAAGGGGTTAAGCATCAGCACTATGAAGCCATCCACAACTACTATAGCACAAGTTCGATCCTCAGCCAGGGAGCTACCCACATGGTGCAGCAGACCTCTCCTGTCTCTCACCTGCTGCTCCCCTCAGCAGTGTATTTCAGTAGATCCACTTGTTCTGTTCTCCACTCTGTCTCTGGTGAATCCTTTCACCCTCCCTCCCCCTGTCGCCCCCATACCTCTGGCCTGGACCCCAGTTCTTATATGCATAAATAAATAAATCTTTAAAAATAAGTAAATAAATCTTTATAAATAAATAAATAAATAAATAAATGTGATATTTTCTAGGTAGGCATTGGGCAGTTTCCTCCACAAAATTTCTGGAAAATGGAGCTTCTAGAAATTGTCAATATAGAATGCTGTGTTATTTGGGACACTCATCACTTGAAGTGATAAGAATATGACTCAGTTGGAAAGGGAGAGAATGTGTCAGTTCTCACATTTCAGACAACTGTCTATGGAAAAGTGGTGGATTAAATCAAGGCCCAACAAACTTTTTCTGGATACTAAAAATAAAAGGTCTGGATGATAAACATGTTCAACTTTGTGAGCCATAAAGTCCCTGTCACAACTTTTCAACTCAGTGTAGCACAAAAGTGGCCATAGCCCATGTGGGAATGATGAATGTGGTTCAATAAAACTATCTATAAAGCCAGTGGCAGGTCAGATTTGGCCTATGTTCCATAATGTCCCGATCCTTGCACTAAACCGTAAGAGCAGAAAATATCCAAACTCAGAGTGTCTAGACTCCGGAGAAGGTAGGATGCAATAAAAACAACAGTTAGCTGTAAAATCATGAGCGTCTGTGGTTAAGAATCGTGAGTGGGAAAGAAGCATTTTTACAAATCTGCACATTTCGCACTCATATATGGAATCCCAGTACTCAACTAAGTACAATGTTTAAAATTTTATAATCTATTATTTACGATGCAGGAGAAAAGGAAAATAAGCTCTAATATCCTGGGTCAAAGCTTGGCAGCCGCATGAATATGTATTGTCTAGTACTAAGTGCTCATAATAAAAAGCTGCAGAGATAGAGAGGCCACCAGTCAAAACAAAGAACAGAAAAGACGGAGGCTAATTAAATCATAAAGAAAAGTAAAAATTATGCAGAGACTCATTATGTCATGGTGAATGGATTCCACTAAAATTTAGAAAAGAGTTCCAACACATGGATGGCTCATGCTTTATAATAGGCTCTATTTAGAGAGATAAACCTCCATGCTTATAATACCCTTTGTTATTTGTGAAAAGATCACATTTCAAAGCACAGAAGGGGACCTCCAGGGGAGGTATTGTTCAGCCTTTTATCTCCAGGCAGGATTAATTAGGGTAATAGCTAGCAAGTATCTAGTTCCTACTGTGTGCCAGGCATTTCCACACAATATCACCAGTCCTCAACTCTGCTACTCACTACCTTTGTGTCTCTGTGTCATGAACTCCATCTCTCAGGACTGCTGTGTCTGAAGGGGCTCCTCTTGGGTCAGCCCCTCCATCAGACTCAGCAGTCCGAGTGGAGACTAGGAAAAAAACATCATTTCCTTTTGAGAATTTGTTTTGAAGGATTTAGAAATCATATTAAAATATCTAAGAACAAATATCCAGAGAAGTCAGTAGACTCTAGAAAACCTGATGAAATGCTGTACAAAACACGTGTTTTTTATAGGAACATCACGTGATCTAGAGCCAGTCTTGGAGACCTGATGCCTCTTGCTAGCAGTGGCTGCCAGAGGGACTGTGGAGAGAAGAGGGAAGTAGATACATTGTATTTTCCTCCACCACCGCTTTACATAACTCGTTGGCACTCGCAGTGGCCATGTTATCTCACTTACCCTTTAAAATCATTCATTATCTCCTTGACTCAGGTCCTTAGGATGTGCTAATGAGTGTGTTATTCAAAGACTTGGCCCCTTCCATCTCTCTCTAACATCACACAGCTATCACTTTTATTCTGTATTCACCTTGACTCTCATTGATAACAAGGGGGTGAACTGTACCAAGGTATCAGGCATGTGATTATTTAGCACTTAGACATTTATTTATATAGCACTTTGCTCTAGTTTCATGTGCTAGTTTTATATCACTGACATTAAATTCCCACAGGGCCAGGACCATGACTTCTGTTTCTTCTCAATTCTCAGCGCTTAACTCTCTACTCAGCAAAAAATAAAATAAATAATAAATAAATAAATGACATTCAAGTGAAGCTTTCATTATATCCTTATCTATTCTATGGCAGACATTATATTAGGTGCTGGGAACAAAGTGGGTGCAAAAATAATCCAAATTCTAATCATGGATAACACTTATGTCCCAGTAGGTAGATGGACATCAATTAGATCACTGCACAGATGAATACAAAATTACAGTGTGAAAACTAGTATTATGAGGTAGGGATGTTGAGGCAGAAAAATCACATGTCTCTGATCTTCAGGGGCTTCTAACCTATGGCCCACAGAAAATCATGAGACACAGTGATAAGTTCAGAGTTGAGGAAATTATTGGTGCTATGGGAGTCCAAACTGGAAGGCAGCAAATGCTCAGGTGCTCAGGAAAGTCTGGCAGAGACTGTAATGTTCAGCTGAATTTTGAAAATAGGAGCATCAATGAGTCAGATGGAGTTGGAGAAAGGGAAATGTGGCCATTGCCTGGGTGAGACAAGAGGAGATAGGCGAAAGAGGGGGGGAGAGGAAGAGAGGATGAAAGATAGAGAGGCTGAAAATAGAACCCTAACCAAAAGCAAAATCGAGGACTGATTTAGTAGGTAGGTAGGCAACAGAAACCCAGATTCTTGTTGTAATCATGCTTCGGAAGGCTTCAATGTAAAAGTCATGGGAACATAGTGAAAACAATTTACCTGAATTTGACAGTCCATCAAGAAGCGTTTAATAGGTGTACTTACCAGTGACCTTTCAGACTCAAGAAGGTAATATTTCTTCCCTTAGTGATGAAATTATACCCCAGGAATAGCTACTCATGGGTGGTTTCTGTTCATATCACTATTTTTTTCATGTTCTTAATGAGATTATGATATTCCATGGTCGGGATATCATAATCTCATCAACTAGTAGGTTGGTAGAAAATGTTCATTTAATTAATCATTAGCTTTAAACTACTTATTCTGTATGTGAATTGAAGGAAAAGTGAAGAAATGGTTCACTTTTAAATGTCAGATTTAGTTTAGACTAACTCCTCAGTACTATAGTAGAGTACAAAGTCATTTGATAGTTTAATCACCTTTATGAAAAAATGCAACAAAACAAAACATTTTGCTTGTGGAGACCTAAAGCTAAATGGAGGAGACAAAAAAGAACTATAGGCAAGAATGTGTTAAAACAAAAATGCACATATGGTGAAATACCTGTGCAGCACTCTTAGAGGAGACCCTATAACTAACTAACCCTCCCTGAGCAAAAACTCTGCTTGTGCTGCATGGCATACAGGAGGGCTTATTGAAATGACTCCAATTTTGGAAAGGAAGCTTATACGATTAGTGGATTTTATTTTTAAAAATCCTTCAGATTAATGATGATCTAAATGAATCCTACCTGAGTTTGACTCATTTTAGTTGCATGGTATGAAAATAAAACCCTCAACTGATGATGATCGGTGCCTACATCTAAATGACACTGGTTGTAAGAGGAAGATCAATAACTCACTTTTAACATGTCCTTCAATTCATATACAATAAAATATATTCTGATATACAGTTCTACAGATTTTTACACATGTATAGGTTTGGGTAACTACCACCATAGTTAGGACACAGAACAGCTCTCTCAGCTCTAAAACACCCTGTGCTGCCTCTTTTCAACCCCCTATTACCTAGGAGCCCTGGCAACCTCTTATCTATGTCCCCCCTCTATAGCTTGATCAAGTCTGGGATCCTATAAAGTTGGAGACATGTGTGTTTCCTCTTGAGATTGGCTTTGTTCTCTCATCATGATCCCATTCCTTTGATACTTATCTAAATTGTTCTATGCATTTGGCGTGGGTAAATCAATATTTCATTTTTTGCTTTGGTGCAGTATGCCATTGTATAGCTATCCTGCAATTTGCTTAGCCTTTTATTCATAGAAGGTCATTTAGAATATTTCCAGTGTTTAGAGATTATAAAGAGTTTGTATAAATATTATGCAAATGAATTTATGGGAACATAAATTTTTGTAGCCTTAGGGTAAGTATCTTGCAGTGGAATTTTCTGGGTGATGTAATAAATATATGTTCAACTTTTTATAAACTGTCAAACTTCTATTGAATGGTTATTGCATTTCGTTATTTCCAACAAGCGTTGGATGGAAAGTCAAGTTCTCCCACACCTTCCACAGCATTTGGTATTGTCATGCTATTCAGTTGCAGGTATTATAATTTATGCAAAGGACTAAAGTGTTGAGCATATTTTCAAGTTCTTCTTTATTAGCTATATTTCTACTCTGGTGAATATTCCCTTCAAGTGTTTTGTGTTAGTTTTGTGTTCACTGTTGTTCAGTGTGGTGAGTTATGTGTATATTATGGACACAGTCCTTTGTCACAAGTTTGCTACATTTTTCTGGCGCTTGTCTTTTGTTAAATTACATAATTTATTGAGATAACATTGGTTTCAACAGGGTATATGATTTAAGGTATATGTTCATATCTTTTGAGATGTATCTTCCTGCGCCACGCCCATCACCAAAGCACCCATAATCCTTCACCCTACTCCACTGGATCCCCTCCATTGTCTGCTTTTCAGCCCCCACTCCCCTCTCTAGTAGCCTCAGTTCTACAGTCAGATTTCTAGGGTTTATTTTGGTTGGGTTTTATCTGTTCCTTTATTTGTTTGTGTATTCCACGTACCATCATCTTGTCTTATAAGGATTGTATTTATGGCATCATTCCTAAAATCTTTGAGCACCAGCAATGAAGATTTTCTCTTTTGTTTCCTTTCAGAGTTTTTTTTTTATCATTTTATTTGTTATATTTAGATCAATGAGTTAATATTTATGTAAACTATAAGCTTAATTATTTGCATATGGATTCACAAATACAACCAACACTATTTTTGAAAATATCCTGTCTCTACTGAAATTTTTTTATCTTTGTATTGTGCAAAGTCAGTTCTCATATTTCTGTGGGTCTATATTGTTGAATAGAAAACAAAACCAGAAGCAGATATTAATTAAGGTGCAGGGACAGATTTTAGTTGGTACTAAACTATCACAACAGGAAAAGCACCCAACATGATCTGAACACAACTCAATTTGCAGAGAGGCGGTGGGATCATTTAAATGGGGAATGAGAGAATAGAGGAGTGGATGAGCGCTCAGTAGAGTGATGGATGAAAAATATTACAAAATGTGGCCAAAGGGGATGTGTCTATGTGTAAACCACCCAGTGCAGATTGAACTTATACCACAGAGGCTCTGGGACAGGGACTCTGTTTTCAGGTGTTGAGTAGAACAAATAGTAAGGTTTTGGGCTGCCTTGCGTTTTCTCGGCAGGCATGTTAAGGCTAGCTAGGGGTATCATAGGGATGCGGCCTGGAGCTTATAGAAACCATTAATGTTTGTTGCAACTTTGTAAACCAAGGTTAACACCTAACTGAAAAGCTGTTCAAAGGATCCTGGCTAGAGTTGGTCAAGGAGAGATCCTCTGTCAGTACTGAACACTTCCTTCTGTTCCATGGATCTGTATGTCTTTCCCTTCACCATTTTCACAATATATTGGTAACTGTAGCTTTATAGCCAGTTTCTGGAGACAGGTGAGATGGGAAAGAGTTGAGAATGCAATACTCTGGGGATATGTTTCATTTGGGAACAACAAAAATGATTGATTTATTCAGTATTTCAAAACCTTTCACTTAAGAGAACTCAGTGCCTACAGTGTACCATTTGACCATAGATTAACTCCTTCATATAAAACAAGGAATCATTAAAAAGAATCAGGAACGCATGAGACCATGTTAAAGCACCCTTTGAACGTGAAAAGGATTACAATCTTTCTATGTGGTTGTTAATTTAGTATCATCTAATTGTGGCGAGGTTTATTCCTTACTGAACAGACCCTCATCATTTTTTTTTCCTTGCTAAACAATACCTTTTTCCTTTTGTTTTTCTTTATGTTTCCTGGCAAGGACCAGGAAGGTGACAAGCAGATGTGTGAACGTGGTGGTAATAAGCACGGAGGCGCTGAGTGCATGCTCACCATCCTCACAACTGTGCCCTTTTTTTGTACCAACATCGTTTTTGTGTTTAAGTCAGCAGGGGAGCAGTACCTGTGGTGTGAGGATAATTCTGGAATGCTGGTCTGTTCATTTGCCCCCTGGTCTGCATGTTCCCTTGTTTAGAGTTTTCCTTTCTTCCTGACAAACTCCCTGTGGCATCCCGCAAGAATATGACAGTTCATTCCTTTTACTCAAAAACTTTCTCTCTGCTGTGTCTCTGTTATCTCACTCGCTGTTTATCTCTCTTTCTCGTTCCTATCTCTAATAAATTTATCTTCCACTGAGTGATAGGCGGAATAATAACTCAGCCTCATTAGCAGCACTGCCCTTGTTATACCAGAAAATAAAAAGTCAGTGTCTAAATATAGAGTTGAAATTAGGAAGTGTGCTTTCCAATTCTTGACTCATGCTGTCATTTGCTTGCTGTGGAGACCCCAGGGAACTGCTTGACCTCTCGGTTTCCTTTGGTTCAATGAAGGCAATAATCCCTGCCTTGCCTTCCAGATGTAGGTGAGTAATTAATAGTTGTGGAGTCTTTTGAAGCTCAAAAAGGATGGTGCAAAGGCTAATCACTTCCATTATTCACCTAAATTTTTGAAGTAACTTACAGAAGAAAATAAATAGTTCAGATGTAGAATACAACACTCAATTCAGCCACAAATTCACAAGACGTTCCAAAGGGGGCAGGAAACTATTTACTCCCACCATTTTTACTCTCTTTCTCTCCCCAGACTTTGATTGGTTCACTCATTTAAGTCTAGACTACCCAGACTATGGTTTAGTGTGGGGCCCATGAAAAGGAACATGCTTTGCAGCCAGAGGAACCTAGTTAAACCCTGAACCCATCCATCCCTTTCTGTTATGAGAACTAGGGCAAACCTGGGTGTGTTTCACCTTCTGTGCTTCTGTTTCCTGATTTTGTACCACATCAATACCATCTACAGCATGGCGCTGTCCATGAGAATTGCATGCATCTGTTTGTGCTGAGGGCATCAAAAAGTTCCAAGGAATGTTCATCCCCTTCCACTTTGGGAAAGGAAGTACAAGAGATTGTTTGGCATGCAAACGGCAGTATCAGTTGTTCCAGTGACTGTTAGACAACCCCAAGGAGACACTTCAAAACAGATAGGGTGCTGGGTCAGGCCCAGTTCAAGCCTTGCCTTTCAACCTGAGTGAAAGAAATGTCTCTCAGCAGACTATTTTCCGTCACTCTGCAACCCAAAACAATATAATCTATGTCCTAACCCAGCAGAGGGCGAGGCATCTTCTCAAACATGGAGAGTTGCTTTGTCAAACTCTAAGACAAGAAACATGAGGTTCCAATGGAGGACAAAACATCAGAAGAGTCTGCTGTTTCTCAGAAGGCCACCTTTCCTGGGGAAGAAAAATGCATATGGGTGGACAGCAATTGCGGAGACACAGATGTTGTTAACAATAATGATGTGCTCATCGCTAAGGAATTTTAAAAGGTTTTAGTATAAAGATGTGCCTTAGGGTGTCAGATTATCCCTCAAAATATAATCCAAATCTTCAAGACAAGAGGAGGGAGCAACTGAACTGAGCCCCTGGAGTGTTGCTCTGAGTCCCATCAAGGCTGTGTTCAGTAGTTTTGATAGTGTCACGTGTAGCGGAGAAAGACTTCGTTTTATAACCACATTACATAAGATAAACATACTATCAACTGCAAAGAAGCAAGAATTCCCTTCAGTCATTTACAAAGGAACTAAAAAAGATATGGTAAATTTTACTCTTAGCTCCTTCACAACTGTTTTAAGTTGCTATAGTGACAATTGTTTGGACTACAAAGGATGGCTACAGAGGTGAAATTCTGAACTTCAATGGTAATGCCAATTTATTGCTATATGACATTATCGGTATTTGTGAATGTGGCTGTTGTCTTAACTAAAATTTAGAATGAGAATGTATGTGATTTATTTCTCCATTCCTTCCCCACTCCCCATGGTACTAAATATTGGAATGTCTCAAGTGGAAGATAATAAATTTCTGTGGTGTAAGTTACCTAGTCTATGGCATTGTGTATATTAAAAATAATTCTTCTATATGACCCAGCAGTCCATTCCTAAGATTCTACTCGAAGATTTGATAACACTAATTTGAAGAGATACATGCACTCCTATGTTCATTGCAGCCCTGATTATATGGAAACAACCTGTGTCCAGCCAGATGATTGGATTAAAAAGATGTGGTGAGATAACACAATGAGATGCTACTTAGCTATTAAAAAAATAAAGGTGCTAAGCATAAAATTTACCATATCTTTATTGCCCTTTGTGACAACATGGATCAGACTTGAGAAGATTATGGTAAGTCAAGTAAAAGGAAAAAAGCAAATCCTGTACCATGTTACTCATATGTGGATATAAAGAAACATAGCAAATGAATAAATAAACAAAAAATAAACCTTTACACTCCAATAGCAGATTAGTGAATACCAAATAGGGAGAAGGGA
Source organism: Talpa occidentalis (assembly GCF_014898055.3). Taxonomy (NCBI): domain Eukaryota; kingdom Metazoa; phylum Chordata; class Mammalia; order Eulipotyphla; family Talpidae; genus Talpa; species Talpa occidentalis. The sequence goes on from NW_023601543.1 coordinate 6,656,595, forward strand.
CTGAGTAACCGTGCACAGGTGGACCAATTAGTTGCTGGGTGGTGACTGGGCATTTGGGGGTGGGTATGGTGACATGTATACAGTTGCTGAGGGGAGAAACTGTCACCTGAAACCCATATAGTGTTGTAAGGTGATGTTTCCTCAATAATAAACAAAACAGTAAGACATTTAATTATTTGAGCATATTCATTTTTCTTACTAGCATTAATTTTTTCAACTTTATTTTATTCTTATTACAAATGCTGTTTTTTCTCCTCAAGAACATCTGTAACTCATTTCTTGAATAGGCAGTCTCTATTTTAAATTATGATCATATTCTCAGTCTTTATATTTCCTTACCCATTCAGCATTTTGGAAAATAATTCCCATATCAATCGTTTGATTTTTCTGTGATGTCAATTTTATTCTTAATGACTTCTGATGTGGATTAGTCTGTTGTTGCATTTTATAATTCCACTTTGGTTCTTATATTGTCTGTTTTCATTTATATCTCAACATGTTGTCCTTACTTTTTTAAGCCATTCCTTTTCCTCCTTAGCTCTGAGTACCTGTCCATGAAGGTCACATCTCCTTGCATTCTGCTAATGACATCAATCTTTATCTTATATAGTGCTTAGCACTGAACAGAATTCCACAAACTTGGATTTACTGAATGGCTGTCTTCAACCCTTTGTCTATATTTCTGCTGTTATAGGTTCCATACAGGGCTTATCCCCTATCTACAAGTATCATTCTATTTGACTTATTTCCACGATTGATTTCTGCCTGGTACTTCTCCATTAATACTTTCATAAACCTATGAGCAGTTGTAATTTATGTTGGAGCTTTCATTACTTCATTAGTAGTTACCTGTGATGCTGGGCACCCCAAGATAAATAAGACATATCCCCTGTCCCCAAAGTGATAAACACATAAACTATAATTTCATCTTGTTATAACTAGCTGTAGGGAAGTGTACACACATAAAGTATTAGAGAGCAAAATTTGTGCATGTAATTTCCTAGGACAATCATGGGAGGACAGCACAGTGGGGCTGACTTCCAGCAAAGGGAGCTGCCTGGTCAAAAATATTGAGAACAGATCCATTGTCTGTGTGGGTGGAGCTTAGAGATTATGGCTAAGATAAAGGTTGGAAAGTAGGTTGTGGAAGATGGGAGAAAAGTTTTAGGGCAATACGAATGAGAGTTTTGATTCTACAGGGGAGATAGTTGTGGTGATAGTATTAGAGCTGGAAGCACTGGTGCAGAGGCTGGGGCATTTAATCAGATGGTGGCACCGTCAGATATGTGTTTTAGAAAAATAAACATGCATGGATGAAGGAATAAAGAGATAAATATATATATATATATATATTATATATATATGCCCACACATACATTTCAAGCTCTATGCCCCTGCAGAACATTTAGCTTATTGCACTGTCTTCTGTGATCAATCTCCATTGCTACCGGGCCATCAACTGTAATATAGCCCAAGTCTTGGACTATGTGACCATCTGAGGCACTGACAAATAGCACATACATTTAGAAGTTCCGCCCATGAGCGTTTAACAAAAACTGCCCAGATGTGATTGTTTTGATGTAGAGATCTGGTATTTCATAGAACAGCAAGTCTATTGAAAGCGGCTGATGGCAAATTTAAAAAATTAAATTCCAAGGGAAGTCTGAGCAGCATCAGGTGCTTTCTTTGTGAAGTTCTGTAGAGGGACCCAGCTGGGCTCCGTACAGAAGGATGCAGTATATTATTACAAGCAGCTACTCAGGCATTGGTTTGGATGATTGCTAACTACTGATCCTTGTTAAAATATAAACTGAACTGAATCTGGGAATTGTAGATTAGGCATCTGACTTTGATATCAGCCAGCATAGATAAGGAACATTTCTAAAGAGTGCCTTGTTAAGCATAAATTTCAGGGCCAGCCACTACCCTTCCGACTGGAGTAAGTCATGTCTTACACGAAAAGGGCCCTTGAAACAAAGCAAAATAATACTAGAGTGCAAAGAAATGGTGAGCAAATTTCCTGCAAAGCTTTATACAGTTTTCTATTTTTTTTAAGCTTTCAAAGAAATGTGATTATACTGGGTATTTATCTTTTCGTTATTATTCACATGGCAAATCACTATGAGAGGCAAAGTACTACACTTTATCTTAAAACAATTAAAATTTAGAAAATGATATAAAGTAGGAATAGTCTTAAATTCTTAAAATGTCACTGCTTGTGGGGTCTCCATATTATCAGATTACAGATTAGATAATTAAAGCCCAAAGTGGAGAAATGAGTTGCACAATATCATATATTGACAGAGACAATTCTTAATATTAAGTCCCATCTATTGTATCCTGAAGGTTTTTGAGGCACTGTGCCAAAATAGTACAAACCTTATTATCTCATTGTTGCCTCCACTGCATTTAGGGAATGTAGACTTTAAGGAGGCTTACCTTGCCCGAGGTAACACAGTTTTGTGAGATGTAGACCTGGAACTCCATCCTGGGTTTGCCTAATTTCAGGGTCTTTGGTTTTTCCTATAATGAAACCTCTCTTGTCTAGAACAAACCAGTGTTATTTCTCCACTATACTTGCCACATATTATCACAGACTGAATTTGGTTCTTGAATGATGGCAAACACTGTAACTAACTGGATTTACACCCTTGAACAACAATAGCACACATCGAGTGTGTGTTCACACATAGTGAAGGAACTAACACAAATCTATAGGCTGTGTTGGAAAAAATTAAGCCACCAAGCCCCTTTCTCTGGTTCAAAGATGTTTCTGCCAACAAGAGTGCTTCCACCTGCCTTTGCAGAGGCAGATCCATAGGTAGAATCCATTACATCACAGTAATATCCAGTTGCTTAAATGGTCAAACTAAAGGGAAGATGCAAGGTATTTGTTAAGTGGGCTGAATGAGCTCTTCCCTGCCTCTTGATACTTGCAGACATATCCCATAGCTCTCAGTTATTCTGATTAAGAGGATACCTTCATTTTTTATGTAAAGCAAATGACAGCTAAAGCCCTGACTCTGGGTCTAATATCCTTGCATACATTTGCTAATTCCTCTACCTAATTGTCCTCCCAGGCTTTCTTCTCTCCTGTAGCTACAGTGATGGTTTAAAAATGCAAATCCGATCCTATTACGCTCTCTTCAAAACTCTCCGATGTTTCTAGCATATTCTTTGATAGATAGTCCAGGTTTCATGGTTTAGTGATCACTGCATTAAAAGTAACTTGAAAAGTTAGAGGCTTCAAAAGCACATATGTTATAATTTTGTGGGCTGTGTGGGCAGTTTTCTGGTAGTCTAGCCTGGGCTCACTCATGACTAATCAGTGAATCAATTTGAGCTAAGCACATCGGGGAAGCTGCATTCACCCTGAAGGAAGACCTGGACCTGGGCCAGAAACAGTGCCACTGGTGCTTCTTTGGCTTTGAATGAGAAACAGTGCCACTGAAGGAGAAGAAAGGCCTCGATTATGAAATAAAATAGGGGTTCTCCAACGACTTGACTATGCTTTAGGATTACCAAGAAGACTCGTTTCCAGACGATGAACCCTGCTACCTTCAGAGTTTCTTATTCAGTGAATCTGCACGTGTGCATCTGACAAGTTCCCAGATGAGCCTTATGCAGCTTGTTTGGTAACAATGCTTGAAAAATATCTGAACTAAGACATGGAAATTCATGTGTGTGATGCTAGCAAATTGCATTTTCTTGAAGAACTGCTTTATTTACTTGACACCCAATATAGCAGCTGGAACGGAAGTTTCAGTTTTGACCCTTGGACTCTTCCCCATAATTTGTCGGTCTTCACCTAGCACGCCAACTAGTTAAGCAGGGAATGTTTGCTAAACTGAGTTACATGTTTTATCTAACCCAGTAAGAACTGTAGTGTTACTTATAACTAATACTGTCCATGATAGACGAGGAAGAAGGCTAAAGATGCTAATTAACAGGAGTAAGGGAGATAATTTTGTGAATGTGGACACGTGTGGTTCAGAAAGTTTGGATGGGATTGGGGCTTGAAAATACTCACATTGTTTGTGAACACTAGATTTCTTGAATGGAACCAATCTGTTAGCACACCTGGAATCCAGAAACTTGCTTGAGAGCTTATCCTTTATTTCTTGCTTGCTGACTCCCTGAGCAAACCCAGTGTATTATAGTAATTTATGCCACTCTAGGTATAGCTGAGGGCACGTGTTTGCTTCTCTCTTTGCTTAACCTCATTCCTTTACAGGAGTGGAGTGTCTCATTCTTCAGTTTGTTCCTTGCACTCATTCTGTCACGAAAGGTCAGAAAGCAAACTAGTTTTGAATGTCAATAAATGTTTTAAATATTTCATTTCAGCAATCATGTCCCCCGATCTTAACTATTGGCACTAGGCTTTGCAAAGTGAACTTTCTGGCTGTGTTCTAAAGGCACAGCCAGTCCTCTGGGCTCTTATACTTTCATTGATCAGATTTGGGTAGATCAAGCCACAGAAGGATTAAAGAACCAGGAGCTGCTAGGAGGAACAACTGCACACCGTGCACTTAATAACTGGTGATAGAGTTTATTATAATTCAAGGTGCACCTTTGTCAACTATTGGGATAATTGAATACATCTGGAGATGCTTTCCCAAGATTTGGAAAAGAGGCCAAATCTTGAAATCCCTTCTTCTTTAATATTTACACACACATATCGATGCTTGATAAGTAAGAATGTGAATGTTTATCCTTTGTCCCCAGTAAAAACTGTTTCTACCTTTATTGATTAGTATTTTCCCTTTGCCACTGACAGGCACATCACTACTAGTTTAATTAGGGATACTTATTAGTTGTCAACTTTATTTTTGTTATATTTAGCTAAATAAAAACATATTTTCCTATAATAGGCTTGAAGATAAAGTGGCAAAGCCCGCATTGGTGTCAATTTTATGCCACTCATTCACAATATACTAAAAATGTAAAATTCCTTTTCACATTTTGTTTGTTTAAGATATTTGATATTCTTCTTACATGACCACTATTACAGCCTAGTGATTTCTTTCAGCTGTCATTTTAAAAATGCGTAAGGCTAAATTAAAAGTTGCAAAGACTTTGGGAATGATAATTAGGTAATCATCTATGTGAGAAGTGATTAAAATCTTTAATCATAACATATTTTCATCAACACTTTTTCTAGATATGTTGTGAGCAACATACTCTTATGCTGTCCTGTGTGATGTTTACCTTTGCCACATTATTGTCTGCAAATAACATTTCACAAAGACATTATGTATCTGGGTGGTAACACAGATCATTCTTATTAGCTATCATTGTGAAAGATGAACTTGTGGGAAGACCCGGCATCTTTAAGAAGATTCCAATTTACAAATTTGAGTTTCCCAGTAGAAAAGTGGTCCCCTACTTCACTTATGATAGCTCTTTAAAATCTTGTCTAGTAACTCTAGTGTCCCTGTCCTCTTAGTGATGATATCCATTGATTGTATTTTTTTATTCAAGGTGAGATTCTCCTAGTTCTTCATATGATGAATGTTCTTTAGCTGAAACATTGGTGTTATATATCATGTTGTGAGACATATTATTTTTTGTGAGTTACAGATCGTATTTAAACCTGTGATGATGAGGCCTTATTTTGGGTGAAAGTTGGAGTTTCAATTTGCTGCTAGGTCTCCACAGATACTTCTTTATCTTGGGAAGTAGGGTACCTCAATAATGCTCTCCATGTGACCTTCACTAACACCATTAAGTGATGTTGGCTGTCTCATCATTACCTCTGGGTCATGGTAAAAGTTCTTACCTCCCAGTTGGTGTTTTCTGAAAAGAATGTGTGAGATGCCTTGTTACTACCGAGTTGGATATATATGTTTATTCTTACAATATATTCTCCACTAACCTCAAACCTACCTGTATTTGGAGCTTCTTGTTAGTCTAGTAAAGACAAATGCCTAAGATTATCATTCACATTTTGGTGACATGGATGAGAGTAGGGACAATTTTGGGGAATGGTTACAGGATATTGGTTATTTTATAAAATTGTTCTGTCTTACTAAGCTAGTTAGTTATGTTTTGTCCTTTTATTGTAAAGAACAGAGTTTGGTTTGGTTTCTTTTGTCTGTTGTCATTTCTGAGTTGCTGACTTCTTCAGCTGTACCTCTAAGATATATAGTGAACAAGAACCAAGAAGCTCAGGGAACTTTCCACCGTGTTATTCCTTGGGTCCTGAACTCCCCAACCAGTCTGATTTTTATCTTTGTCTTTCCGCATTTTCTTGTGTTTGTTTTATATGTAATATCCAGCATTTTTAGTTGTATTTAGTAGGGAAAAGAGGCAACATTATATCTATTCCATCTTCCAGAAGAAGACGTCACTTTCATATACTTTTAAAATTCTAATTGTGACAATTATTTCAAGTTAATTGTTTAGATGAGAAATCTGAGACTCACAACATTTTTTTAATAGTTGAATCACTGACATTTACACATACATTTTTGCCAAGACACCTAGAATTCTTGTGTTTTATGATATTAATTTCTACAATGTAACTTGCATTTCCTCAGTTTCTTCAGAGAAAGACTGTATTGGATTTCTTAATATCTCTCAAATATTGCTAGATTAAGTATTTTATACATATTTGCTGAAAAAACACAAAGATGAACGTATTCTCATGGCTTTATTATTTTTGTTTAATTTTAATATTTTAGTCAGATTATTGGTAAAGCTTTACTTTTATGGCTTATACATACCCTGATACTAACACGTGCTTAAGTATGATACACCCTGGCACCCAGGGGCCCTGCAGATAAAAACCTTGCCTATTTAAAAACTGGCTGGCTTTGCAATTCAGAGTCCCTTTGAAATTTTATAGATCTGCAAGTCAGGGCAGACCTGAAATGGTATTTTTGGAAATAAAGATTTGTGAGCCTCTTCTTGGTTCACAGCAACTCGATTCAGCTTCACCCATCACCTTGAAGTCAGCCCTTCAACAATCACAGGCACTAATAGCATTTTCTTCTTTTCATTGATTTTTCAGACTGAATACACAGCTTTCCTCTGACTGGCACATGCTATTGTGCCATGCAGCAGCTCTTTCTAGCCCCCTCTATTACCCTGTGTTATGCTGCTCAAATCCCTAATTGCCCTTCTGGATACTATGGCAGCTAATAAAAGGACTTTGCAGGCTACACTTTCTTCCACATAGTTGTATCACTTTCAACATGTTCACTGCTCCACCTGTTGTTTCTAGGAACAGTATTTTCATTTTCCACTATTATGCTTTACAGTGTTTTCGTTCAACTTTTTTCAGGTTGGAAATTCAATCAGCGTGACACATTCACATGCCTTAAGCTTAAAAACATTTTGATTGTATACTTACAAGTACATTTCAATTCATATTGAACAAGTATGTTCTATTTTGTTAAACTCTGTTGATTATTTTTTGTGAGTCACTAGGAACAAACTCTACAGAATCATGCAATTGTGTTAACAAGGGTGAAACAAGGTATTGTTGGGCCTTGATTTATCATGATAGGTGGTTCTGATGGTCACCTAACCTTGACACCTTGAATAGAATGCTATCTTGTGTTGGAGGACTAGTTAATGAATTCCCAAGAGCACACCCTCCCACCCCACTAAAATCATACCCACATTTATAATAAATATTAATTTTAGAGGCAGTGTGTATAGTGGAAAAAGTGCTTGTGGCCTTTGGCTATGTGACTTCATTTTAAGTTAACTAAAATTTCTGGATCTGAATTTTCTTAAATGTGAAATAAAGATAACAGCACAGATCAAAAATAATGTGTATATAATTCCTAGTGTTTGGCATTTAAAATATTGTAGACAATGAAAATGTCTATTATAATAAATCTTGGTTCATAATAAGCTTAACTATATTCATATAAAACCTTTATTTGTCAGGTACTCTGAAAAATACTTTCTATGTCTTATCTCATTTAATCTCATACCCACCTCTAAAGAAGGTTAAATTCACAGAGTAAGCATGACGTAAGGGAATTCATGTTCATTAGCTTAATTTCTACTACCCATGCTCTCCAAATCTGTATTGTACCACCTCTAATCAGTCTGAATATATTGTTATTTTCTTTGCCTCAATCATGATGTGTTCATTACTGTTTGAAACCGAAGCATCAGCAGAACTTAAGTGGGAGTAAAAAGAGCACAGCAACAGCTTTCCTCACCTGTTACAAGAGATAAAAGCATTGTTTTGTTTCAAAGAGTATATAAACCTCTGCTGTAGGCATTCTAAATATTGATAATTCAGTGTCCAGGAATTTCAATCATTGTATTCATTGCACCACCAGTGCCTAGTGCTGTAATATTAAGAAAGCTTTCTTTACAGCACACTGATTGACAGGCTATGGGGATGCTGAAATGGGAATACAGCTTTGAAGGTATGCCTTACTGAACCAAGGACATCTATCAATATGTGCTCACAGGTTTAAAACTCTTCCTATTGACACAAAGCTAAAGAGCACTACAATAGTGCCAAGTCAGTGTCCAAGGATGGGGACAGATCACTGCCAGTGAGTTCTCCTCATGCACACAAATGCAAGACCACTCAGGCTCAGGGTCCAATAACAACAGGGTTTATTTAACTAACACGAGATTGGGGAGAAGGGAAGCGTTTGTAAGGCCACAAGTGGTTGGCTGTCTAACCCCAGATAGTGTCCGCAGTGTGCAGAAGTCCCAAACAGAGGTTGCTTGTTACAGATGAGGTGACATTGCAGCAGCCCATAGCAGCTGTGTGAAGGTTGGGCCAGGTGCTGGACCAGTGAGTGACTGGACAGTACCAAGAAGTGATGCTGGAGAACCAGAGGGAGCAGAATGAATCAAGCTGGCTTTCAGAATCCCTCACCCTATAAGCCTAACTGGATTGCTTTCAATCCTAAGCATCTAATTGGATGGTTCAGCACCAGTCAGCTTGTTTTCCATTTCCAACCTGAATAATCAACTAATGAACCAAGCCCGAGCTTGATTGTTCCATTTAGCTCAAACCTGATTGGTCCAATTAGAATCCTAATGGCAGATGTGAAAGTGGGAAAATGGCAGCCCAGCTTGCTGGTCAATGCAGGCTTGTGGGCCTTTTGGTTCCAGGGAGACATGGCTGGAGCTGGCCTTGCTGGGGCTGGGGGAAGGGGAATGTCCACTGGTGGTGGGCTGAGACTGGCCCACCTCTGCCCCAACAAAGTCACCTTGTCTGGAGGCCTCTGGGCACTGGGAATCCTGTAACAATATTCACTATATCTGCTTCCATAAAGAAACGGTTATCCTCTTCTTTCTGTTTTCCACCATGACAGCTAACAGGTTACTTGCTTTGTCTGGGTTGATGATACTCATATTCTAGTGTGTGATTCCAGCATCACTTTTTCTTGTTCAGTTGCTATGGAAGGCTAATGTGAGGAACAGTAGATCATTTATAAACTTTCCAATCTTTTCTCAAATTCTTTGGACAGGATGTCTGGATATTTCAGAACCTTTTAGGTAATATTTGACTTACACTTTGAAAATGGAGTTTTATTTCATGACTTTGACCAGGAGAGGTGACTAATATGGGAACTACCCAGCAGCAGTCATTCTTTGCTCCATTTTTGATTCTCAGACATAACATAACATATATGGATCAGCACTAGTGTAAGTACTGTATATAGTATTAATTTTGGAGTATTCATGGGAATTATGTAAATGAACAAAGAGAACAAATATACATGATTTATAAGCCTCCTTTGAAATTTAAATTTCAATGTTCTCTCCTATCCTTTATCAGAATTGTTAAATTTTCTCTGAATTGATAGACTTTATGCTCTTTAATTTTCTCTTCTAGATAATGCTAAGTGAAATAAAGAGAGAGATAAAAACTGGATGGTGTCACTAATAAGGGGAATATAGACAAACCAAGCCAAGAACCAGAGAAAGACAACTTTATAAAAGCTGTTCCTTGAAAAATGACTAAATAACTGAAGCATCTAAACAGGGGAAGGGGCGGGGTGGGAGTAGGAACCAAGGGGGAAAGAAGCACAATGGGCTCTTGGTGGACTCTGGGTGTGCTATGGTGTTGATAGTGAGGGAGAGAAACCTAATTTACCAAAATTTAAAAAAATGTACCAATTAATAAAAAAAAATTCTTCCCACTTTCTAGTGAAGATTATAATGATTCCTCCAAATAGCCAAAAGAGAGAGGGGACATGCTCTCTGAATTACTAATATGCAAATAAATAAGCACTATGTATTTTTCTTTGAGCTTGTAATTAGCACTTTTATTTAAGAGCTTACTTTATAATAATTTTAATTTTTATATCACAAAAAATCGTCATGATAGAGTTATTATTTTTTCCCATTAAGATTCCATTATTTATGATGCCATTATTAATAAATGTGATACTGCCTCACTAAACATAGCCTTTTAAATTCTACATTTAAAAGAAGTTAGTATTTCATGAGTCTTTCTTTTATTTTCCAGAGTATGTCATAAATAGTATAATGCTTTTGATCTTCTTACTGTGGCAGATCTGGGGCAAAGGTAAAAAAATTAAAATATGTGTGTGTGGGGGATCGCATTAAAAACTAGAAACTAAGAATTTTCAAAAAGAGGAAAATTAATTAGCTTTCCATTTTTATGAATAGGTATTTAAGTCCACATCTGGGGATTCCTATAGTTTACTTCTCAGAACATCTAGCAGATAATTCACATTCTTTTTTTTTAAACTATATATTTTCTACATAAGAATTAAATAGTATGAAAATTTTTGCACTTAGCAGATATTTACTGAGAACCCAGTGTATTGCTGGTGCTACGGGGATATGATTGAAGTAGATTGTATGTTTCTTGTTCAAAGTAAGCTTAACATCTCTCAAGGGAGGAAAATATACACATACAAAGAGTTTGAGAAAATATAAAAGCAACACCAACTATCATATACAGCAATGAAAATTATATATAATCAGTAGCCTTCCACTTGCAGTCTGGCAGAAAATGTTTTCAGAAGATCCCTACCAATGTAGAACTACTGATTCTATGTAAGACTGTCTTCAGGATACGGAGTAGTTCTTAAGTGAGGGAGTTCTCCTGGGTCACTTTCCCACCAGGATAATATGAGCCGAGTTCTGTATGCAGAGTTTTGCAGCAAACAAATTGAAAAGAAAAAGGAAGGTTGTTTTGAGGGAAAATGCTTATATCAGCAAGACAAAGAGGGAGCAAAGTCAACGACATGATGAAAGAATTGAGCTTAAAAGTGCGCGCTACTCACTTGAACCTCTGCAGGGCTAATGTGCTCCCAGATCAGTAGCATCTGTGAAATCCAAGTATAAACAAACACAAATCTTCATCTATGGAAAAGCATTTATTCCCTAGGGTTCTCACATTTTAATATAGATTGCCCAGCAGACAAGAAAAAATGCAAAGTGAATGAGCATAGGAATACTAACACCATATTTAAACTTCAAGGGAAATATATATTAAAATGATCTGATATGGAGTGTAAAATAACTCTGCCTGAAATATTTGAAGTAATAAAAGGATGAGAGACCTCCTAAAAATAGCCATGAATGTTTGAAAAGGAATGTAAGAAAAATTGTATACACAAAACAATACATAATTGCAAAAGTAAAAGTGATTTAATGAACGCGTCAAATAGCAGACTAAACAAAGAAGATCTAGGATTTTTATTTTAAATGGTTCTGGAGATATTTCATAGAATGCAGAACAAAGAGACAGAATTTAAAATACAACAGGCTAAGCAATATGGAGCATAAAATATCTAATACATACCTAATTGCAACACAAGAAGGAAAATATGGATATGCTAGCATATAAATATATATATATTTAAATCAATTAATTTTAGTGAAGTACCATTGTCTTACATCCTTGTTAATATTTTTGCAGTATATGATTTCTCCTCTCAGGTAATTTGTTTTTATCTATGGTGTAAGATAATTGTGTAGTTCCATTTTTTTTGCATGTGGCTGCCCAGTTCTCTCAACACCATTTGTTGAAGGTACCTTCCTTCATCCATTGTATACTCTTGGCTCCTTTGTAGAAGATGAAGCTCTATACAATGTATGTGGTTGTGTATCAGCCATTTTGAGAGCCCCTAAAATGAACACATTTCAGCATTGTAGAAAAAATGAGTCATTTTAATAAATAAATTCCCTGGAGCAGAGTAAGAGGTAAGAAATGATTACTGGCACAAAATAAAGTTAGATCAAGGGCAATCACAAATGAGAAGAGAGATACTTCCGACTGGATGGGACGTGGTAAGAGGATGGGGAAATACTAGCAAATTAGGGAAAGAATGTGCCATCTGAACTAACCTTTGAACAACAAATAGGATTAGGTTATGAACTAATGGAAGACAAGATCATCTTTACAGGAGATAATGAGTCCAGGCACAGAAAGAAGAAAGCATCATGATCTGCACTTCACTTTGGATGATGGACATGGCATAGGAGAAGGAAGCAGTTAAGAGTAGTCCAAGAAGGTCAATAGAGGAGTCAGGTGGAGGTCATTGAATGGAAACCACTGCAGCATTTTGAACAGAGAGATGACATGATAGGAATCATAGCTTAGAGGGATTCATATGGCTGTTGAATTCAGGATAGCGTAGTAGGGAGAGGGAATATAGGCAAGATGGATAAGCAGAAGAGATGAAAGATATTAAAAGGGAATGAAATTAAGGTTTCTACAATGGTGAGATTAGATAGGATGGATGGCTGCAATGAAAATTGATGATAAACACATAGATAGATGATAGATATGTAGGTAGATAGGTAGGTCCTTATGAAAACACTGTCTTAAACTCTGTCTCAGGGATACACATTGCATTTGTCTTTATATATATATATATATATATATATATATATATATATATTATAGCAATGCAAGCCATATTTTTTTTAAAATTTATTTATTATTTTCTTTAATTTTATATATTTTTACATCATTTTTCATTTTTGCACAATGTATGTATTTTCATCTTGGTATAGTCCCCATACAGTTCCCACCCCCTTTGTTTTGATCCTACTCTCTCCTCCCCCCACCCTGTAGTGTGTCTTTGGTTAATAGTTGCTGCTTGATTTTGACTTTTACTTTATTGTAATTCATCTTTTTCCCGGTCCTTTATTTAGGTTTTCTAAATTCCTGCTATGAGTGAGACCATCCGGTATTTTTCTTTTTCTTTCTGGCTTATTTCGCTGAGCATGATCCCTTCCAGCGCCATCCATGTTGCTGCAAATGGCATGTGTTTATCTTTTTTGATTGCTGAGTAATATTCCATGGTGTATATGCAATGGAGCAAACAAAGTTTGTTCAATAAATGGTGCTGGGAAAACTGGGCTACTACATGCAAAAGAATGAAGCTTGGCTACTACCTCACACCATGCACAAAAAACAACTCAAAATGGATTGAAGAACTAGACATAAGACCTGAAACCATAAAATATATAGAAGGAAATATAGGTGAAACACTACATGACATTGCACTTGTCTTTACAGTGAGAGTCATGCTGGCTTCTGCATTTTTTCAACAGGGACAAAAAAAATGGGTTACTTCTCTTGTCCCAGGGATTATAAGTAAAGACTGATAGTGGACACAGAAGGAGATTCATCTTTCGCTGGAGCTTAGGAAAGCTTTTTACTAGCATTTTCCAGGACTCCTCCATCCTCCGCCCACGTACACAATGAAGTAAAATTAGGTCATTTATATTAAGGGAAGGAAATTCATTGCTAGGCAATTTCTAGAAAGATATTAGGGAAAAACAGATTTCATTCTAATCAAAGTGTACCATACAACACAATAACATCACTTAGGTGAGTTCCATTCTAGGAGAAAAAGCATCATTTTCTCTCTTTATCCATGCAGGCTGTTACAATAAAAACATACTGCAAACTGTCTTTTAAACGACATAAATTTATTTCTCATAGTTCTGGAGGCTGTGAAGTCCAAGATCAAGGGACGGGCAGGCTTGATATGCAGATCCAGATGCAGAGACAGCAAACTTTTGCTTTATCCTCACGTGCTGGAAGAGGCAAGAGACCTCTTTGAGGTCCCTTTATAAGGGCAATAATCTCACTGATGAAGATTCTACCCACATGACCTAATCAACCCGACCTCCAAATTCCAGCATTTTGGGATTAGGTTTCAATATAGTTATTGGGGGAAGAAGAGGAACACAACTATTCCATGCATAACACTTTGCAATTATTAATTTATAAAAACAATGAAATCAAGAGAATACATGTGGAAAGTTCAGATATCCAAATTCTATATACATCCATCCAAATTCTCAATATCTCCATAGTCTCTAAATTCTACCTTTTATTCTTCACAAGCAAACTGTTAGACGCATAAGCATCTAAAACACAAGAGAGAATTTAAACTATTATGAGCCATGGGGATGACTGAATGTGCCTGATTTTACAGCTGTACTGAGATAAACATGAAAGTTATGGCCAACTTGCATGGATCATTTTTTGTTTAATTTTCTACTATAATCCTTAAATCAACAGTTATTTTCAAGACAAGGGACTAACATTCACAGCAAGATTGTACAACCTTATAATTGAACTAGATTTGAATATTAAGTAACAGTTTTGTATTCACACAGATCAAGTCTCAGTGTGGAATTCAATAAGACTTTATTTTTTAAGGAAAAAAAATCTATGTTGTTCTATTGCCAAAATGAGATAAATTATAGAAAATAAATTGTCTTAGTTACTTTGTGGGCTGGAGAAACTTCATCAACTTATTTACCTTTTTGTACAGACAAAAATATAATTTAAGTCTTCAATTACAGAAAGAAACATAAAGAGAATTTATCTTACAGATGTTGGGGGTAGATTTAACAGTTTAATAATTCTTTGACAGCAACATCAATTTCCTGGGGTTATTTTTATGGTCCCACCTTACTCATTGGCCAAAATCTCCAATGTTTAATTATTTTTTGTTTTTTCAACCAAGATAATACTTTCTAAGGTACATTTGTTTTGTTTCTAATAACAATGCAATATGGAATTGTGAGTACATTTTGTATTTTATTGAGACTGCTTAGAAAATTGTGAGAATTATCATGGGATGGCTAATATATGTGTGCTTCGAATTACACATCTTCTTTGGGTCATGTAGAGACCCATTAAAATGCTCTCTTCTTGGGGCCTCCCTGGTGGCACAAGGGGTTAAGCATAAGCACCACGCTGTGAAGCAATCTGCAGCCTCTGCAGCACTGAGTTCAAAGCCCAGCCAGCCAGGGAGCAAACCACATGGCACAGCAGACCTCTCCTATCTCGCCTGCCTGCTGCTCCCCTCAGCAGTGTATTTCAGTAGATCTGCCTGTTCTGTTCCCCACTCTGTCTCTGGTGAATCCTCTCACCCGCCCCCCACCACCCGCATCTCTGGGCTGTACCCCAGCTCTTGTATGCATAAATAAATAAATCTTAAAAAAATAAAATAAAATAAAATGCTGTCTTCCACTTTTCTCTCAAATTTTTGCTTCAAAGGTCAAGAAGGGAAGATCCAACCCTCTTGGCCATTTTACACTCAATATTTCCACAACAGTCATGTCTAATTACGTTACAGAGGACTGGATACATGGTCCCTGGTGCAAGCTTTTGCTTTTTCCTCCCCTTAAACATGTAAAAATTATGACTGCCAATATTTAGTAACAGAGTTAGAAGAAAATATTTGATTTCAGTTTTGCTGACGTGTCTCCCAGCCTTTCCTTAGGAGATAAGCTCCTTGATGACAATAACCATGACTTTCCTTGTCTCCCTAAGGGCTTATCCTAGAGCAGACGGGACTTCAGTATGTGAACATTAAAGGTATAAATGAATGAACCGTTGTGGAGGATTTATATTTCCACCTCAGAACATTGCAGAGGATATGAAAATAGTGTTCATTTTATCACATGTGTATTCATTTAAGTTCCTATTTACATAATTGGGTTAACTAGGCTGTCCAAAGAATAAACATATGGTTAATAGGCCCTAGACCCTCGATCATGTAAGTGAATATATATACATATATGTATACACACACACACACACACACACACACACCCCTAATAGTTTTTAGCTATCTCATCATTCTAAGATATAGTCCCCTAATTATGACATCAAGCTTCCAGTGTTTTCTATTGCCATGCTCTCCCTAGTGAATATCATTTATTCCCACTCGTCAAATGACATTTCCATGTGGTGGATTCCAAAACCATCCTAGTCCTTCTTCTCATGTATTGGTTTGAGCCTCCTTTCTAGTTGCCTACCATACATTTTTAGCTGTAAATCCTGATGGCACTTCCTTGTAACATGTACATGATCAAATTTTATTTTTCTGTCCCTTCTATTTCAGCTTTTCCTTACTTCCCTCCATTCACGGAAAACAATGCCGGCTTCCAAGCCACATAGATTTCAATATTGAAACACATTCTTGATTTCCCTTTCTCAATTATCTTTTATATATTCTTCTACAAAAACTCATCCTTTCTTCGTTATACATGACTTTGTCATGTTTGCTGCTTTATTGCTGCCAGCACCACAATTCCAATCTTTCTTATCTTTCGTCTGGATTCGTGGAACCGTCCTTAGTGGAATGCCTTCCTTTACCCTCTGCATCCTTAAAGCTACAGCAGCATTTATTTAGATATAGAAAATAGAAATTCTTAGGAGAAATAATTATATCTCTATGTAGGAGATTACTATGTGAAATTCACTGGTACTTTTTCTTTTTTAAAGATTATTTATTTATTTATTTATTTATTTAAGCACTGGGTACAGTCAGAAGCATAGGAGGGTGAGAGAATTCACCAGAGCCAGAGCGGGGAGCAGAACAGGCAGAAGGACCAAAGCACACTGCTGAGGGGAGAAGCGGGCGCGGCAGGAGAGGTCTGTGGTGCCATGTGGGACCTCACCGGTGGCCGGGGATCGAACCGGCGCCGCAAAGGCTGCGGGCAGCTTTGCAGCCCAGCGATCAACTGCTGCGCCACCAGGGGAGGCCCAGAAATTCACTGGTACTTTAATGGTGACTGCTGAGAAGACCCACTATCTGCTGTCTACAAGGATGGGATGTGGTGGTGGTGTTGGCCAAGGATAATTCCAAGAACTAGGAATGCCAAAGTCCAAGGGTAGTTCCAGCGGAGAGAGCAAATCCACTCTTTGTGTGTGTGCATGTGTTTTATGTCTGTTCAGGCCCTCCGTGCATGGAAAGATGCTCATGCACTCTGGCGAAGGCCATCTTCTTTCCTTAATCTAGTGATTACGGGCTCATTTCTTGGAAAATGAGTGCTATGGTGACTATACCTGGCCGGGTTGGGGGGATCCTATAATGTCAAAACACTAGCAAGGAGGTGAAAGAGTGGTGCCTCAATAAAAACACATAATATCTAGGTGACACAAGAAAGCAAATATAACAATTGCCTTTACCCAAAGTAGATCCTCATATTAAAATCTTTTATTTTTAATCAGTGAACACTAACGCTGCTCCTTCATATAATTGTCACCCCATCATCCTTGGCAGACTGGTATTTCTGTATTCTACCTTCTTGTGGCTCTTCATCAAAATCATTAATGCATGAGTTCTTTCATTTAGTGGTTGACAATAAGCATTTCTCTTTCTTTCTAGAAGGTGATAATGAATATTTGTAGATGTATTTTGTAAATGACTGAATGCATTATTTGTCAACATTGAGGGAATTTCAGAGCTCGTATTTTGTGCCATTATTAAAGGGACTCATAGAAATTTAGGGCTGCAAGAGTCATTAAAGTTCACATATTAAAGTTTTCCCCTAATAACCAATGAGAAAATTAAACCCAGAGAGGTTAAGTGACTTCTACAAGGCCACACAGCAATTTTCTAAATTGCCTTACTTGTAGTCGAAAGATACAGTGAATTACAAATGAAAGAATGATAATACAAAAATCAAGTACTGTGTGGTTTCCCTTATATGTGGAATAGAGAGAAACAAAACAAAGGGTCAGATAAAACCAAACCAATAACAATCCCTTGAAATCTGGCGGTAGGATTTAGGCTGCAAGAGTGTTAACTCACCATGGAAAATCACCCCAGAACCCCCAAATTTGCACCCTTTAAAATGGGGCGCAGCCATCAATGCATACAGAGACAAAGAAGACTCAGTCTGAAAGAACTTTAATGGAATTATTAGTGTGTACAGAGAGAGAAGAAGGTTCCTAATAAAAGTTTCTCAATAAAACACCCCAAATTACTCATCCCCTTGTGGGCAAATGCCCGGTCAAATAGGGTTGGCCTGAATCAGGGTCTGCGAATCTTGAAAGATTGCCACAAGTCTAAGGCACCTTCTAGCAGAAAATCTTAGGGAAGGGGTTCCGAAGCTGGTCCCAGAAAACTGGGCCAAAAGGAGATAGCACTTCAAGATAATGGCTGCAGTTGTCAGCCTACCAGGGCTCTCTTACCTACATGTCCCTATGTCTCTTTCCCAGCGGTACCAGGGTGCAAATCGTGTCACAGGGACATGAGTTCTCTTCTTTTTAGCCCACCTGCCTTCCACATTATATAGCTTCTCCTGGCTTCTTAGCTCTGCCCATTGACCCCAGTAGCCAATCCAAGGAGGCTGCATGTAAGTGGGGGTGGGGAACATGGTACTTACCTCCAAAAAGAGAGGGAGTGGCCCAGTGGACTGTGATAGAGGACTATGGGTAACTTGATAGTGTGTGTGGTGTGGCAATGAAGGGTGTGATTTTATACCTCTGAATCATATACACTGTTTTAAAACCAAATTTACCTCAATAAAAACATGAAAAATCAAGTGTTCCTACTTAGTGCTCTAAACATTCATTCAGAGTTTATTTTTATTGACAGTTTCCATATCTACAATTGATAATATCCTCAAATTGAATCTGTGTTTAGGTGAAGAAAGTTTATATTGTATTATGAAGAGAAATATTCTGCTTAATCATAAACATTTGAAGGTAAAATAATGAAAAACCAAAGCCTACCATGGCATTAAATGGTATACTGCACTTTTGGGGAACAATATTTAATACATTGGGGAAAGATATATTTTCCCTGATGAGATTTCATACACTATTATGCAAATTTATTTTATAGCATTTGAGGAAAAATACAATTTCAGAAACAATATGGTACAATGTAAAAAAAGTAGTAAAAATAAACAAATCTACCATTAACCCAAGGACATGAATCATATGAAATATTTATAAATCACATTTTGTAACCTTTAATAATATCAAACCAAATCCGGTGGTTTTAAATTAGATTTCAATCCGGAGCTCGGCTCTTCAAACAATGCTAGATATAGGCAGCCTTCTCTAGCAAGTGTACTTTTAAATGACTGTGGTCCTCATAAAATGCCTTCTTTGGAGAAGAACCTTGTTTCATGTTGTCTATAATAAACAAGATGAACTGCAGTGGTACTTTCTTCCTCTTAACTACATCATCAGATTGTTTTGATTTATATTTCTCTCATAAAATATTATTATCAAGCAAAATAAAGCTCAGAACCCTTGTTCCTGTTTTACAAGCAAGAGAATGTCTTGCTGTTAGACTGGACTGAGTTTGGCAGTTTGACTTTTTCCTTCAATTTTCAACTCCCTCCTCCGCCCCCTGGAATATGAGGAATGTTTGGAAGTGTTCACTCAATCTGTCTTTTTTCAGGTGGGCTCTTTCCTTGACATTCTGAAACAGGCTGTACTTTACCCCAGTGGAGGCTCCTTCATTGTCTGACTCTTTTCAATTAAAATAAAAAATAAAATTACAGGGTGACCTTGCAGGACAAAAAATCATTGCAAGTATCCTGAGCTATCTTTTGCATTTGAAATCCAGAGATGTTCCGAAATCCTTTGTATTTAATTTTATTTAAGTACTTGCAATTTTAGATAAATAGATTGGCAATGAAGACGGGCCAACAAAGGAACAGCTTCTTCCCTTAGTAGTTAGTAGCAAATTATTAGCTTTTAAAGAAAATTGCCTCCTTCACCCTACTTTAAAATATGCAGTCTTTGTTTATAGCACATTTTGTCTTTATTGCTGTGTAGCACCATATATGTTATTTGTTTGCTTCCCTTCACATTGATTCCAAAGCACAGCAACCAAGGTAACATTAAAGGGAATGATGCTTACATTAGAATATTCTCTATTTACTCATAGACCCAAATTACCACTCTACGCCTTAGATAAGCCACACTGGTGTTGCCAAGGGCAATTGCTAGCACTGTGTATTTTAGCAAAGGCAATATTATGCTTCACAGAAATCATGATGTATGTAAAGCCAAATATATATCTGCCTATTGACACATAGCCTCTGTGGACCAAGGCCAGAGGACAGGCGCTGAGTAGCGTCAGCTGGAAACCAGGTTCCAGTATAGGAAGCTGGAGAGACTGAAGTGCTTTACCCTGAGGGCAAAATGACCTGATCAGTATTTTTAAGACCTAAAGAGTTTGTATGATGAAGAGCACCCCAAGGGCAGGCTTGTGAATTGCAAAGAGCCCAGCTTGGAGTGTGGCCAACCTCACTCAGAGTCCTGTTTCTCACCGTGTGACTAAGCAAATGGTTAACCCTTCTCTCTGAGTTTTAATTTTCTCCTCTGGAAAACATAAATGAAATCTGTCACCGGATGGCTGCGAAGGTGAATGCTAATCCCTACATACAGCACTGAAGAGAGGGTCTCACATTAAGTGAGAACACGGTGTTGGGGCCCAGGGGTGCTGAGGGACCCCGAGGTTGGTGACTGCTACGCAGGAAAGAATTCACACGGGAGTCTGTGTAGGCGAGTTAGAAACGCTTTGTTGTTGGTGACAGTACACGCTCGGGGTGCCTGTGGGCGGATTCAGGGGAGCACGGTGCCTGGGGTCTGGAGGCTGCGGAGAGACATAGGCTTCCTTTGAGGGGCCAGGGACTCCAAGATGGGATCCTAAGGGGATTTGACACAGCTAGCAGGCAAACTATAAATCGGAGACATTCAGCAGGGGAGGGAGAAAGACGGGGCTCAAAACAGGTGTGGGAAGAGCACAAGAGACTATCGTGACGGTTCACGGACATCTTGGTGAGAATTTTATGGGGACTACACCTGAAAGGAGAAATCGAAATTGTGCAAAAATGAACAACAATGTAAAAATATAAATTTATTTAAAAAATCAAAAGGGGCAAGGATTTAGAGATGAGGGAATGGGTTCTGGCCAGTTTTATTTAACAAAAGGGGCGGGAATTTATAGATCAGAACGGTGAGATTTGGCCATTCTTGTTTATCAACAGTACCTGACCCCTAACCTCCTGATAGTAGATAAGGTAGCAGTTTAACAACTAGTGGCCCTGGGGTGAGATAAACTAATAGGGTTTGAGTCACTTTGTTCTGAAATGTGCACAGCAATACTGGATGGGGGATATAGGAGTTTGCAGCCTTTGTGCTAAATTCTTCTTTTACTTCAGTAGTACTTCATGCATTTACGAATGTCCTTCTGGAAGAAAGAGAGGATGTAAGGCTCTGCCTGCACTGAGAGCAAGAACCGGAAGCTGGGTGGATGTGGAGTGGATCACAGCGTCCAAGCAACAAAGAGCTGGAGACAGGGCCTCCCCGGTGGTGCAGCAGTTGAGCGCTGGGTTGCGAAGCTGCCCGCAGCCTCTGCAGTGCCGGTTCGATCCCCGGCCGCCAGCGAGGGTCCCACATGGCGCAACAGACCTCTCCTGCCGCGCCCGCTGTTCCCCTCAGCAGTGTACTTCGTCAGTCTGCCTGTTCTGCTCCCCACTCTGGCTCTGGTGAATCCTCTCACCCTCCCGTGCTTCTGACTGTACCCAGTGCTTGTATGTATATGTATATATATATATATATATATATATATATGTGTGTGTGTGTGTGTATAAAGAGCTGGAGACAAATTCAGGGGAAGCCATGTTGGAGACCTAGGAACCAGTTCATACCATCAAATCAAAGGGCATATGTAGGGTAAATGAAGATTGCTCAGGCGTTTGCGCCTTTGGCCTCCGTGGCTATCACCTGTGGCCTTGAATGCAGGAGGCGCTAGGGAGCGTGGGCTTTTGGTATGCATGCCTGATGGTGGACACCTGGAGTGTGGTGTGGGCATGTGTGAGTAGGCACACCTGAGCCTGGAGACTGAGGCTCTAAGGGCGGCGTCCCTCAGGGAGATGGTGGCAGAATGGCTACAGAGGAAGAGACCAGGAGACAACACCAGAGAGAGCCCAAAGAGAGGGTAAAGGTTTGCTGGGGCCAGGCCTGACAGCCACCAGGGCCCGCCCCCACCCCCGGCCTCCTGCCTTGGGAGCCTACAGGTTTGCCCCATAACAACGGGCAAATAAAGAACATAAAAATCCTGAAAAAGCCACTGAGGACTCCAGGACTCTCCTTTACCTGTCTCCGAATTGATAAAAAATGTGCCCCCATGCCTTGCTGGCACTCCAGCATAGAAGCTAGACAAACTGTCCCAGTAAAGGTCAGGCAAAGGAGGAGACAGAATGGAACAGAGTTTGAGAGCATGGTGAGTTTGAGCCTGGCTAAATTCTGTTCAATGGTATCCACATTACGAGGGAATATTCCATAGGGTCTTTCAGCAGTGGCTGGGGACAAAACCATTTTAAGGTCCAAGGTCATTGACACACTTGATAAATGCCAGCTGTCGTTACTCTGTAGTAGGCGAATTTGCTCAAATATCAGACTAGATTATTGAGATGGATTACTGAGATGGATTTTCCTCAAAGTCCGCTCAAACCTACTTATTGACAGGATCCCCATCGCGGGAAATCTTACTTCGCTGCAATCAATCTTCAATTGAATTAAGTCACTTTATTCTACTTGTTATTCTTTGTTTCACACATATATATGTATATATATCATTTAGTGGGTTAACATGTTATGATAAAAAAATACCAATGTAATCTTTACCTAAGAGTTCTTGTTTTTCCAAATCTAATGTTTTGTGTCTAAACTCCTAGGTCTACTAAATAACGCACAAAAATAAAAGCAAGACACAAGGCAGTAGAAACTAAAGGCCACGGTCATCACATGGCTCAGTACCCACATTGGAATCAGACGGAGCTGCTTTCTAATCCGGGTCCACCTCTCATTTGCTGTGACCTAGGTAAGTCATTAAACTTTTCTTAACTTTTGTTAATTCATCAGTAAAATGAGCATAATAATCCCTCCTTGTAAGGGCAGGGATGGCCACAGAGCAGGTTCTCTATGACCCGAGCAGACTGGGTAAAGAAGGAGAGAGTCCCAGAGCCCTCAGTGGCTTTTCAGGCTTTTATTGGGATTTACCAGGTACATGGCAGGCAGGGGCGCTGGAGGTCCAGGAGGCTGGCAGGCCTCCCAGCCCCCAGCAAGCCTTCACTCTTTCTGTGCTCTCTGCTCGTGGTTCTTGCATTTGTTCTACTGGCATCCCCATGATATTGCCCTTATAAGCTCAGTCTCTCAGCCCAGGTGTACCCACCTATACATGCCCACACCCCACTCCAGGTGCCGGTCATCAGGCATGCATTCAGGACTACAAAGATCCATCATCAATTCCAATGGGGGGAGGGCAGAAAAGCCTGATATTTGCCTACCCTACACTCCTTCTTGTAGTTATCAAGGTCAAATGACTTTGTTCATTGTAATATTTCGAGTGCTAATCGAATCCCAGTTCTGTTAAGATGACATTTTACACAGTAATTGTACCTTCTTAGTCACTACACTGTTCTTGACCCCTGGCTCAGAACCTGCCACATAGCAGGTGTTTACTCTGTATTTGCAGAATAAAGGAAAATATCGGAAGGATAAAAGGAAATGTAGAAAGAGGGAAAGAATTAAATTGTATGATGTAATGTATTGTTCCAAATCTCTAATCATATTGGAAATTCCTCTATAAGGAAGTATATTCTATCATAGTATCATATTTGAGAGGTAATTTCTCCATAGCACACATTATGAAGATCTATGTCTGTCCTAATGCATAAGTTCACACTTTCACACTCATCAAACAGTAGAAACAATTTTTTATAATACTCATCAAGTGCACAGTAAGTGATATTAGGATTCATTGTGTTCCCTGAGACACACAGATGCGGACATGCGTTCTCAGTCTCTAAGCTGAATTCATATGTGGAAGATAAAAATGAAGCTATATTTTTTCTTTGTTTTCCACATTTTTTTTTTACTTTCTTAACCACACTTATTCTGAGGAAAATATGCAACAAAGTAATTTGAATCCCACCAGTTCTTATTAAGTGCTGTGCTCTAACTCTTCCATCAGTTTTGAAGTCCCTCTGAGGCATGATGGGAGAGCCAGATGAAGGAAATGCCCATTTGGAAATACTCACTTGGTGGGGGTTGGGAAGATACAATGGAAAGATGCATGATATGACCCCTCTATTTCTAGTTAGGAGCCTCCAAAGGAACAGGACTTGAGAGTACAGGAGAACATAAAGGCATTTTGGACTCACGCATCATAGAAACAATTTGGTTGTCAGACAGATTCTGCTATTTAATATCTGAGTGTCTTTGGAGAGTTTACTTTAAAATCCCAAACCAGTTTTTTTCCTCTAATGAAAAAAATGCTGATAATCGTTACTTTACAAGGGAGTCTTAAAGATGAGATAATATATGGGAGATTGCAATGTAATCAATGATTGTTTCATTTATTTCTTCAATTTTTGTCTAGGTAACATTCACTTATGATATAAGTTTCAGGTATCCAGCATTAAAACTTGACATCTGTACACACTACATTGTAATCACCACCAACAGTCTAGTTTCCATCCCTCACCATACAATTGAACCCTTTTACCCATTTTATACCATCCAAACCCTTACCCCATTTGGGAACCACAAGTCAGTTCTCTGAATCTCTGAGTTTGCTGTTGATTTGTTTGTTTATTTACTTTGTTACTTTATATTCCACATGAGTGAAGTCATATGGTGTCTGTCTTTCTCAATCTGACTTATTTCACTTAATGTATTACTTTTCTTTTTTGCTTTTCTTGATGGAAAGACCCTTCGGAAATACAGTCTAATGGTATAATTAGCCCTGTAAGCACATCTTACTTGCCAAACATGTAGGGGCATAGTGTCTGCTTTTATGAAGAATGTTCCAGACCTTTAATAATCATATCACTAATTAAATCCATAGTCATTTGAAGGATAAAAAAACCTGGAATCAATAGGCAGTATATAAAATACCTAAATAGTAAAGTAAATAACATTGTTTTGTAAAAAACAATCTTAAATGTGAAAAAGAATTACTGGAGTAATTCACACAGAGAAACACTAGAAATTTAAAGATTTAACTATGTTTCTGGAAGTTTTTGTGACTATAAGGACATTCAAAGTGTGTCATAAGAGATGATCCCTACTTCTGTCTTCATAAAATCACATTAAAACAAGCTATAATTACCTCAGTCATTCAGTAAAATTTTGGGATGTCAAGTTTAAGCCTAAATTTACTTCTTGGATCAATCTGTATTTGAACACAAAGTGTTAAGTTGGCAATCAAAGGTAGGGAGAAAGGTATGATATTTGTCACCTGAATTCATTTCTTTAAGATATGCTTGAATTGGGCAGCATCCTTTGGGATACAATGTTTCTTATAATGCAGTATGCAAATTTGTTCAAAAAAGGAATTTTCAAACAAAAATAAAAAAGGAAAACAATTCTTACTAAAAAAAAATTGTGTAATTAGCCACACCTATGTTTGAAACCTGCAGACTTAGCAGAAGCCTGCTGAAAATGTGAGCAAATTTCCTGAACAACTGCATTTGCAATCAGAACCACAAAACTAAGACCAGTTAGAAACCTCAGAAACACCAGCAACAAATTGACCATATGTGTGAAGTATCTCAAATGATTCATATCATTTGATCAAAGAATCCAAATCTAGGAAGCTATCCGAAAGACTTAATCAAAAACAGAAAGTAATTAATCTCCCAAAATCTTCACTGCAACATTGTTCAAAATAGCAGATTTCGAATTTACTTAGACATTCAACAGAAATGCTTAATTAACCTGTTACTGTTTTTTACACATTTATCACAGTACTAATTAGAAAGAAATACCCATGACCTATAACATTCTTATTATGTTAGGCCAAAAACGGCAGTCTATGAAATTTTCATGAAATAGGAATTTTTATGGGTACATAGACATTATAAAAAGGCTAAAAAGAAAGACTCCAAAATATTATAGAGTTTAACAGCTAATATTTTTGAATGCATATATATTCTTTCAATTTAAAATCTATCACATTTGCAGTCAGAAAGCACAACAACTGTATAACAATGTTTTTCTGACCATCTCTTAAGGTATCTTCATTTAGAAGAGTATGTGAAACAGAATAAATTTTATAATAGTCAAGTAGCTTCAACTTGAAATTGAAAATTTCTTTGTTATCCAATGTCCAGGTTGCGGTAACATTCCTTATGTCAATAGTTATGTTCCACTGGTAGATAAAGAGTTGGAGCTCTTGGAGGCTGCCTCATAAATAATCATTCCCCTCTTGATGAATCCTCCCTGGTCTGGTGCAGTTCAATAACTCTTGTCATCTGTCCTATTTGCCAGCTGCTCCTTTCCTTCCTGCCACCTAGGCCACTGACATTCATGCTTGTAATCATACAGCATAAACAGAAAAGAACACTGCAAACCTGGGTTACAATTTTAAAAAAATGCAAAACCTAAAAAAAATGCAAAAAGCTGAAATGAAAAACTGACAAACACATATGTATGACATACTTTGCAATGTTGTCTTATTTCAAATATGTGATGTGTGACATCAGTATTATTGTGACTGAGGTCACTCTGTTAAAAGGAAGAATTTGACTTTCTTCCAAAGATTGTTACAGTTTGGGCAAACCTATGATAAGTCCATTGGGTATTTGGAAACCCGGGTTTAGCTTCTGGTACAGATTAACTATATGTCTTACTTGTTTTTGAAATGGCTTTTGTATCTGAAAACAAATAAGGATGAGGACCATAAATGCTCAGCCACCTTTCTTCCCAAATCATGTGCCCCTGGATATTAGAAATTGCCCAAGGACTAGAAATGTGAGATCATGGTAGCCAATGTCTTCAGCGTCATAGAATTTTCATGGGCTAAATATTTCATTCCTCTGGGAAACAAACTGATTAGTGTACTATAAAATCAGGGGTCCGAATGAATTGTGAGCAGTGTTTGACTCAGTGGCACTTCATCTGGATGAATTACAAGCCTAAAAGAACATAATTGTAGTGAATTAATCAAGAAACATTCATTGACTTCTTAGGTCTTTTTGAAATTGAGTTTCTCTAGTACACTTGAAAGACATGATCATAGCTTATTTGTGAAATTGACATGTTTGTTCTTGGGCATAATAATATGCATTTTGGATGAAGGCCAACTTTAATTATCCCTCCTGGAAAACACCCCTTTCACTACAAATGACTACACAAATTGCTTTATTCACACACCTGCTTATTGCAAATTATTTCAGTATGGTCACCGGTCCATCATTTACCTTTAGTTTAAAAATGGAATCTTTCTTAGTCTTTAGAAAAATACTTAGAAATGAAGGCAGAATATATATTTTTGTTCTCACCATGTATTTTGCTGGGCAATCATCAGGGCGTTTCTCATCAAGTTTAGTAGACCACTTTAAAACATTTTCATAAGATTAAAAACTGTTTATTATGAAATGAAACACACAAACCAAGGACAAAGGGAAAAAATGGGCCCTGCCAATTCCAATAATCCAGAGAGAGCTTCATAGTATGGATGGAAGCTTACTGTATCTTTGAAAACAAACTGACACTGCAACTTTCACAAGGTCCTTGAGGTTACTCATCAAGATTCTACCTTAGCAATGAACTCCTGCCTCGATTTAATCCTTGGACAATTGCTACACAAAATACTAAATCATTTTCCACTTACTAGAATTATAATTTATTTCTGTTTATTATTGCATGAAAGTATCAATCAAGACTAGCCAAACTAATTTCTAAAATGCTACTAAAAGTAGCTATAATTAAATTGATTAAAATACAAGTTCCTATGACCATCTTTTATAGAAAATAGAAGTGTTGTGCTACATATATTTTCCCTACATTCAATATTCATGAATTAATTCACCTACTCCAATATGTACTGGGTATCTTTTTTTCCTTTTTTTTTTTAAAGATTTATTTATTTATTTATCCAAGCACTGGGTACAGTCAGAGGCACCGGAGGGTGAGAGAATTCACCAGAGCCAGAGTGGGGAGCAGAACAGGCAGAAGGACCAAAGCACACTGCTAAGGGGAGCAGCGGGCACAGCAGGAGAGGTTTGCGCACCATGTGGGACCCTCACTGGCAGCCGGGGATCGAACCATCGAACCGGTGCTGCAGAGGCTGCGGGCAGCTTTGAGCCCATCGGTCAACCACTGTGCCACCAGGGGAGGCCCAGTACTGGGTATCTTTTACACTAATTTCTGAGGGAAGACATAAGAAAGAATAAAAACAACTATATGCAGTCCTAGAGGTTACATTTTAATTTACAGCGTGTCTGTATTTGACACAGTATATTTTTGTGCTTATTTACTTATGTACAAAACACTCTGAGTTCAGGTGTACAACACTGTAATTCTACATCTGTTGTTATTACATCATGATCACCAGGATTAAAAATAAGGACAGAAGACTGCATAGCCATCTCATCAAAGAAGACATCCATATGGCCAACAGGCTGATTAAAATATCTTCAAAATCACTTATTATTAGGGAAATGCAAATCAAAACCACAATAAAATATCATCCCACACCTAAGAGAATGACTTATATCAAGAATTCCAGAAACAACAAGTGTTGGAGAGGTTGTGGAGAAAAAGGAACTTTCATACACTGGTGGGAATCTAAACTGGTGCAGCCACTATGGAAATCAGTATAAAGATTCCTCAAAAATTTAAGAAGAGCAATACGTTGTGATCCAGCTATTAATACACTTTCGAGTATTTATATGAAGAACATAAAAATATTAATATGAAAGGTATACATAGCCCTACGTTCACTGCAGTGTTATTTATAATAGCCAAGCTATGGAAATAATTTAAGTATTAAACTATGCATAAATAAAGACAGGTGGTATAAGTACATAATGGAGTATTAGCTATAAAAAAGATGAAATTTTGTCATTTGTGACAACATGGATGGACCTAGAGATTATTAAGCTATGTGAAATAAATCAAATGGAGAAAGAAAATACTGTATGATTTCACTCATGTGGAATATAAAGAAAGAAACAAACAAAAAAGTAACTCTTAGGTACAGAAAGAGATTGGTGGTTACCATAAGGGAGAGAGTAATTATGTGGTGAAATGGGTAAAAGGGATCAGGTATATGTTGATGTTGGAAACCCGCATTCCTTTAAGTGAATTAAGAATTCTTGAGTGTGTGTCTAGACTTCAGAAGTATTTAAAATGAAAGATCTAAGCAAGAATCAGTCTGTGGTCTTCATTCTCTAGCCTCTAGTCAGCAGCCATTGCCCAGTAACCTACATCCATTTTACAGTTAACAGAAATATCCTTCAAACTTTATAACTTTAAGAAAAATTACGGATTTTGAGTTACATGTTGAATTTTGCCACCACATTCTTTATAGAAAACCAGAATTATGTTTGCACAAACTCTGTATTGGAAGTGATGAATTTTTTGTTTTAGTGAGTTCTTTGATTCTATAGCAGTGTTTGTTTTATTCCTTATAACATGAATTCTATGATATTGTTAAATCTGAATGATTAATTCTGTTATGTGGGAAAACTCTACTGAAATGTCCTAAAGTGGATAAGGAAGAAGTACAATTCAGATCAGTGCAAATGCCCTTTGGTCTCTTGTATTAATGGGTGTATGTGTGTTGATGGCAGTTAAATGAGATTAATTCCTTAATTTGTAGTACCTTTAACAAATACTACATGTAAATAATTCTATGTCTTTAAGTACAATGATCACTGGTCCAGAGATCAAGTCTGTTTATTGTCCTAGCTCAGACAACTCTTGTGAGGTGAAGACACATGCAATAGGCATCACCCAACACAATGCCTGACATCTAATAGACGGTGAATAACTGTTTTATGACTACTTATTTCCAAGGGTGTTAAATATTGAAGTTCCTATGGACACTGAGTTCTTCTCCCTCTGTGATCTCTTCTACGTCCATACTTCATTTGACATCATATGCTGACAACCTCAATTTATTTCTTCAGCCTGCAACTCTGTTCCAAATTCCAGATCTGTATATTCCTGTCTACATCTCTAAAGGTATGCCTGAATTCCTCTCTAAATTCAAGACTCACACCAGAGAACTCAAGATACTCAAATCTACCCTTCTGTGGCCTCACTAAAAGGTAGTTCTGTCTTCATTTGTTCCTCCTCTTAGTAAGTGGTATCACCATCCACCCAGCTGAAATGTCAGTATTGCAAACATATTCTAATGTGGCACTCCTAATCCCCACCTTCTGGTAGTCACACCTTTTTATAATTCCCTCCCCTTGAGTGTGTGCAGGATTGGTGACTTCCTTCTAACCAATAAAACCTGACAAAGGTGATGGGATGTTCACCCCATGATAGGTCACATCATTAAAGGATCTTTCTTGCTAGCAACTCTAGAAATTTCCTTGCTGGCTTCATGAAGTAAGTTGCCATGTTGGAACAGTTCATGTGGAAAGGAACTCTGGGTACCTTCTAGAGACAAGGTGGATTTTTGGTACTGTGGGAAGTTAGAGCATAGTGAGTATTTCACAAAAGAGATGATCAGAAAAGAACCTGGAAAGGAAGTTTAGGACTGGATTGTGGAAAACAGCCTGTCATAGGAAGGATGATTTGTTATCATGGCAAAAAATTAGTTTATTCATTCAATAAATAGTAATTTAATTCCTATTACCTGCAACACTTTTCTAGTTACTGGAGATACAGAGGAGAACAAAATAAATGAAAATCCCTGACCAAAGAAGCTGACATTTGTAGACAAAAGAATCATTGAATGTTTAAAGCAACATATATGCATGTGAGGTCACATTTGGATTCCAGAAAAGAATAGCTAAAAAAGAGAAAGATTGATATAGGGGGAAATGAAGATGGGAATGACTAAAACACAATACTGGGAAATTGTGAACTAATACAATATAGAAAATACACATAGGAAGGGCATGGGTGAGTGTCATCAGTACCCTGCCAGGCACACTGGAGCAAAGGCACTGAATGATGGCGGACTCAAATCCAGTGCCTGGCCCCATTCCAACTTTTTTCCTCTTCACAGCCAGCTGGAGAAAAGCCACATCCAAGGCCTTCAGCAACTGGTCTTTTCAAACAGGTGAATCTTATTTGTCCTTTGATTTGACAGTTCCCTCTCTGAGGTAATAGTTTGTATCTGAGAATCTGTGTGCCATGTGTTGCTGTTATTAGAACAGGAGCCCTTCTGCCAATTAGAAATACAATCTATTCCTTAGAGTAGCTGCTTGTCTTCGTTAAAAGAAACAACTTCATCTGAAATTTATAATTTTCCTAGTTGGCTTTGGGTTTTTATTGTCCGTTGGTGGTGACTTTCTTTGGAAGAACACTTGGCATTGTTGTCAGAGTCTGTGAGCCTAATTTCAAGGGTAAAGGTCGTTTGCCATTTTTCTCACACTTGTATATATCATCAGTGCCCCAAGATTTAGGTCAGAACAGGGAAATGAAGAAAGGTTAAATGAACATTTTAATGGAGAAAACTAGCATATTTACAAGTAATTAATACCACACAAGAAGCTATGTTAACAGACAATACAGTTATCTTACTAAACTGCACACAGCCGTCTTAAAATTGGAGCCCACAGTAAAACTTAATTTGGGTGGCTTCTCAGCATTGGCACTGACAGGTGCTTTTTTATGCTGCCTTAATCTAAAGTGGTTTCTTGTGAATTGAATTTAAATGCTGCTACTGTGCTGATAATACGCAATACATTTTAAAACACGAGTTTGCTATTGTCTGAAACATTCAAGTTTCACTTATAAGGGAGATAGAGTATTTCTATTAGCACTAGACTTATTTCTGGTCCTGAGAGCCAGTCAGCGCCACAGATGGCAAAATTCAGTCTATCATGTTAAGGCTCATGCAGGTAATGATTCTCTTGAGTCTTATTTGCCAAATGAGTTGTATCAAACTGTGCTGAATTGTCTGCCTTCAGTCAAGTTCTCCTTTTCTCTCGTTCTCCTAGTTAATAATAATCATTAAAAATCTTCCTCTATATACAGTTATTGTTACCTTTTTCCTAGGTTATTATTTTCTAAACTCGTATCCTCTGTAATTAGGAGGCCTCGTGGTTCTATATCCCTATATTCTTTAGCACTGAAATTTTTACATTTTATTATATTTAAAATCAAGAATGAGTCAAAAAGTATCCTTGCCTCTGTGGATGTTATATCTGAAGGACAAAGCATGAGACAGTACAAACTAGAAACAGTCATTGTAGAAAGAAAGAAATAGACAGGATTATGATGTGTGGACCTCACTGGCCCAGGCTGCTGCTGGAAAAGAATAGAAAAAAAGTGAGTGCACCCCTTCATCAGAAATGTATTCCAGGTAAGGGGAACAGCCAGTGCAAAGGCTGTGAACAAGGAGTTTGCCTGGTGGGTTGCAGACATTCAAGTGCAAGGAGACCAATGAGCCTCGGAGTGTGCAAAGAGAAAAGCAGAGACAGGTGAGAGACATAAGAGCAGACATAAAACTAAGGAAGAGATGGAGGAACACAGACATCATGGCTAGGGAATATTTGCTATTGTACAACCAATCAGCCATGGGAAATTTGTGCACACATCAGGATTAGCTCATTTGACTGCCACTGTTGGTTCTAATAATTGTTGTTTTACGTTGTATTCTGTAGATAGAGCTGAAGACTGCAAATTAGTACTTGTGTAATAAACCAGTCACGCACATGTGGTACTACCCTTTATTTGCTGTGTGAAGGAAGACGCTGAATTAAATAGTGGGCAGAAGAGGGACATTTACTTTTTTTTTTTTTTAAATTCCAACCACATTAAAAAGTCTTTTATCAGCAAGACATCAAAGTGACTTGTTGAACAATGGAACTCTGTCAGCCACATCTTCATGTAGATGAAATGTACATCCTGCCTTTAAATTCAGTTATCTAAAATGATTTATGTTAAGTAGTATAGATTTATATAGCTAATCAAACTTTGCAAACATCAGTGTCAAAAACTTAGAGCCACATTCATCTTTCCTATGACTTCTGGGTCCAGTAATGAATGTTTGCATAGTGAGGAAGATTTGGATTCATGTAACAGAATGCAGAAAAACAGACCCAAATACCGTTTCCAATTATTTCACTCATTTGTGCTGTAGTTTATACCATACTAGATTAAACAGTAATAAAATTTCTTTCAACAATTTAGAAACTTAACTTCATTGAATTTGCTTTTCCTTTGCATACATAGTACTGCAGTTTTATTCTTTGGATTGCCTACTACCGTTAAGAAAAAGAGAAAACCCACCTGGGGCTACAGCGATGGCAGCATTCACAGCGAGGTATTTAAGTGAATGCCTTTAAATAACACAGGTCAAAGAAATTATCTAATAAATTTGCAAAGATTTATTAAAGGCTAGACTGAACCATGCGGACAGAATAGGGCATTGTGGTCACTGTGTTACAGGAAGACATAACCCTGACATTGGTCATCGTGGTTTGGGCACATTATTTACCGGCTCTGAGCTACTGCTTCCCAACTGTAAAATAAGGTTACACCAGAGCAGTGATTTGGAAACGTTTTCTAGGAGATACAAAGATGATACTTCAAAGGCTGCCACTGGGGTTAGAGGGAGATGGGATGAAAAGGGGTGCATAGCTGTTCCAGGCAAGTCAGTTTCATATATTGCGATTCCTTGGAAGATTTCGTTTGGAGGAAGCTTTGCAGTGTGAAAATCACTTCATAGTTGTACTGGAACAGTGGTCATCAAGATCATTTTGCTTTCACAGACCCTAGAAAACTTTTTGTGTACTAACTCCCTCACAAACTTATAAATTAAAAGCAAGAAATTGTCACTACCGGTTAAAAGGTCACAAAGAGTGTACTTTAGGGCATACTGCAAATATTAAGCTTTTAAAATAAAAGCAATTCCTCATCCTTTTAAAGTCATGCGATAGTATCTACGTAGTAAAACATTAGATATATTCCATTATCCATTAAAAATTACATGGATAATCTGCGTCATAGCTGTCAGAAGTTTAACATTGTTCACTTTTGTAACTCATGTGGCCATTCCCATATTTTTTAGAAATGTAATATAGTTTATGCTTAAGTCCTTTATGGAACATCAGCTCATACCCTGTCACAGAAATATGTGTTTTCATCAAAATGTTCATTGAAACAATTTCTGTAACCATACATTCCTATGGATCAAAATATCATTCAGGATTGAGTTATTACTCTTATTTGGTAACATCAAATTGATAAAAAATAAGCATAATACACATTTGAATAAAAATTTGAGAGCATTATATCAGTATTTATTAGAGATCTATTTCTTAAACCCATTAAATAAGATCAGCTTTATCAGTGAGTTTATATGTCCCTGGATAAATACTCCTTTGTGCTACTATTGAGTTCATCCAATGAAGCCTTCTCATTCTGTGTATGCACACTGTGTTTATAGGCCTAAGAACTTATTTGTGTAAATTATAGGTGGAGGGAGAGTTTTGTTTTAGTAATGTCTCGTATTCACTTGAAGTCAGACATAAGTATCAATGATTTATTGATCATTCACTGGTTTGTCCTGCCTCGGTGTGATTGAAAGGAAAGGATGGTAGGGCCTCCCCGGTGGCGCAGCGGTTGAGCGCTGGGTTGCGAAGCTGCCCGTGGCCTCTGCGACGCCGGTTCGATCCCCGGCTGCTCCCAGGTCACCAGAGGAGGGTCCCACATGGCGCGCAGACCTCTCCTGCCGCCCGCTGCTCCCCTCAGCAGTGTACTTCGGTCCTTCTGCCTGCTCTGCTCCCCGCTCTGGCTCTGGTGAATTCTCTCACCCTCCCGCGCTTCTGACTGTACCCAGTGCTTGTATAAACAAAACAAACAAACAAATATAATAAATAAATAAATAAAAACATGCCTCTATAAAAAAAAAAAAAAAAGAAAGGAAAGGATGGTAAACCACATGAATTGCCAAGAATGTGTCACCCAGTGGCGGTATGATCCACACTCCTGTCAGCTATAACTGTTTCAGATTGAGGCTGTGTCTATGCCCTGGAGGTCTTTCTCCACCTGGGAAATGCCCTGTGCTGTGCTGTCAGGGACAACTTGAGAACACAGTGTTTCTTTTGTAAAGTGGGAGAAGGAGGATTGTACAAAGAGACATGACAAAGCAGAACCTGCCTAGAGTGGACACTCATGGTGCTTCCAGGCAGATCAACTGGAGAAAGATGGGGGTGGGGAGGGGGCAGAGGAAATGTCCCGCTATACGTATACTCTGGGCCCTTCTCATGCTGGCTGAGCAATGAAATCAATACCAGATTAGTAATAGATAAGAAAAAAACTAGGGGCCTCCCTGGTGGAGCGCTGGGTTGCAAAGTTGCCCGAAGCCTTGGCAGTGCCAGTTCGATCCCCGGCTGCCAGGCGTGGGACCCACATGGCACGCAGACCTCTCCTGCTGCCCGCTGCTCCCCTCAGCAGTGTACTTCGGTCCTTCTGCCTGTTCTGCTCCCCTGCTCTGGCGAATTCTCTCACCCTCCCGTGCTTCTGACTGTGCCCAGTGCTTGTATAAATAAATAAATATATCTTTAAAAAAAAAGAACAAACTTAATCACCTACATAGGGAGAATCAACATATAAATTCTAAAGTAAATGGAACAAAATGAAGGTATATATTCTGAACTACAGAATAGGATGGGGCCTGAGGGTTCAAGGAGGGAGGAGGGGCCTCACATGAAGAGGAGAGGGTGACTAGTGATGAAAGGATATAACTTGCTTTGTTACCCTCATGGAATTAGTGGATATTTGGTTTACTACAGATCACTACAAAAAGATAATTTCTGTATTTAAAAGACTGGTAATTAAAATTTAGTATTTTAATTAGAAAAAAAGTTCCTTACGAGCCTGCAGGGCCTTGACTGACGTCAACTCAAAATAGTCCACATGCCCAAGTGACACATCTTAGAATGACCTGTTCTGGACATCGTGGAAAGGTCTTTGAACATCTTGGGGAGACATATCTTTCACTGACAAATGAAATGAAGGAGCTGAAAATACACTTTAGAACTAGCCACATCCAAGTATCTTTGAAAAGGAGTTCATGGACCTCTACGTACAGATATGCGAAGCCTTATTGGAAAGCCACTGTCCTCGTCACGTTTTATGATGCTATGATCACTGGATGTTGCAGTTGTACATTTGTGCCATTGTTACTGTATTTTAATTATAACTCTAAAACCCTTTTGTAATGGAGAAGCAAAAAGGAAACATTTTGCATTTGTACCAGCATTTAATATTACTCTTTTGCATTTACATCAGATTAAACCCCTGTAAATAATGGTATCCCCCAAATCAGTTGTTGTTCTTCTCATGTGTATCTGATTGAAAACTGAACTTGAAAATTGAGTTTTACACTTTACTTGTAAGTAGATCCAGAGCAAATCAGCCCTGTTTCATGCCTCTTGCCTACTGATAAATTGAATTGACTTGAGCAGAAACACATTACAATGTAACATGAGAAGAATATAGGAAGAGAGGAGAGGTGGCGTGATAATTACCATAGAGACATTATATCCACCCTGCTATTAGTTTTTCATGTCACTAGCAAAACTGAGAAGCAAGCTCATTAGAGTAAATACAAAGACTTATTTTTATGTGTTAACAATTATATTGTTCTAGTTTAGAAGAGAAGCATGACACAGCTACATGGATTCTGCACGGAGCTCTTTAAGCAATTAACTCCAGCAGTGACACGCTTTTTCCAGATAACAAGGAACGTACAATTTTCACCTGGGAACTCCAGGACATTTCACTTCCTCAAATCAAGACACCTGTGGCAGGGACTACTTAATCCATGAATGGAGGTGGCACACTTAGCTGTCCTTCCTTGAGCCATGTGACGTGCCTTTCACTGTCCATATAAATATGTAGTGACATCATGGTGACATGTGGTGGCTGGTGTCCACGGCCAAGTGTGGATGCTTATTGGCAAAATGGACACAGGCAGAGTGACTGACTAACGTGCCTAGGTCCTACGAAGCATTTCAGGAAGGCTTGATGAATATTTGTGGAAGGGAAATGAGGGAAGGAGAATGGGAGGAAGGAAGGAAAATATGTATTTTTAAAGAAAACTTGTAGAGCATTGAGATATGAATAAGTGTATGTGTTTATCTGTATACACACAAATATGGTCATGTGTGTATAGTACATATATACACATTTATATGCCTGCACAAGGTAAATGCACATACATGCATACATATTTAGCTGTGGGATTGTAATCAGAACATGCATCTGTGTGCAATTTCAGTCTAGAAAGAGCCACAGAAGTGTGGGCTGTGCTGTTATTGGGAGAACACACCATTTCCTAGTTTCTTGAGGGAGAAATACAACTATCCCAAGGAATTATAGTTAAAGGCAGTAGAGTCTTTGGTCAAAAGAGGCCCTAAGTGAGGTTGCAGGGATTAGACAGAACTGAGTTGGAATGCTAGTTTCCTCACTTATGACCTGTGAGACCTGGGGCCAGTTACTTATCTGCTATGTGCCTCAATTGCCTCATTTGTAAAAGAACATAATACGAGTTCCTTAAGCATTGGACTGTTGTGAAAATTACATGTTACCAGGCACACACAATATTCCTACTGCAGATTTATGAATGTAGCAATACAGGTCAATGTTTATTCAATTCATCTTTACTAAAAAGACCTTGAAGAAGAACAGGATTGTCCTGATTGTTCAGGTTGTAGAGCTCTGTGGTAATAAAGAAAACACGGGCTTAGTAGTATGATAAATCTGCTACTTAGAAGCTATGTGACTCTGAGGAAGTTCCTTAAGCCACACTATTCTCAGATCCTTCTCTGTAAAATAGGATAATTACGTAATGGATAGCTCATACTCAGGGGTAACAATATGGCACCTGCTCGGCTTTGTGTGCTTTTTGCTTATTTAATCCTCATGGTGACCCAATGGAATAAATAGACTACCTTTACCCCTCTTAATTTTTCATTGCAATTGTATGCATTTTCCCCATCTCACAATTAAGAGAGTAAGAGATTCCTTAAATAGTACTAGATTTTCAAATTCTCGGAGGCCTTGTATCCTGTGTGAGGCATGCAAAAGGCCTTGATACCTATAAAGAAGTAAATAAAATTATGGTGAACAGATTCAGAAATAAATCCTCTAAAACTGATGTTGGTTTGAGGAGTCTGGCTTTTGAATACAGAAATAACACTTCTGCAAACTTAGAGCTCTTGAGAGAGAAGATGGGGTAAGGTATGTGGGAAGACTTGTCAATTTATCAGGTGATATACACAGGTCATTTTAAAGGGATTGAGTGATTCCACATGCGGTCTTCTGCAGGAAGATAAATTGAACCATTTGAAATCTTGGAAAGTGTATGAACATGTACCCTAGAAATCCAACTGCAGGAATGCCAGGTCTTAGGCACTTTCTCTCAACAACATTGATAAAACTATTGACATTCACCCTATTAGACTCAGAAGTAAGGGGAAAAAAGAAACCTTAAAGTTGCCAATATTTTTTACTTTTTTTTTATAAGGGAAAAGAAAAGGGATTTATAGTTCTCTAAACAAAATGCTTGAAGACTACTGAGGTTTGTGTGTGTGTGTGCTTTTGTTTTTTTTGTTTGTTTTTGTTTTTGTTTTTTAGGTTTTTTGCCACCAAAATACCAGGGGAAAATAATGTTTCTATTTGGGTTGGAATTTCAAAATAGGCTTTTAATTTAGGTATTTTTTCCTTATAAGATATTTATATAAATTTATGCTAGTGCTTGCTTTTAAATGAATATATATCTTTGGAATTGAGTGTTTCAAGCATAACATTGTGGTTCTTGTTGATACGGTTGTTGCTGTTTTTGTTGCATTCATTTCCAGTTTTTGGAAGAAGAAGTAGAGCCTGCAGAGAGGTGAACTCACCTATTCACAGAGATGTAGTCTGTTTAGTGACGTCAAACCTAGGTGCACAGACAATAACATGAAATATGTGTCCTGCTTCAACGTGTCTGAGCTCAATGACCAGAGACCAGACGCCATACTTCAATTTTGAGTTAACAGAAATTAAGTTGGTGTCAAGCAGGGTCATTTCCATCTGGTATCATTGAATCTGCAACCTGGTTTATACATAAATTTTGGGGAGTTTTGTAAAGTCGGTATACTGGCCTTCTAGTTGATGACTAGTTTATTTTGCAAAGGTCCTATTTTGTTGGACATGGTCTGTTAGGCCTTTTTATTTGAACAAAGTCTCAGCTTTTTTTGCCTCTTCTACTTCCCCCTGAATGTGGTTAACATAGTCTACTCATTTATTCGACAGAGATGTATTCAGTGCTTACTATATAACAGGCATTGTCCTAGATTAGGGAAAGTTGTAGAAAGGCCAACATAGTTCTTTTCTTCACTGAGCACAAAGTCTAGTGGGTGAGACAGACAATGTATAGGTGGATCTGAAAGGAATTGCTGATATATTGGATGTGGAGACTAAGGAGACAGAGGAGTCTCAAGTGA
The DNA here is from genome assembly GCF_014898055.3 of Talpa occidentalis. Lineage (NCBI taxonomy): Eukaryota > Metazoa > Chordata > Mammalia > Eulipotyphla > Talpidae > Talpa > Talpa occidentalis. The sequence goes on from NW_023601543.1 coordinate 6,696,261, forward strand.
CTCTTAGGATTCTGACTTGGGTGACTGAGTGGATGGTAGTGCCATTCATTGAGAGCAGATCTACTGGGAGGAGTGCTAGGCTTTTGTTTTGACATTCTTCTGATTTGACAAGGGAAAATAATAGATTCTTCTTTTATGTATGCTGAACTTCAGGGGATTATGGGCCAGATGAAGAGAAATATCTAGTTAGTAACTGAACACAGAGACCTATATCTGTTAAATCTTACTGAATCTGTTTCCAGGATACTGCGAATTTTATTATTTAACCTCTGTACTATCTTTTAAGTCCTTTCTTTCTCTGTATTTGTTTTTTATATTAAGCATTTATTTTACACAGGTAATAAAACAAAGAGATACACATCTCCTATCTCAGTATCCTTTTCAATAAACTATCTGCATCTTATCATTAAGTCATTTATTCAATTAATAGTTATTAAACACATGTTAAACACTTTGAAAATTACTGGATATAAAGTGTTAAATAAGCTCAGCAAGAGTATTGTCTTTATGTTGCTTCATACAGCGAACAACTAGGGAGTATGTCTTTATTATAAAGAAAAGTATGAGGAATTAAGGAAAAAGGTAATAGGAAGACAATCTAGACAGAGAAGTCGTGAAAAGAGTTGGAAAGAGTTGAGATATAATGGGTGAGTTAGATCTAAATGAGAGAAGAACATAGAAGTTGTTGAAAGTTGAAAGTCAAAGATTGTGGGAAGATCTGTCAAGATTCTAAGGTAAGAAAGATTATAAGCCTTTGGGGGAAATTAAATAGGTCTATAGTGAATGGAATAATTAAGTTCAAGTATATGACATTATCAATATTTTTGAACTACAGGAATGGCAATTCCATATGGTTTGGTCCAACAGAGAGCAGTGAAAAGATACAAATTCCTTCATTTATGTATTTTTTCAATATAATAATGGCTGAAGTGTGATGAAGATGAATGGGTTGGAGGCTTCAAGTTTGGAAATAAGGAGACAAGATCAGAGACTGTTATTGTTGGGTGAACAATCACAGTATCCTGGACTAGGTTATGGTGAGAAAGAACTAGAAATGTGAGATACTGATTTTTGAAGTAAAAATCAACCAGTTCTGTAACTGTTGGGATGTGGGTCGGGAAGGTGAAGTAAGGTAAAAATCTGAGTCGCTTCTAGTATTTTGTGTTGTGAACCTTGTAGACGGTGATATGGTTTACGGACATCAGGAGTACATGAGAAGGGATCATATTAGGGCATAGCTATGATCATTTGCAGACATTATACATGTGATATTTCCAGGAAATGATCAAGCAAAATCAGACAAAAGACAATTGCACATATCAAAAACAAGAAAAATGGGGGCCGTTGTCCCTGGGTATAGGCAATAAACTGGTGCATAGTCCCTAGGGGACTTTTAAGTAACAATAGAATTGACTGAAACTAATCTGCTTTTTATTATTGCTACATGCCAGCAATCCTAAGCAATAATCAGAGACAAAAATACTCATTCCTACTGGAACTGACTATTCTTAGCATCCTTCATCCTGCCCTGGGGAATGGATCCCTGTTTAAGAGAGATAAGTCTGAACTAGAGATACTTACTTGGCATTTATCAGCATGTGGATGACAATAAAAGACATGGGTGTGGAGGAGACTATGCAAGGATACACAATATCAAGATCATAGAAACTCATGTGAACCTTGAGAATGATTGCACGTTAAGGGGCTAACATAGAAAGGAATATAGAGAGACTGGAAAGCATTTTCTAGAGTGAAGGGAAAATAACAGAAGAGAGATATTATACAAGAGAGTGTTTTCATAAATGCAAATGGACAAATATCAATTAAAATAAGGACTGAAAATGTATTATGTTCTCTAACATTTATTGAGCACTCAACATATATTAGGGGCCACAAAAAAGAATGAAACATGGTTCTCATCACTGAGAATTTTCTAGGCAAGTGAGGAAAAGAGGCAGATTGATCAGGAGTTATGGAGAGCAATAAAACAAGTTTTATGAGAAAGGCATTTTTAAAGTGTTTGGGATTGGAAAGGGGAGAGAAAACAGGGGCAGGGATTGTGCCAGATATGAAATTATAGGAAATCTCGGAATGTTGGTAGTAAGCCTTTAAGAATGAAATGGAGTTCAATGGATGAGAAGAGCAGGGTGTTCAATGTAAAGAGAAGTGAAATTCAGAGAGCTATGAAAAATTTTGTTGTTTCCAGTAAATGAATGAATGCTATGCATGTGAGAAAGAAGCAGGAGAGTGAAACTATAATTTAAAATTACCTGGTGAAGTGTTGTGTTGTGTGCCATGCTAAAAAGTTGTATAATCTGAGATGCCAAAGGTATTTTATTGACATTTATCAGCTCATATCTCACCTGCTTCTTTTAGAACTTAAATTGGTTATCATTGTTTCATTTTAAAAACAAATACTAAAATCAAAATGTATGTATCTATATAAAATGCTCGCAATTTAATACATAAATTCTCTTTCTGGGTAGTACTTTCAAATTTGTCTCGCTGCATGGATTCATTAAATACTAAAGAAAAACAAATAATCTCTTCCTCCACATGCTTCTGAATAACTAACCACAAATCTTCAGGCTGGATGATTGTTTCTGTTAAGGAACCATTGATTTTGATCATGAAGTATTACACATTTTTAGGAGCAACAGTAGCTTCATATGGGTATGTTAGTGCCAGTACCTAGATTAGAGGAAATATTTGGTACAAACAATTTACATCCATGCTGTGTTCTTTCCAAAAGATGGAGTGTCTTGTCTATCAGAAGTATCGCTATTCTAAAAATCTTCTATGATATGTTTCCTTTGAATCTGCATTATTTTTATCCTCTGGTGATTCAAAGAAATCTAAGTGAATTTGCCCATCTGTTTTGGAAAGATTTCCCCAGGTTTTTTTTTTTTTGGGGGGGGGATATCTACTATCAATAAAGAAACTGGATTTTTCAGCACTCATCATGAATAGGGTCTCATGTTACAGATGTGTTAGTACTTCTTCACCCATTACCAATGATAATCATATCTAAATGACCATAACTTCAAGAGGTCAATTTTATCTATTGACACAAATATCAAAGCACCCAATCAAAAGATCATTACTGGCCTTTGATTGTGATTAAACGTGTTAAGCTAGTCAGTCAGCTCTTCCCTTTCCAAATTGTTGGCAAATAAGCCTGGTTAACTGTTAAAACTTTGGGCAGTAATGCTGAAAAAAGCTTTTCCATGCATGTATATTGAATTTTTCTTTGCTTCAATGGGATGCCTTAGTAATAAATATGGCAAGGGCATAAAGCATTACATTCCTCAAGTGTTATTATCATTGTCCTACTATTAACAAAGGAAATAGTCATCAAAGGCTGTTTAGAAATTAATCTCAACCATTCTAAGTGTATTATCTGACTGAAGGTACTCTACACAACTCCATTTGTTTTTGCGTCCACTGAGTCTAATGAATTTTTGTCTTTACCAAACATATGGAACCCGACAAAAGGCATGTGAAAGCCTCATTCAGAAAAGGAAAAGTGAACAGATACAAGTCCTGTGGTCATTCACCGTCTCGATAAGCAGGCCACAGAGACTGCCAGAGAATTGGCAGCCTCCTATCAAATAGTTCACAGGCTAGCTGTTGACCTTGAATGGACTATATGTGGATAAATTTACAGTCTATAACCAAATGGTGGGAGCTATGTCTCCATGGGCTTCTCTCATTAATGCAAGTCTTTTGATCAAGTGACATTGACAGTTTGGTTCCAGACTCTCTTGTCAATGACATTTATATAGCAAGATACTGTCTCCCACCAGGGCAGAAAACAGGTATGCTTCCTTGGCAGGAGAATGGAAATAATGTCCATGTCTCTCTCAGGGGAAAATGTTAGGCAGGTCTTTTAGGATCACTTTGCAAGACTGTGCCTAAGCACAGGATTCCTCAGTAATGACCCACACCTGCTGTTTGTACACCATCCACCGGGCCCACACGGTATCTCCCCCACAGGACATGGGATGAGGCAAGACCTAAGCATCAGGAAGCTCATGCTGCGTGCGCTGCTGTTTACAACAAAATTCTTTGTCTCAGACCCAGGAATCTTATGTCACCTTCTAGCATGTATGAAATTGTTACAGTCTAAATTGTTACATTTAGCTTGCCAGCATAAGAAAATCTGAAATGTTTCATAGTTCTTGACACCATTATTAAAAGAACAATTCAAGTCAGTGTTGTAGTGACAGCAGAGTATCACACATTAAAATTCCATGGTAGTGGAGTAGGGTGGTGATGGATAGAGCCAGTCAAATGATAAGTGATATTATAGATGACTGAGTACAATCTTATTTGTACTCAACTCATCCTCAAATCCTTGTTTCTTAGTGAATAATAGATGTCAGAAAATACACAAATGTTAACATACAGTGTCATGGTATATCGTGAGTCCATAAGCCATTTGGCCGGCACACACTGGTGACAAGCACTTGCTTGACTATGGGTGTACAATTCCAGTTCAGTAATTCGCTAAAAATGGGAATGTCATTAAACAAGCACTCTGATGCCATTTTCATAGAACATAGTGATATGATTCAAAGTCGCTTTTTTAAAAGGAAGCATTTTTAGATAAAAATTAATGTTGTGCACAAGCCAATAAATTTGAATTCCAAGGGGATTTCTAAGGAATCAGTTTGCTAGTAAATATGCTAAGATTAATTGTGAGAGCTGATAATGACTGATATTTACTGCTGGTAAATATCAACTGATTCTTCACTCATGCTACCATTCAATATTAATATAGTTCTGCATAAGGTTGCGGTTAACTGGCTCATTGTAACTTTACCTGTATGCCGATGTTCTTGGTCATTGTTCTGATATTTTGGCAGAGACAGCTCCATCTCTTGTGTGCCTCAGTAATTCAGTGTTCTTGTAGTAGGGTCTCAGTAAGATGACAAGGAAATGATATAATGTTTTGAACTACCATTGCTTCTAGAAAAAAGAAAAGAAGACGATCAACTTCTTTTTTAAAAAAATAGCAACGACATATTTCTCAGTACAGGTGCATCTGTGATATTGCTTTAAATCAACCCCATGAAATTCAATAGCTGTTTGTTCAAGTGTTAGAACACTGCTCTATTTTTATGTTTATGATGTCATTTTTTTTTCTGGGTAGGACTTTACTATTTAAAAAAAAAAATCAATGTTCAGAAAAGAAACAGTCTGATGACTTTATTAACCTTTTGTTCAACTTTTCCCCTCCAATTAAAACATTTTCTAAATGATAATCTGCATTATATGAACTGTAATTTGAAGGAAAAAAAATTCTCCTGATCCTTCTTTTATGTTGTAAATAGTAAGAAACCACATCCAGCATACAGATATACAGCTTTACAAAGCAGAATTATTCAACTTCAGCATTCTAACAACTTTGATATTTATATTAATTTAAGATTCATTTATTGTACACTTATTGCTCTGAGGTGCATTACATCCAAATTTCTCTATAGAAGTTGATCAATCTGATACAGACACCAAGTTGTTTGGGGAGAATTTTGGACATATTGATTGCAAGTACTAATGGAATATATTACAAGAAATGCTACATCCAATACACTGGTTCATATAACAAGGAGCTTTTGGGGCTGGTTTCTAATCCTCACTGTCTAGAATGGTGCAATTGAGTAGCTGTTCAAAACTAGCTGCTTGATTAAACAATGAATTTATTTTGTTGTGAGTGATATATCCATAAAGGGGAATTGGTGGTACTTCATTGAACAGTTGATCTGTGAGTCCAACATTTGTATTTGTCACACCCGCCACATATGCTGTTTCATTAAATCCATAACCTGTATAACTCCAGATATTTATTTATTTACCTGTATATTGCCTTTCTTTGCCACTAGATTATGAATTCTGTGAGGAAATGTGTGTTCTGTAGAGAGGTATATCCTGGGCACCTAAAATAATGGTGTCTAACCTATAAGAAAACCAATAAATATATGTGACATATATAATGATACAGTAAATTTAATGTAAGTTAGACAAATCTATAAAGTGCAAGAAAAAACTGGTAAGAAAATATAAGAAAAATTTTGGAGTAGTGAAATAGAGGGAGGTTTACATCTGTTCAGTATGTAGGTGCAGGTTATGGAAGTCATTTTTTATAAGCTGGAAACTGCTGATGAATCCTGAATATCTGTGGGGATTAATGACTTCTAGAGGATGCGGATAAATCTTGGCTTTGGCAAAAGTTAATTTAAAGATCTTATGAGTCTTTAAGGTCCAGAAATGACTTCGTGGATTGATATGTTCTAGCATTGAGGTAATTTTAATGGAATGAGGTATAATTTACCCATTATATTAAATAGCTATTTTCTTTATTGGTAATAACAGTCATAGTAGTAGTAGTAGTAATAGTAGTAGTAAAAACAGATGATTTCTGGCATATGGCAGGCACCAAAATTGTCAAACGAATGAATGGCCCGTCTTGATTAGATTTTCTGTCCTTCTTATTCTGAGATGTCATCGTAACAAAACAACTTTTCTAGTCCTCCCCAAATCCTCGAGTAAAATATGCTGTAACGGGGACTGTCAGAGGGAAGAGGAGCCATGGAGCTAATCTGTTCCAACCCTTTCTAAGAGTAGATATCAATTGTGCATAGAGTTGACCTCACAGACAGAACAAAAGCTCATAAACATTTCACATGTTCATTACCAGTTTCCATTTCAATTAAGATGTAAAATACCAATATCCATAAGAGGAATGTAAAAATTGGGTCATATTTTAAAGCCAGAAAAAATCAATCACAAGTCACCTATGAATTAATGCAGGGGGCGGAATAAATCTAAAATCTCTTAAGTATAAAATAAGATTTTTTGGAAAAAAAAAAGGACGTTTTGGGTGGTAGTTTTAGGCTGAATCTCAAAAGGGAACAGGAAGTGGAAACAATCATCACAGTCTAACAAATCAATAGTATTAGTTTATAAAGAATCGATCCAGTTATACGAGATTGAAAAGCATTTACCAGTCTTATAAGACCCTGATAACAAAACAGAATACCAATTTATAAATTTAAAGAGAAATACATATTTGGCTCAAGAACTAAGTCTACTTGTCTGTACAGAAGCTTCCCTGCTGATATACAAGGAGATCAATTTATAGATCGAAAGGCAGTGTGGCTTTGAGCAGACAATCAATTTACTATAACCATTATACTTGTTTTTCTTTATCTTCCGCCTAATTACTTACCAGTCCCTATGCATTCTACCTTTGAAATGTATCTTAAATTGTTTTTTCCCTGTTCCCCTATTTTGCTTCCTTCATTCATCATGCTTTCCCCTGAACTATAGTAGTGCCATGCTGTATTCTCTGGCTTCAGCCTTTCTTCCTATCGTTAGTCTCAATTTTAATCTACTCTTCACACTATGATCTATATAGAAGTCTGAGCATATCATGACACAGGAGCCCTCTTGAGCAAAACCCTCAATAACTCTTTACTGCATTCCAGAAAGAAAGAGAGTATACATGCACACACATGCACACATGCTTTTAAGGCAGATAAGCAGTCAGCGATTGTAATCAGTTCAGTTTGCATTTTGTCTTCTAAAAAATGTCCCCAAATAACTTATATGTCCATTATGTCCATAAAAATTATCTTAATATTTGCCAGTTCTGAATTATGCTAAGTCTTCCTTACATTTTCTTATGTTATTCTGGACTCCTGGAATGTCTTTCCATACTTTATCTGCTTGTAAAATTCCTTTTTCATGAAGACCAAAGTCAAATGCCACTTCCTCTATGAAACTGTCTTTTATTCACCTACTTGAAATGATTATTTCTCCCTATTTCTGCAACACATGTCTCATAATACATTTTTCATGTTCCTATTGTCTCTCTTTTGTTGTGTCTGCTTCCATCATTCTATTGTTAGCACTAGCCCATTGCCTGTATCTTCCTCCCCTTTGTATCTCACTGCCTTGGCTGCTCTGGCTGCTGTCACAAGATACCTTAATTTGGGTGGTTTAACCAAGACATTTATTTCTCTCCAACTGGAGATTGAGAAGTTAAGATGCATGCACCAATGTGTTTGGTTCTTGGTGAGGATCTACTTCCTGGATTGCAGATGGCACCTTTCACTGTGTCCTCAGGTGTCTTCCTGTTCTTATAAGGACAACATCCCATCAATGGGTCCTACCCTCTTGGACTCATTCAAACCTAATTACCTCCCCAACACTCTCCCTTTTAGTACCATCACAGTGAGGGGTAGCATTTCAACATATACGTTTGTGGGGGACATGGGTATTCCATCCATAAATGTACCGACTTAGCCCTACATTAATGTTCACTACAAGATTAATACAGTCTGGAAGATATAACAATCTTGGAGGAATGAAAATCAAACTTGCAGATATACAGCTGCTCTCAGAGCTCTGACTGTAGTTGACCAGTAGCCCCTGCTTCTATGCTCTCACTTTCCCATCCCATTTATATGGAGACTCTCAGGCTGCTCTCAGCCAATGGTGAAGTATAACAGCAACACAAAGGCAGACCCATCTCTGGGAGATTTGGGCCTCCCGTGATGACTTACTTTGCCAGTAGAAGTCTCTCAACCTTGCTGAATTCTCTTGGAACTGCTCTGTAGTCTGAGACACATCCGGGCAACCTTCCTTTCTTCCTTCACAAGAGTTCAACCTGCATTGTTGCCTGATGGTTCTGGCCAGCTCTTCTCATTTCCTTCACAAGAAATGCCTGTGAAGGTCATCTTGTGTGGGTGATATCCTCTGGTGTCTGTTTTTCAGATGGCCTCGAATACCACAGTACATTTTAGTGAATGAAGGAATAAAGGACAGTGTACCCTTTCACCTGTCTTGATGCCTTGATAGCTTGATACCATTCTCCAATTACTCAAGGTTCTTAATATGGCCCTCAAGCCAGGCCTGCCTTCATTTTCAGTGCACATTTGTAAATTGACCTGGGAGGGACAAGCAACATAAGGGTCAAAGAGAACTGACTACTAACTCCTCATTCTTGTACTAACTTTGAAACAAGTTGCTGAGGAATTAAGATTCATATTGATCTAATAAGTGTTTTAGCACACATTATAACCTTGTTTTATGTTACGTGCTTGTTTTCAGTTACACTTTTTGAAGAGAGAATTTAAAAGACATAAAAATAACATCAGAAGAATGGAAACATAGTGGCTGGGGCACTGAACTTGTCACCATTATTACCTGTCATTCAACAGTGGCAATATGGCCAACAAAACAGATGTTCCAGGCAATGTCTAGATGTAGTTCCACTTGAAGTACATATAAAAAAGAAGGGGAACATTAATCCCAATCATCATAGATATGTTATTAAATCTGTCAGTAACAAGACAGGCAGTCTTGGTCAGGACTAGTACTTTCCTCTCTCTCTCTCTCTCTCTCTCTCTCTCTCTCTCTCATACACATACACACACACACCAAACTTTATTTCTTTCTTGATTGCAGATGCAGAGTAGTGTGTTAATCATAATTCTCAGGACACATGGCTCTTTCTAGTCTTCCATTATTTTTTTTTTAATTTTTTTAAAGATTTATTTATTTATTTATTTATTTATTTATTTATTTATTTATTTATTTATTTATTTATACAAGCACTGGGTACAGTCAGAAGGGCGGAGGGTGAGAGAATTCACCAGAGCCAGAGCGGGGAGCAGAGCAGGCAGAAGGACCGAAGTCCACTGCTGAGGGGAGCAGCGGGCGGCAGGAGAGGTCTGCGCGCCATGTGGGACCCTCCTCCGGTGGCCGGGGAGCAGCAGGGGATCGAACCGTCACTGCAGAGTATGCGGGCAGCTTCAACTGCTGCGCCACCGGGGAGGCCCCTAGTCTTCCATTATTGATCTGCACATATTTTCTGTCTTGTCTTATTTTATCATTTTGTCCTTATTTCTGTTCCATCTTCATTTCTAATATTTGTCCTTAGATATGTATGCACCTTTGCAAAATTATATAATATATAGCATAGTACTTCAGAGTGAACACTCTGGAACCAGACTGCTTCAGTTTATATCTTGATTCTCCTGCTAACTAGCCATGCAACCTTACAAAAACTGCTTCTCCACTCTACTATTCAATTTCATGGTGTTATTGTGAAGATTCAGGATTAACACATGTGATGCCCTTATCAAAGCACCAGGCACATAGTAAGCTCAGCACATTCTACATACAGAGATACATGTATGGTGTATGCATGTGTGTGTGCATGCATGTAGGCATGCATATATATATTATTTTTTACTGTTAACCTTATGTATTTTAGGTGTTATAAATGGCATATAGTTCTTTTTAAAAATTTTTTTTTAATACAAGAACCGGGGTACAGGCCAGATGCATGGTAGGGTGAGAGGATTCACCAGAGACAGAGTGGGGAACAGAACAGGCAGACTGAAGAAATAAACTGCTTAGGGGAGCAGCGGGTGAGTCAGGAGAGGTCTGCTGCGCCATGTGGGATTCTTGCTGTCCACCTGGTATCGAACCAGCACTGCAGACACTGCGGACAGCTTTGTAGTGCAGCACTTAACCGCCTGCGCCACCAGGGAGGCCCAGTTCAGTTTTTAAATGTGACTTGAAAAGCTTTGTCTTTTACCTGGAAATGTAGTCTTTTAGCACTTATTTGCATTGCTGGCTTTATTGGAATTACAATGATCTTATCTTTTCCATTTGCAGTTTTATTTTATTTTTAAATATTTATTCATTGTTTTACTTTTCTTGTGGTAACATTAGTTTACATCGTAGTCATTTAGAGACATCGCCATACCCACCACCAAAGCTCCTTCAGTGCATCCCCACAATCCACTGTGCTCCCTGACCACTGTTCTTGCCCCTCCCTCTACCCCTCTCCCTCTGGTCTCAGTTCTAGAGTCAGATCTCTAGAGTTTGTTGTCAGTTTGGCTTTATCTGACCTTCAGTTGGGTTTCTCTAGAGTCCACTTATAAGGTACACAATCTGGTATTCGTCTTTCTCTGTCTGACTTGTTTCACTTAGCATCATCTCCTGTAGTTCCATCCATGTTGTTGCATATGACAAGAGTTTCCTTTTTAGAGCTAAGTAGTATTCCATTGTGTACATATACCACATCTTCCTGATCTAATGTGTATTTGAGTGCTTAGATTGCTTTCCAAGCTTGACTATTATGAATAGTGTTGCAATAAACATAGGAGTGTTTTCACATTCTTTAGGTAGACACCTAAGAGTAAAATTGCTTGGTCACATTTTTAATTTTGAGAAACCACCATAATATTTCCCAGAAGGGCTGAACCAGTCCACCCTTCCAAAAGTGTTCCAGGGTTACTTTTTCTCCATGTCCTTGCCAGACTTGTTGTTTCTTGTCTTTTTGATATGGACCGTTCTCATAGGTGTGAGGTGGTATCTCATTGTGGAAACTAGACCACTATCTCACACCATGCACAAAAGATCAGCTCAAAATGGATAAAAGACTTGGCTGTAAGATATGAAACCATAAAATACATAGGAGAAAACACAGGCAAAACAATATGGTGACAGGTGTGACTAGGAACATTTTGGGATATAGGAGACTAAGAACTACCAAATCATGTCCATGTGTATTCCATTACACAGGAATACAATTATTTAAAAAGAGGCAAACCAATACATAAATTAACATGGCATATTTACATTTAAATTTATGTCTAGAATATGTGAGGTTCATCCAAGCATCCATATGCACCATCACACTTTTGCATAATCAGAATTTATGGCACTGAAAAACATTGTTAGGGGCCTCCCTAGAGGTGCAAGGGGTTAAGACACAGACTATGAAGCTACCTGCAGCCACTGCAGCAGGAGTTCTATCCCCGGCCAGGGAGGTAACCCAAATGGCGCAGCAGACCTCTCCTGCCTTGCCCGCTGCTCCCCTTAGCAGTGTATTTCAGTCAATCTGCCTGTTCTGTTCCCCACTCTGTCTCTGGTGACTCCTCTCACCCTCGCACACACACCTCTGGCCTGTACCTCAGTTCTTGTATGCATAAAATAAATCTCTACAAAACAAAGAAAAAGAAAAACATTGTTAGATCCACAAAGTACAATGACCTTGAAGCATTTCAAGATTCTCAAAGAAAAACACAACTATAACCCAAAGGCAGTATTCAACCACTTTGGAATAATTTTCAGCAATAATGGGTGAGATACTATTGGGTTTTAGAGTAAGTCTCAGCTAACAACAACAAAAAAAGCCAACACCTGATTCCCCAAGCAGTCTAGATAATTGGGGTTTTATGGTACATTAACATAAATGTTAGACAATTATTTTCCCCATCTGTTTGCCTGTTTTAAAAATCCCAGAAAATGACTTTGTACTATCTCTTTAAAATGTTCTTTGAATTTTATCCTATTTCAATGGTTCTTATCTAAATTGTTTTTACTGATATTGTTGTAAATGGTAATATTGCTTGCCAAACATTTTTCTCATTTCAACTGGGTCACATTCTCCTTTTAATTTTTTCAATTTGTTTATTCAATTTAATCTACAACATATCAGAACTGATAATTTCAGATTAGGAATTAAAATATTGGCACTTATTATCATTGCTGACTTTACTGGAATTACAATGATCTTATATTTAATGTGATTTTTCCATTTTTGACTATTTCAACAACTCCACACAGTATGAGTAAGTCTTCCATAGATACTAAAAGACAGCGTTCAGTGGACTGACAGATACCTCATACTTTCTCAGCAAATCTGGTCAGCTGTGGATCTGCCCAGGAGATGGTGGGTTGTGAAATCAGTAGCAACTGCAGCTAGGCTGCAGTTACACTTTTTGTTCTTTTTTTCTAGTGTACATACTGAAGGGCTATTTTTACCTTCAAAGGAAAAAAATGGGCAAAAAATTAATAGATGCAACTGAGAAATTTTCTTTAGTCTTTGCACAAATTGACAAATATTTTCCTGGAAAATTAAGGTGGTGTTTTTTGTCTGATACTTTTCAACTCTGTTTTGGCATGCTTCCTTCATATCTAATAATGATGACATAATTGTGAATATTATTAATACTGATAGCTGACCTTTTTGATGTTACTTTATGCAGATTACAGGATTTGAGTATTTCTGGGAGATTTTAACATTAATTTGAGTGTCTGAAAGTATAGCATATATACAGCTTATTTTTTCTATGTCAAGACGAATTGCTTTAACAAATTATTTTAAAATGTAATATGTATACTCATCTAGATATTATTATGTTAATAATTAAAATTGTACCAATGGTCTACCATTTGAATGTTCAGTGTGTTTTATACTATACAGAATATTTTCAGATGCTAGAAAGGATTATAAACATGAACATTACTAATACTAGCCAAAGAACATTCATATAGCATATATCTTTTCTCAGTTTGATATTTTAATAGTAAAAGTATCTTATTCCTCTTATTCTCTGATATGCATGTATACAGTTAGCCAAAAAAAATGTTCAATTCCTGTTCTTTGCAAAGCAATGCCGATAAAACAGATTAATCAGACATCGGGGTCCTACCCTCAGGGTCTCATAGGAAAACAGCACAGTGCAGTTGATTCAAACAGATCTGGGGTCTGAATTTGGATCCTGTTAATTATAAGATGCATGACCTTGGATAATTACCATCTGGGATGAGTCTGTTGCTCTGTAAAATAGAAATAATAATATTTCCTGCTTACAGAGTTATTGTTGTAAAAATTAAATTAGAACATGGATATGAAGCACTTACTCTCCTACACATTAAATGCTTAATTGTGTTTTTCTTCTGCAATAGGAGTTGGGAAACAGGGTTTCCAGACAAAGGGAAAAGTAGAGGGACTAGGAAGCTCTTCTCAAGGAGGTAGTTTGTCAAGATTGTATAGAATTTAAACGTATTAGTGTGGTAAGAAAGGCCATTCCAGAAGGAAAGAACATTGTGCAAAAACGTTGAGTCATTGGCTCAGATTTTGCACTGAAATACTGTTAATTCCATCTATAAAATCAAAATGTCATTTCAGTGTCAAAAATTATTTTGTGTACTATGTTTTTTATTTTTTGTTTTTATTGTGGTGACACTGGTTTACAACACTGCATATAAGTTAGAGGTGTAGGATCATTCCCTTAAGGTGTTGTTACTGCCCCACACCTATCTCCAAGACACCCAGAGTTCTGGGAGAGAGAAGGGTTTGCTGAACATACTTCCTTTGTCTCTAAGTTGAGAAAAGTGGGAAGGCAGAATCAGTTATCTAATGCAAAAAATAGTCATGAATTCATTTCCTGGGAAAGAGGGTCGCCATCCCTGCCAGGAACTAAGGTTAGAGCAAAGGGAATGATCAAGTGTATTTGGGTCTCTACTTCTTGAACAGTGTATAAGTAGTCAATCAATTACTGATGCCATTTTTTTGTGTCTTTAGATACATTCTGCAATAAAGATTACGAAATTGTACTTGGAAGTATCAGTGCTAACGTGGAAGTAACCTTCATCCCACCCCTCTTCTAATCTTGAGAAAACTAAAAGTGATTTTACTGTTGACATAGTATTTCTTTAGAGAATGAAACTCACTTGTCCCCAAGGTGTTGCCGACATCAAAGAACTTGGTCCAAATGGTTAGTTCAATGTGGTGATAATATGATTGCTTTGTCTCCATCCTTGGTTTTCCCCAATTGCTAAAATGGCATGTGTTTTTTCCTTCATAAATTTATATGTATTCTTTGTATTATAGTCAATCAGCACTCATGAAACTATTTGTTTCAAAGGTCTATGGAAGTACATGAAGTGTAATGGAAAATATTTAATAATGGTGATAAATTGCACGGCCTTTAGAGTGATTGCAAAATTGAGGCCATGCATCTCAGAAATAAGAATATTAAGATAGCAATACTCAGGGAATGCATGTTATTTTTTTTAAAGATTTTTATTTATTTATACAAGCACTGGGTACAGTCAGAAGCACGGGGAGGGTGAGAGTTCACCAGAGCCAGAGCGGGGAGCAGAACAGGCAGACTGACGAAATATTCACTGCTGAGGGGAGCAGTGGGGAGCGGCAGGAGAGGTTTGTCTCGCCATGTGGGGCCCTCGCCCAGCAGCCGGGAATAGAACCAGCGCTGCAGAGGCTGCGGGCAACTTCGCAGCCCAGGGTTCAACCACTGCGCCACCAGGGGAGGCCCTATACACGTTATTTTAAAAATGGGTTAATGTAAAAACGTGCTGACATGGAATAAGTGTCCAATTAATTAGGAGATGAAACAAATGCAGTCAACAGTCTGGCTGGACCAAAAATACACTCTCTTCTCCTCAATTCATTTTTTTCAGAGGAGTTAAATTTCACTTCAGGACCCCTGGTAAAATTGAAATCATTTTTTTCCTTTTTTATTTTTCCCTTATAGTGAATTAATTTCTGGGTTTATAAACTTGGGATCTAATGTTCTTTTTTGGCCCAATGGATAATGTTTTGTCTGGTCCTTTTTCTAAGCCTACTTCAGACTACACAAGTGCCTGACATGTCTTCTGTAACTCTTGGTAGAGTTTGCAGACCTGAGCTGAACTCATTAAAAAGTGGATAGTTGATAATTCTAGTTGCTTCACCATTTCAGTATAAACCTAAAGCTCTTCTACATTCTAAATTTCAACTGGTGTTTTATTCTTTTTATAGTTATAATACATCTTAAACATGCAGAAAATTACACAGGGTAACATGATAAACACTTAACTGCTACCCAAACTTACCTATTTTGCAACATTTGAGTCAGAAATTTGCCTAGTAAAATAAACCATTGCAGAAAAATTAAGTTTAATTATACTCATTGTGAACTTTCTCTATTAAATATTATGTTTTATTCATGTAGTTTACTAATATAATGTTAACATTTACATCAGTCATATGAGATATCAGACACCATGCTACACACAAATTAATTTAATCCTCAACTACCCCCTATGAGGAAGATAACATTATACACATTATACAAATGTGCAATCTAAGGCACAGAGAAAACAACTAACATTAACCAAATTTATGCTACTAGCAAGTGGCAGAGTTAAGATTTGTACCAGACTGTAAAAACTTAATTCTTAGCCAGTATGCACCACTGCCTCTTGGAAGTAGCTTACTTTTCCCTCTATCCTTCTTCTCCTTATTTCAAAAATCCTTGTGTACCTGTCTCTGCACCCACGTGATATATGTTGCTTGGCTAGTTTGCTAGGAACACCAAAACAAAATAGCACAGGCTAGGTACCTTACCAGCAGAAATGCATTTTCTTTTTTTTTTTTTTTCAAGATTTATTTATTGATATATACAAGAACTGGGGTACAAGCCAGAGGTGTGGGGGGATGAAAGGACTCACCAGAGACAGAGTTGGGAGCAGAACAGGTGCACCTACTGAAATACACTGCCACGGGGAGCAGCAGGTGAGACAGGAGAGGTCTGCTGTGCCACGTGGGTAGGACCGTGGCCGGCAGGGGATCAAACTTATGCTGCAGTGGCTGCGGATTGCTTCACAGCACTGTGCTCAGCTCCTTGTGCCACCAGGGAGGTCCCAGAAATGCATTTTCTCAAAGTTCTGGAATCTGGAATTCTAAGGTCAAGGTGTCAGCAGCTTTGGTTTCCCCTGTGCCCCTCTGGCTAGCAGACAGCTGCCTTCCCACTGTGCCCTCATGTGCACTTCGCTGTGTGCATGTGTGTTCCTGGTGTCTGAGAGGCCACAGTTTCTCTCCATACAGGGACTGACCATCACAGTGGATTAGGGCCCATCCAAATGGCCTCATGTTATCATGAGTGACTCGTTCACAGTCCTCTCTCCAAATAGAGTTACCTCCTGAAGTTATTTAGTGGGGGCAAATAACTGCAATAAATATTTAGCCCACAAGAGTGAAATTGCTGACTCTCGAGGAATATATATCTTTAACTTTATTAAGTATTGGCGAATTGCTCTTCAGATGGGCGCTACTGATTTGTATGCCTCCTGGAAGTGTGAGTGTTTAGTCCCTTTCCTTCCCCAAATCTGGCATGCTTTTCTAACTTTTGCCACATTGATAGATATGACATATTATTTCATACGTTTTTCAGTTTTCTGTATGCTAATAAAATTGTACTCATTTCCTAGATTAATAGTCTTTCAAGTTTATTTTCCTGAAAATTGCTTATTCTTAATCTTTAACTAGACTTCTATTACCTTATTTATATTTTTCTTATTGTTTCATATTAATTAACATTGATGTTAATTATGTTTGGTTACACACATTGCAACTATCTTCTCCAAGTCAGTGTTTACAGTTGAGTTTAGTTTGTCTTTTGTCATATATAAACTTTCAATTTTCACATAAAATTATTGTCTCTTCATTTTGATTTACTTATTTACATTTTTTGTATCTTTATTTACAAATATTTCCTTGCACAAGCATAGTTAAGTTAGTCTGTATTTCTACACTTGATCTTAGCCAAAATGCCGAGAAGCGATTAGTCTGTATTTCTAAGATATGCTTTTTATCTTTGCAAGTTTATCTACAGCAGAGAAGCTATAGTGTTATTTTTTAAATTTCATTTTAAATTTCTATATTGATTGTACATTACCTCATCATAATTTGATAGTCTATCTTTTCATAACTAATTTCTAAGGCTGCCTTTGTCATATATCAAGTGCTTCTACAAGGGGTAGTAACTTGTATATATGTCATATGTTAGCTATTATATTTGCATTATGTCATTTAATCCTCACGTCTGCATAAAGAAGGTATTATAATTTGCACTCAATAAAAAAAGATCAGATATCATCTCCAATGTCACAAAACCAGTAAGTGGAAGAGCCAGCATTTGAATCCAATAGTCTGATTACCATTATTCAGTGACACCTTTTTAATAGATACATGAAACAGTATCTGGAGTCTATATTTTTATCATTGGTTCATTTAATCAGCCTCGTTACAAAGCCACACTTTTAATGACTTTTGCTATTTAATGTCTTCATATGTGGTAGGACAACCTTTCCCATCTCATATATTTCATCGAAATTATATCCATTATTCTTAGCACTGTGTGTTTAAACTCAGTTTCTTAAGTTCTATTAAATACTCTCTGCAATTTTTTAGGTTTGTAACAATATTTAGAGGGAGCTCCTGAGAATTCCCATATACCCCATGTACCCCCCCCATTATCAACAACACTCACCAGGGTGGCATTTAGTATTACTTTTTTTAAACTAAGGATGATACCTAATATTTACTTACAGCCCAGAGTTTACTTTAGGGTTCACTTGTAATGTTATATATTCTGCTGGGTTTGGAAGGTCCAATTTTATGTCCTTTAAAAATCTGTCCAATTTTCCCCATCAAGATATTGCACATATATGTCTATATTTAACCCTAAGGACTCTATATTTTGTTTCAGTTGCTATTATAAATAGGAAAAAATAATGATAATTTCTAATTGGCATTTGAAGTATATGGAAATAAAATTAATTATATGATTGTCTTGTATACAACAAGTGTAATGGATATGCTATTAATTTTAATAATTTGTGTAGTTATATTTTTGGATTTCATTATGTAGGCAATCAAGTCATCTACAAATTACTACCACATTTCACACATTCATTACAATCAATATATCACATTTTTCCCATGTCTTATTTCATGGACTTATACATCAATACTGTAGTGAATTTATAATGATGATAGAAGACATACTTGACTTGATCCAGACTTGTATATGACAGATTTTAAAACTGTGACACTAAATACGATGCTTATTATAGGTCATAGATACACAATAAGAATTCAATGAATTCTCTTATATTCCTAGTTCTCTAATAGCTTTATCATGAATAGGCAGTGAATTTTGAGTTATAACTATTGATTTTTTAATACGAAACCATTCTCATGATGCTTGGTTAAACATTACCTTATTATGAAGCAGGATATATTTTATGCACTGATAGATTCAATTTATCAATTTTTATTGAGGTTTATTTTATGTATTCTAATGAATGAGAGGGGCCTATAACTTCTATGTATCACACTGTCTTTGTCAAGTGTTGGTGTCAAGGTTATTCCAGCCTTGTAGTGAATGGGGCAGCTTTTCTTCTCTTTTATTTCTTTGAAAGAATTTTGTTGGATAACAACTGTCTTTTCCTTGACCATTTATAAAAGCAATTCATTAAAACTCCTTGGTATTGTACTTATTTTTCAAGGAGGTATAATACTTGTTGATGGACTATTTTTAAGTATAGATTAAATATATGTAATTTATTGATTTATTCAGATATTCTTTTTCTGACATTTAGTAATTTATAATTTCTAGAACTATACCCTTTGTATATAACTCTTCAAATTTATTTATATTTGTGGTATTATGATACTTGATATTTCCAGTATATGCATATTTGTTTCTATTAATTTCCTAGTATTTATTTTTACGTTCCCCCCCCAAGGATATATTGTTAGAAGTTTTATTATTATTTTAAACGTTACTGACTTTGAGCTCTGTTGATGCTTTCTGTTTATAGCTGTATTCAGTAATTCTTGACATGTATATTTATTCCTCCCTCTGACTCTATAAGTATTTAGTCTGTTTAATATGTATTGTTTTAATCACCACTTGGTTCTAAGAATTACATAATTCCTATTTTCTTCCTGCTATTATCTTATTACTTACATTTAATATCACATTGTGCATTTGTAGGGGCAATCTCTCATAGCATTGCTACATTGCTTGAATATTTATTAATATATAAAAGTTCATTTTATCCCTGCTGTTTTACATATTTCCATTTCTTATACTTTTCCTATAATTTCCAGTTCTTCAGGGAAGCCCTAATCATAAAACTACAAAGATTTCTGTTCTCATGAAAACTGCCATGAGGTTGTATGGCTGTGGCTTGTCTTTTCTCTGGGCCGATAGGGAAATAGTTTTGCAGCTCCTTAGAATGATTATTAATTAAATTTCACTCATTCAGTTAGCAAATTATTTGGGCAGTAAATTACAACACAAATACCCTCATCTGGCGAGGGTATTTAACACTAGAAATGATAAATAACTAATGTATTTGGAATACCAATATTATTTAAAACTGCTAAATCAGTTAAAAAGGACAAAGTTCAGTGTCCCACTTCCCTCAGCTACATGCCAAATTCTGTTAGGTTCCAGGTGAGATTCTCAAGCAGCACATTTCCTCACAGGTAGAAGTGTCATGGAGCTCTGGGGGGCCTTGTGTAGAAATGGAGACACAGAGGGAAAATCCCTGACTAAGGTATAGCTCACAAGAACTGTTTATCACAGAGGTGTGGTGACATACCTCTTGATGTGACAGGGTCATTTGAATCTCTGAGCCAGTCCATTAAAATCTAAAGCCTTCTGTATGTCTGTAGACCACAAGAGCCACTAAATCCTACTCTATCTCAGATTTCCTTTTTTTTTTTTGACATTTAAACTTCATTTATGTCTATCTTTTGTGGTATCCTGATATCACAGGTAGAGAAGTCTGCCTTCACAGTCTTTTTTTTTAAAAAAGATTTATTTTATTTATTTATGCATACAAGAGCTGGGGTGCAGGTAGGTGAGAGGATTCACCAGAGACAGAGTAGGGAGCAGAACAGGCAGATGTACTGAAATACACTGCTGAGGGGAGCAGCAGGTGAGGCAGGAGAGGTCTGCTGCACCATATGGGTCAGCTCCCTGGCTGGCCGGGGATCAAACTTGTGCTGCAATGGCTGCTGATAGCTTCACAGTGCTGTGCTTAACCCCTTGCACCACCAGGGAGGCTCTGCCATCACAGTCTTCATTAGCATACTCTCTGGTTTGGGTTAATTCTCTCAATCATGCACATATTCATAAAAATGTTTACTTAATAATTTATTCCCAGGAATATATTAAATTGCATGGGGGGACAGGAATAATAATAAGCCTTTTATTTCTAAGAGCTTACAATCTATTTGCTAAGGTGCACAAATATACAAATTATAAAGATGTGTTAGGCAATGTGAATGATTGCCTCTCTGATCCAAGGCATTGTTAGAAATACATGAAGAAATTGTCTATGGAATAAGTTTGAAAACTAATGACCAGTCTGCCAAAAGAGTGCATTTCAAGCTCAGAGAACACACAGACATATTTAAAAAATGGAATATGTGATCTGAGAGGTTTTGGAAAACTGTCAATGTTCTATCAGATATTACACCACATTGCTAGATCAGCAACACATTATTATTGATTTCACATGATAGTGTCAAGTTAAACTAACATTACAACATTGAAATTGATGTACCTGAATAAATCAAACTGTTATTACTGTAAGTCAGCCATTTTTTAAAGAACATAAGCATCTTTTAAATAAAGTGTTTTTTTTTCCTGTCACTTTATTTGAGGTAACATTAATTTACAATGCTGTATATGATTTGGGCGAATAGTTTCATACCTCTTCAGATGTGTGCTTCCACACTACACCCATATCCTCCACCACAGTCCATTGGTTCCCTTCCCCCTTTTGCCATAAATTCTAGCCCTTACCCTCTAGTAGTTACAATTCTGCAGCTAGATTTCTAAGGTTGGTTCCTTTGTTTGGTTTCTTTATGTTCTACATATGAGTGAGATTATCTAGTATTTGTCTTTCTTCCTCTGACTTATTTCATTTAGCACAATTACCTCCAGTTCAATCCCATTTACAATAACATAAAAATTGTTAAATACCTAGAAATAAACCTAACAAAAGAGGTGCAAACCTGGTTCAATGATAACTATAAGATATTGTTAAAAGAAATAGAAGATAAGCACATAGACCAGTGGATTATAATTGCGGGCCGAGAAATAAACCCACATTTATATGGGCAGTTAACCTATGACAAAGGAGGAGCCAAGAATATACGGTGGAGAAAGCAAAGTCTCTTGAGCAAATAGACCTCTTGAAAACTGAACAACCACATGTAAAATGAATGAAAATAGACCACTCTCTAACACCATACACAAAAGTTAATAAAATGGATTAAATCCTTGAACATAAAACCTGAAACCATAAAACACAAAGAAGAAAACTTGGGCAAAACCCTCCATGTCATTGGCTTCAGGGATATCTTGGGGATTCAACTGTAATGGAAGGGAAACAAAAGTTTAAATAAGTGAGCTGATAAATATTATTTTTGTCAGAATTGAATTCCTTTTATTTTTAAGTTTACATATATATATATATAAAACATAATAATTAAATAAATATTCTTTAAAAATATCTGGGCTTCTAAACATTTCAGCAGTGCCCCAAAATTAAAGCTTAAAATTCATATTAAAAATGTATTTTATTTATGATAAAAATACAAGATAATAGCTAAGAAATATGAAATTCATCACCAAGGTTTGGCACGTAATTGAAGCAATGCCTGATTTCATCTTCAGATGACCAATTGAGGTAATGAGTTTCTTGAACATTTTGTAAATGTGTTTGATCAGGAACTGTACAGGAGGAATGAGAAAACTTACAAGAATCCAAGTGACAAAATGACTCCTTTCACGGGGACAAAACACATTTTCCTGTAGATTAAACATATGCATTGCAGATACATTGAAAATAATTAAAAGCCCGAAGAGAAAATTCAGAATGTTTGCATTTGGTGGAAACAATCTACTTTCACTTCAGAGAAATGAGACAGTAATCAAGGTACAACAAAACGACTTCACGCTAAGCTCCACGAAGCTTGCTGAACAAATACAATGGTTTCCTACACTTCCCAAAGTTGTTTTCTTAACCTGACTCAATAGCCCTGGCCCACCTTTTACCAGGTTGGTCATTCTGCCCTTCTTTCATAGTATTAGAGGCGCAAGCGAGCAGAAGAGACTAGCATGCCACTTCTAGAACTGGCCATTACAGCACTGCATGTCAATTTCACTTTGCTGGTTCCTCTTCCTATGCACCAGAACACAGGCATGCCTGCAACCTGACTTCAACTATGCTAAGTAGGGCAATATCCAAGGATAATGGTAGAGAAATAAAAAGAGGCCAAAGTCTATAAGTGACCAAATGGAGCAGAACAGCTGCCTATCCACTCTGGACTGTTTACCAGGAAATAGAGAATTATTTTTGGTCTTTAAGCAGCTATTAAGTAGGGTTTCTCTGTCATAGACACAGCCTACAGAAAACATCATCTGAAGACAGAAATGTATCAAATATAAATAAGAATCTTATAGCAACCTCTAAAGTATTTAAAATGTTTCCATTCATGTGCTATCATTCTTAGCACTAACAAGGATCTCAGTTGAGTCATAGTCAAAATTAGCTACATTTTAAAGATGGGAAACTGAGGCTTAAGAGGCAGTTTCGAAATCACAAGGTTGTGCCAATAAAATAAAAAAAAATTAAAACAATGTTATGCCTTATAGTTCTGTCCTTATATAGAAGTTTTATTCTCTATAAATGTTTCATGCATGATAACTGATTCATCATCAAGTTCTGGGTTAGTGTGAGACAGAAATGCATAGATAAAGAGGCCAAAAGCACTGTCTCTCTCTAACATTCACCAATGTGTGATTCATATTACCCTAGTCATGAAGTTTGCAAATATATCATCTCCAAGTGAACACTATTTTCCATTAAATAATATTGTGAATTCGAGATACAATAATTCCCCTCCAATAGTAAGGCTTATGTGCCTGAACATGTCCAGTACAAGAATTTGAGGTTAATGGACTTTAAGTCATATAGAAAATATTCAGTCAAAAGTACCATGGTCATCTGTGTAAGTATGAAAACCATTATATTTTTATTCAAAAATCAATAAAATATTAATTATAGAACATGAACATTTATATAACAAAGTAACAATAGTGTCTTTAAATTTATATTTATCCTGACTTGCTTCCCAAGCACTCAGTTATAACTTTTCTTATGATGCTTATAAAAATGAATTCCATTTGCTTTGTTGGGTATTATAAGGAATAGAGAGAGACAGTTATCCTGTTTGCTATGCCATTCAGAGATTTAACGTCTTTCTGATTTTGCAATTTGTGGTTGATTTTTGCCTCCCGGGATCCACTTGACTTCCAGAGATAGACTAACTTGGGTGCTTGAGAAAGAAAGACACAAACAAAAACAAACAAACAAAAAAAAACCTTGTGACTTAGTTACAGTGGCGCAGCCTGTTGAGTAGCTCTTTATTAAAGTTCTTATCTACTTTGAAAATATAATGTAATATATATTGTTTGATAGATACAACAATACATTGTTCAGCTATAAAAATAAGGGACTATCACCGTTTGGGATGACATAGATGAAGTTTGAGGGCATTATGCTAAGTAAAATAAGTCAGGTAGAAATAGATAAATACTGTGTGATTTATATGTGGAGTCTAATAAAGTTGAATTCAGAAGAAGAGTAGAATGGTGGTTGTCAGGGCAATGGGATAGGGGGAAGCAGGAGGAATAAGGAGATGTTGGTCAAAGGATAAAAACTTCCAATTATGAGATAAATAAACTCTGGGGAGTCAGTGTCCGGCATGGTAACGATAGTTAACCATACTCTTTTGCATACTTAAAAGTTGCTGTGAAAGCACATCTTAATTCTTCTCACCACAAAAAAGATGATTATGTGAGCAATGAATGTGTAAACGAATATTATTTTGCAAATCATTTTGCCATATATGCTAAAACAAATCATCATGTTTTACAACTGAAATTATAGAATGTTATAGGTCCATTATATTTCAGTAAAACTGGAAATAAATAAATAAACCTAATAGTTCTTATAGGGGAGTCTGTGATAGAGAGGTCAAGCACATGACCCAGAATCAGCTAATAACGAAGTATAAGAACCAGTTTCACTACTTAGTAACTCAGTGAGTTTTGAAAGTTAATGTTGCTGATCCTAGGTCTCTTACTGGTAAAATAAGAATATTAATAATACCTGCCTCAGTGGGTTGTCTTGAAAATTAATGTAGATAATGTATCTAGGTGCTTATTATGGTGTCTGGTACGTAGAGGGCATTCAGTAAGCAAGAGCTAAAATTAATTCCTCAACAAATCACAGTTAAAGATTTATCATATATATAACTCTCTTATTCATAGCGCCTGGGGTATTGCATTCTATGCTCATTATGTTCCCCTTGTCCTTACCTCTAAGTAATATAGCAAGTGTTCTTAAGCATAGATATTCTCTTGAGTTTACAAGTCTTGTCATAAAACCAGGTAGCACTCAATTTATCATTTAGTTCATTTGTATTTATACCACATCAGGGTTCACAAGTGAAATATACTTACATTACTATTTAAAATGTTGTTCTGAACCCATCCTACTTTCTGAATTTTCCTAGAAGGCACCAGAATTCCAGTCTAATGTTCAACTAATACATACATTACTAGCGATGAAGAAATATGGAAACTCTAGGAAAATGCTAGAGGGTTTGTTCCACTAAAAAGAGAGTGAAAGAAGACAAATTACTGTAGATCTGGTCCCCGTAAAAAGAGCTTGAGGTGAAGTTTGGTGAGCAGAATACTTATTCAGCAATGCCATAGGGATCGACACCTGGGGAAGGGATAGATAGGATCAACTGAGCTGAAGAGAAGCTGAGTTGGAATGTGTCAGACCCAAAAAAGTCTTCGTTGACACTTTTGGGAATTTGGGAACTAGAACGGCTTTTCAGAATTGTCCTGAATTGAGCCAGGATGTCAGACCTTTTAACTTTTGTATCACATATACTTGGCTGTGGACTGCCCCAGAAAGGGATTTGGCCATGGATGAGGTAACCTTCTAAAGCTGAGACAATTCTGACAAGGAAAAGTTCACTCTAAATTTATTGGTTCCTGGTTGCTTATTATTGGCTTAAAGGCAACCCATCGGGGCCTCCCCGGTGGTGCCGCAGGTTGAGTGCAGCACTGTGAAGCTGTCTGCAGCCTCTGTAGCACGGTTTCATATCCTGGCCAGCCAGGGGGATACACACATGGTGCGGCAGACCTCTCCTGTCTTGCCCGCTGATCCCCTCAGCAGTGTATTTTGATCTGTCTGCCTGTTCTGCTCCCCGCTCTGTCTCTGGTGAATTCTCTCACCCTCCCGCGCCTCTGGCCTGTACCCGCGTTCTTGTATAAATAAATAAATCTTTAAAAAAAAAAGGCAACCCATCACTGCAAATATTTTTCAGGACTCTGAGAACATGTCTAGCAATTAGTAAATATTCATATGTGTCAGAGGACAGAACCCAGAATTGTTTTTTGAAAATAATTAAGTAGAAGTAAATAACTCGAAAGAAAAAAAAAAATGATTCCAAATGTCAATAATAGTGTAATCTTGGGCAAAAGACTTTTTCAACTTTGATTTCCTGATTGTCAAATATGAATAAGAATATCCACTTCAGGGCCTCCCTGTGGTTTAGGGGGTTAAGACGGAGCACTATGAAGCTATCCACAGCCACTGCAGCATGAGTTCGATTCCCCGGCCAGCCAGGGAGCTACCCACATGGCGCTGCAGACCTCTCCTGTCTTCCTGCTGCTTGCCTCAGCAGTGTATTTCAGTCAGTCTGCCTGTTCTGTTTCCCACTCTGTCTCTGGTGAATCTTCTCACACCCCCCCCCCACACCTCTGACCTGTACCCCTGCTCTTGTATGAATAAATAAATAAATCTTTAAAAAAAGTATACTTACAATTTAATAATAGCTGGTTTGATAGAGAGTGCACTAAGAGGTAGTTGTTAATATTGCAGAGGTTGTCTTTTCAGGTGACAAAGAAAAGCAGTGAATGATAATACCCAATCTACTGCTTTCTGTCCATTTATCGAACAAGTAATTTCTTATAGACAGACTTTATTTAAATAAAAAGCATGAGAGAGGTGGTGACCAGAGCTGAGAACAATCGCACCCACATTCTACCTGGCCAGCACAGTCTCCTGACCCTCCATTATCAGCTACATATTCAGCAAACTGTGTTCATTTCCCCAGAATTTTTTCTGTACCGGGGGGCTGTAATATGTGCTGGGATGCAAAACAAAGGCCCACATAGCTCCCTTGAGGAGAAGCTTACCATGTAGAAGAGGAAGACATACATGTGAGCAAACTAAGCCTGATAGAGAACTATTTTACCATAAACACAATTCAGTAGGGACACAAAGGAAGGAGTGATGTTATGGGGAGAAAAGGCAAGAACAACTTCAATAAGAATTTGTGTTTGAAAAGGATTTGGGGAGGGAGAAAAGTCCAAAAAGAACATTCCAGGGAGCAGAGAGGGCAGTATGATTATAGGAACAGAGGGAAAAAACTGAGACAACAATTCAAAGAGAAGATCATTAATACTGCAGTTGAGTTGTCTTAAGACAGCAGCAGAATAAAGCCTCCTTAACACAACTGAAAATCAGAAGCAAGCAGACAGGATTTTTAATGGACAACATGAATGTCATGCATGTCACTTACAGAAGATCACCTCAGGATTCACTCAGAGTTTGCCTTCAAACCCTCTCTTCTTTTTTCGATCTTTTCCAACACTTATCATCCTTAACCATCTGCTCAGTCTTTATAGAAGTAGAGAAGTATAAAACTAGTTGAGGAAAATCTGTGCCATGCAACAGCTGCTCATTGAGGGAGAAATTTAATCAAGCTACTGAGAGCAGATACAATTAAGAATCTAGAGAAGGAGAGCGTATGTTGGATGATCAAGGGGAACTGATCCTTATAGAAAAAACAAAGGGTCAGACAAAGACAACCTTTAAAACCCTTGAAAACTGACCACTGATCTTAAGCTTTGGGGGTTGGGGTGGAATGAAAACAGGGGGATGGATGTCTAACACAATGGACTAAGGTCAAGGATGTAAAATAATGTTACTTCGATAACATTAAAAAAAGACGGCCTCCCTGGTGGTGCAAGGGGTTAAGCACAGCATTGTGAAGCAACCCACAGCCTCTGCAGCAGGAGTTTGATCCCCAGGTGGTAAGGGAGCAGCCCACATGGCATAGTAGACCTCTCCTATCTCGCCTGCTGCTTCCCTCAGCATTTTTTCAGTATGTATTTCCCCTCAGCATATATTTCAGTCTGCCTGCCTGTTCTGCTCCCCACACTGTCTCTGGTGAATCCTCTCCCCCGCCCCACATCTCTGGCCTGTACCCCAGCTCTTGTATGCATAAATACATCTTTAAAAAGACATTAAAAAAAGAGGCAAGTGTCAGTTGAAGAAATAGATGCAATGAAAGAGAGGACAGAGGAGAGGGATATTTGAAGATATGATGCTGCAGAATTTGAGGACCTGGGAAGAGAAGCATTAGCCAGGGATTGTGGGCAGCTCTAGAAGCTGGCAAGGGCAAGTGAACAGATTTTCCCCTAGGTCTGAAGGCCCTATTTGCTGACTTCTTGATTTTAACCTAGTGAAAACTCTGTGGGATTTCTGACTGACAGAACTGGAAGCTGGTACATTTTTAAGTCACCACATAGTTGGTAATTTGTTAAAGCACAACAGAAAGTTGGTACAGGCAGTATGTAAGTGCCACCAATAACTACTCTGAGGCTCAGACAAAAATTGAATTGTGTTAAGCATACATTTTCCAAGAAGGCGGGAATGTTAGGGATATATAGCAAATCAGATATAGTTTAAAATTATGAAGGGGAAATTCTGATTTGCAGAATTAAATACTCAACAATTTTGCCTCCTTTTGTTTTCTGAGAGTGCAGGATTCCTATCAGTGCACAGATAGCATGGTGGATTGGAAAACTACTTCTACCCTGCCTCTAACTTTTATATTCTCCTGAGAGGCACAAAAAGAAAATGTTTAAACAATAGATCAATACATTTTAGACTATGTAAACATCTTTCCACTTTCCTATAACTGGCCAAGCAGAGTAGTGTAATTTCCATAGTGCCAACTTTTCCAGGCAGATGAAGTTATTGAACATCCACTTTGGAGACAGATACCATGGTAGGTAGCACCCTGTGAGGTTCAAGATCCTGTGCACAGAGTTTACAATAAATCTGGGGAAATGTCAAATTTTAAGGACTCTGAGGAACAACATGTCAACAAACTTGATTCAATATATGGAAAAATCTGCATACCTTAGTGCTGAGTGGACACTCTAGCTAAGCTTATAATCCTTTATAAAAAGCTTTTGCATTGTATATTAAAGTATTTAGCCACTAGTTATGCTGCCTGGAAACTAAATATCTGGTGACCTCTGAAAATGGCTGCAGGAGTCAATGAATGTTGCATCCAGCTTGTTAAAAATAATGTAGCTGTTTTGTTAATAAATACTGAGCTTTATAACATCACCCAAAATATTTTTATGTTAATGTACTGGATGTTTATATTTCTATGAGTGCTTCATTAGAAGAGAAAAATGCTAAGTGATTTCAAACAAAACTCAACAGTTACAATTGCCTAGAAGCAGGATGTAATATTTAGTTCACATGAAAAGTAGGCTGCAAAAATTGAGATGAATATTTTAACAGAAAGTGTTGACTCCCTGAACTACATTTCTGGCTCTCCTTGACCTTCAGCTTACAGGACAAATATTTTTGCCAGTCATACAACAGCCCTCCTTGATCTAATGATTACTTAGCTCAAGTTTCAAAAACATACATGTGCATAAGTAGAGCTATATATGGGACTTCTCTCTTGTGTCGCCAGTTGGAAGGGAAGATCTTACCTTCTCCTTTCTGTTTTTCCACCCATGCTTTCCTATATTTGTCTTCCTAGACTCCTCCTGAACATTCTTGAACCTCCTGGAAGCCAGTGTTCTGTATCTGTGCTGCCCTTCCACGCTCCATAGTATTTATTGACCTCTCACAAGTTCTGTTTCTACCTCTTCAATAACTTAATAGTATTGAATCAGTTCATTTACTCCAACATAAACTCTTTAGTTGTTAATGATTTCATTCTCTTTCACAGCTAGCTCTTGTCACCCTAGCTATAGTTCTTCCCTTTGACTCCTGTCTTCATTGCCCTGTTTTTCGTGGTTCTTTAGCTAGAGCTTTGAAGAACTCTGGTCCATCTATTGGCTTAAACTTGATAAATAATATTAATAAAATTGCATGATAGCATTAATGGAATTGGGCAGGGTAACCTAGGAATCTGAGAAATGTTTATAAGATTGCTTCTAGGGAAATAGTGCTTCTGATTGCAGATCACCAATTATGTCCGGAGAAATAGGTCTTTTGTTTCCAGAGAACCAATTAAGACATAGTGAACTTTGAGAAGAGAAAGTTTTTCACAAATTGAGCAGTGTTTGTAATAATAGCATGAAGAAAATGATGATAACTAAGCATTACTGAGTGCTTGCTATATGCCAGCTATTGCTCTGTTCTAGATGCGGCCTCATAGCATATTCAGCACTCTTGACTTCATAGGATGGATAGTATTTTCATTTGAAGATTATATGAGCTACAGTAGTCATGAAAATGAAAAGTTTAGAGGCTACAATGTGAACTCGGATACATCTTATTGCAAAGTCATATAATGCAACTAATAGGACAAAAACTAGCCTAAGTTAGAGATATTGAATACATGGAATGGAAAAAGGAATGCATGGATAGATTGATGCAAAAAAAAAAAAAAAGACAAAATTATGTGAGTGTTGCATAGTATCTTTTCAAATGCAATTTTGTTAATGTTTTCAGGGGGTGATGGTAATTATCCTTCCTTCTAAAAGGACATGAAGTCCTGCCTAAAATGTATCAACCAGTACAAAAGAAATGACTAATCTTAAACATACCATTTCGCCAGCTACAGTAACTGGCTGTAGTCATTCTGTTCACAGTGCAATAACTATCTCTAAAGTGCTCAAAGTAGTATGATTTTAATAATACTTTATAATACAGAGATTGAAGTTTGGGAGTTAACTATGCTTGCAGAATACACCAAACTCCAGCACTTCCTGGCTATAATCATGAACATACTATTTAGCTTCTCTGTGACTCATTTTTCTCATCTGTAGAATAGTTACTTCATGGTTTTAGGACTTTAACAATTTGTTCAGTTTTTTTTTTAAACAATAAATATAAGTTGTGTTTTTTTTTGATTAATGCCTGGTCCATTACAATTGTTATTTATATTAATAGTATTAATTAATAGAAATAGCTTCTTTTATTTAGCCTGTGACAATTTTCAAAATATTTTCACTGAAAGTATCTCAATTGATCATCTAAGAAATCTGAACATAATACCTAAAAATAGTAAATTAGGTCTTCTAAAAAAAATGAGTACTCTGTTCCAGGTGCTAGATGGCTGATTTTAATTCCACCACAAACATAGCACACGATGAGAAAACGAGATTGACAAATACTAAGTGACTTGTTCACAGCCATTCAGCCACTCAGTGGCAGAGCTGTGAATCTAATGCATTGTGAGTTCTGCCCCCATCTCAATTTCAGAGATTTACAAACTTTAATCATATAATTAAATTTATTCTTGAGAAAGCAGTTAAGCCTATGGACTCTGGAGCCAGTATGCAAGGGTCCAGATTCTGGTTAATTTACTTATCAGCTGTGTGAACATAGACCTTTTCTCCCTCATCTTTAAAATGTTGCTAATAATGGTACTTTCTTCATACAGATGTGATAAGAAGGAAATAAAATAATAAATATACACAAAGTAATTAGAACAATACCTGGCACATATTCATCACTCAGTAAACATTAGCAAATATTTTCTGATGCAAATAGTTAGAGATCTTCAAGGTTTTTTTTTTTTTAATAATTACAACTCATTGCACATTTACTGTAGCTCACTGTGTTCTGAGACTTAATGGGAGAAAATACTTTAAAAATCTAAGTCCTTTAATAAGGACATTGATCAACGCAGTGTGCCATCTACTTCCAAATAACGTTTTGGTAAGAGGAATAAGGTACCCATTTTCTTGGTGGGGAAAATAAGATGTCCACACATCAAATATCATTCTTAAATTAACTATTAGAATGTCATTAGTAGTGGGCCTGACTTCAATCTTGGTACAGTATCACTGATACCATATAGATAATTCTGAAAACACATTGATCAATCACTCCCTATTCCCTTCTGTCTTGCGCTATAATTGTTGGAGATAGTTGATATGATTCATTTTGTAAGAGAGAAAATTAAAGCTTCATAAATGTTATTTACCAAATGTCACATAATCAGGTATCAATAGTCAATCTTCTATTTCCATTACCTTCCACTACCACTAGGAAAAAGCTTAAGCCAGTATGAGAAAATTTTTAAAAATCAGCTCTGCTATTTGAACTTGACATGCAGATATCTATGTTTTAAATGTTGTATCCTAAATGAGAAATGCTAATTTAGTATATTTTAAGGTAGAAGTTGACTTTGGACTTGCTTTATTCTGCTTCCTTTTCAAGAACTAAAGGAGAGTGCAGGAATTTCTGCCAATTATGATGAAGTACAGAGGAAATAATCAGATACCAGATCAACATTTTCACCTTCTTAAGTTGTCATACTTACTCAATTCCTATCCTACATAGTCCTTTGGAAGAATATGATTTAATATTGCTTTCTCCTATAAAGTTATTCATAATACTCGATTTTCATCAGTGTTCTTCTTATACATAATGAGTATTCATATTGACACCTCTCTTCATCGAACCTACAAAATTGAAATCAAAGCCAAAAAAATAAATCTTGCTTTCTCCATGTTGACACATTGAATCTCTGACCATCTTGGCAATGCAACAAATGTTAGTGTGCTCTGTACATAAATATGTATTTCTTCATACACTTATTTGGTATTAAACACAGTAAATTATCTGCATTCTTTATCTATTACATT
Source organism: Talpa occidentalis (assembly GCF_014898055.3). Taxonomy (NCBI): domain Eukaryota; kingdom Metazoa; phylum Chordata; class Mammalia; order Eulipotyphla; family Talpidae; genus Talpa; species Talpa occidentalis. The sequence continues at coordinate 6,728,942 of NW_023601543.1, forward strand.
GTTAGCTGGCAGGCTCAGGGGCACCCCGGAACCCTCTAAACCTGTCTACTCTAAGTGGGCTCTGCCATCCACTGCCTAAAGACAAACATACTCTTAGTGCACAAGAACTTGATTGGAAAAGAACTTTAATACAATTACTGTACAATAGAGAGAAGAGAAGGAATATAGCTAAATTATATAGTGTCCAAGTAAACACCCAAAGCCACACATTCCCTTTTGGGTAAATGCCCAGCTGAACAGGGTTGACCCAAAGGAGGGCCACTGATACCTCTAACCCTCACTGGTTAGGAGGCACATGCCCTCAACCACTAAATTATGGCAGGTATAGAAAATGAGTCATTTTAAAGATGTTTGAGAAATCACATGAATTCCACTAATAATATGTCAATAAAAATGCATAAACATTTGATACCCATATACAGTATTTTTATGCCCTGCATATGGGGTTAATGCTACTGAACAGTCCTGACAGTGACTTTTCTTAAATAAGAAACCATTTGTAATATCCATGGATAGACATAATAAACAAAATTTGCCTTATTTTCAGAAGATACTATCTTTGCCTTGATTATGACTTATTAAGACTTTGTTAAAGTAGATTTGCCTGCATGAGCTTTAGTTTATGTTTTGCTCCTTGTTTTATTATCTTCACCTCCTCAATACTATGTTCGAAAACCAGTAAGTACCTAATTGAATTGATAGTGGGTACTGCTTGATTATTGGGGGCTTATCCAGATGACTCACTTAACTAATTGATGCTCCCCCACATTTATATACATAAAAAATTTTTATAGAACAACCAAAAGGAAACCAGTTTTACAGGAAAGTCAAATGCACATCAAGTCATAGATTAGATTCTATATGCTTTATTCTTGGATTTTGGAATATTAGACCAGCCCATTCTGTGTTGGAGATAAAATACTTTATGACTACCCAGGAAATTGAAATGGAAAAAGTCGGAACAACCAACTGGGTCAAATTATTACCTTGAAAAGTTTGAAGATTGGACCTACAGCTCCAAAATACTATGTTCTAAAAGAATTCCAGTCTTCCTTTATTGAAGAATCAAAAAGGTGGAAAAAAGTTTTTTTTCATTTCTTCTTTCAAATGCTTGTGTATTCCTCTGCTGTCTGATCTTACCTTCATTTCCAGATGTTTTCTAGTCACAATTGTGGATATTTCTGTTGCCCTGTCTCAGTTTTTTAAAAATATTTATATAGGTGGTGAATCTACTTCAGTCCTAAATCCAAGTTAACAAAGGGATGTTATTGTGGAAACAAACTGTCTTCTTCTTTTCTTCTTTTTTGAACTGAGGATGTAAAGTTACAAAGGCAATAAAGCTAACCAAAGTTAAACTAGTAAAATTGGTGAAGGACCTCTTGAAATGTCTACAAAATTAAAGGGAAATATTTAGAAGACATCACCCCCAAATCATTAAAACTGTGTGAAAGTTTTAATAGGGATGAAAGTTCTTGCTCTCACACTCAAAGAGACAGTAAAATCTACCTTAATCAGGATATAAGTAATTAAGGAATATTTAAGAATTGGACTCAAGCCCAGTTGAAGTTTATTATACATTTGCCAAAAAGAATATTGATAGAACTAGCAAATCGTTTTCAAGTATTTTAAAAATGCTCATCCTCACACACACCATCGGAAAACTCATTGTCAATCATCAAATTCTTCATGTCTTTGTTAACCTAGATATATTTGCAAAAAGGAAAAAGAAATTGCATTTCTTTCAGATTCTCAAAAATGGGGAATCTTTATTCCTCTCCAAATAATTTCAATATGGTTTAGAAATCTGGTCTTACTTGCATTTGTCTTATTTGCTCATTCATTGAAATATTGACTAGGATGCCCTCAAACTTATTTTTTCTTCCTAATTTGGAATTCTAGGAAAACCCCAAGCACTTTAAAGCCTCTAAATTTGTTGTCATTGGAGATTGTAAAGTTTCCAAGGTTCTCAATTATTTATTTCTAAATAAATATCTACACTATATTAAATCGAGCAAATACAAGGAAATGAAAAAGAAAATCCTGTGGGATTTTCCATGTTTCCCAATAGTTGTGTGACTTTTCATGTTCTCATTTATTATTCATATGGCTATTCCCACTCTACAGAACAGATTCACTTTCAAGGGAGAGAGAATTAAGAAGGAATGCTACAAATCACTTAGGTGCAATTCTTATCACAGTTCACTGATATATGGATGAATTGAGAATATTAGATGAAGATTGTCTCATTTTCAAGGTCTTTTCTTACAGTAAATTTAAGTAAATATGAGTTAGATTTCCCTATGGTGAGACTGCAAGCAGAGACATGTTTACCCTGAGACTTATTCTTTTGTTCTTAAGTAAATGTTCAAAATGTACCTGGGATTTTCTCCTCAACACACTGTTAATAATGGCTCAATGGAAAGGTTAATGTGATTTGTTTTCCCTTGTTTTAACATTGGTGTCAGTGCTACTGAGAGTGAGCTTAGTAGTGCAATATGTCTGAGACCCACATTGAGCTGCAGATCCAAACAGCTAATATAAAACAGTGGAAATCAATTTGACAATTGTTTTTGGTTCTTTTAAGATTTATTTTATTTATTTATGAATACAAGAGCTGGGGTGCAGGCCAGAGGTACAGGGGGCAGGGGTGAGAGGATTCACCAGAGACAGAGTGGGGAGCAGAACAGGCAGATCTCCTGAAATACACTGCTGAGGGGAGTAGCAGGTGAGACAGGAGAGGTCTGCTGCACCATGTGGGTCACCTCCCTGACAGGGAATCCAACTCATGCCATAGTGGCTGCCTATAGCTTCATAGTGCTTAGACTTAATCCCTTTAGCCACCAGGAGAGGCCCTGGTTCTTAATGAAAAATGAGAAATCTATAATGTTCATTAACAACATTCTTTGGAGTTCATTTACATGATAAATAAATGAAATGATTGTTCTTCCTTTATATCTCCATCACGTATTCATCCGTGTCCCGTGAGACATCTCTACTCCTGCCATCGGTGTTACCTGGCCAGCGGCCATCAGCAGTGGCAGTGGACCTGGAGGTGGCTGTGATACTCACTGTCAGCCACACTCTGCCATGGGTTGGGGGAAGCTCTGCACACCCACAGACTGGCAGGAGACAGGCCTGTCCAAGTGCTGACAGCAGGCCTGCTGACCTCATTCCTGAGTACAGACCCTCAAGAGGGCCTGTGATCCTGCTCCAGCCATACCCTACCAAGAGACTGGCAGCAATCTTACCCACCCAGTGGCCTGGCATGATCCCCCTCAGACACCTAGTGGCAGCCATACCCATCTGTGTACTTGGTACCAGATCCTCTGTCTGTGAACTGAACTGCAGACCTGGAAGCTTCCCCATGCACTGGCTCCAGCCCTGACCAAGCAAGGTCCTAGAGCAGTCCTGGGCCCCTAAGGAGGTTGCAGGAAGCACATGTGCTTGTATCCTGGGAACAGGCCTGCAACTGGAGACACAACTGTAGACCGACAACAGCCAGGTAATTCAGCTTCCAGCCCAATTTGACCGAGATTGCCCAGGCAGTGCCATCAACCTGGGAAGCCAGCCCTGATAATGTATGTGCTGTGTGTAGTCACATGCAGAGTACTTCCCTGAACTCAAGCATAAAGTGTAGAAGGCAAAAGTATTAAAATACTATGGCTACAATAATTTGTTAGTGGATGTACCCTAAAAATATATGTACAATGTGATATATAAACATGAAGATAGTGTGTGTGTGTGCGTGTGTGTGTGTGCGTGTGTGCGTGTTTCAGGAGGCAGGGGAGAGATATAGTGTGGAATTTTTTTCATGTAATTTAAGTTGTGCGTTGAAAATAGGCTGTTATAAGATATCGTTTGTAAACTAAAGGCATATAGATGTCGGTAATAAGGAGATAGGAATATACAGAAATTTCTATGTTCTCCTTTTCTTTTTTAGTCCCAAAGTACCTTTTGTTGTCAAAGAATTATTTAGTGCTAAGTAGCAAGTGTATATCCCTCTGAGAGTGTAACTTTTCCATCTGAGGCTCTGAAATCATTGAGTTTAGATTGGTTTTGATCAAATCAGGAGACAGAAAAAGATGAGAAAATGATTTCAAACAATAATCTTGTTTATTCCTAAGATTGGGATGCTTTATGGATGACAGCTAAATTAAACTGGAGTGAGAATTGCTCACAATGATGAATGCCACTGTACATTCATAGTAACTAGAAAAGAGAAAGAAAGTAATTTTTCTTTAAAGGGAAAATCAATAGAATGAAGGAATGATCAATTACTGAAGGCAAAACTCTGAGAAAACTGATCAAGAGTTTCAGCTTCATTATCCTTTTAGCTCACGAAGTCTTTCACCCAGAATATATGCAAAAGACTCTTTAGAAACCTCTAATCCACTTACTACTCAATTTGACCAGGAAGACACAGGGAAAGTGTGGCTTCCTGCCACTCAGTGTGGATTTGCAGATTGTGGTTCTCCTTCCCATAACATTAAACCAAATGCCTGACAAGACATTCATTCATTAATTCATTTGTTCATTCATTCATTTATCCAACAAATACCTTTTCAGCTTGCACTGTGAGTTAAGCAACATAGTGAGAAATGTAATCATAATAAAAAGATTTAAAGTATACCAAGCAAGATCAACCCACCTTACTTTAGCCACACCCCCTGTGTACAGGGGCCCAGTGAATACCAAGGCTTCATATTTTGGGCAGCTCCCCTAAGCTGCCATCACCCCATCACTGCTCATCCAGAATCAGAGGCACTTCTGGATGTGTGCAAGCCTTCTTCCTAAATTGCCTGCTTTCCTGGCCCTCTGCCATCATGCAGAAAGCAAAATCTATAAATATGAACTAACTCTCACACAGCTGACAAAATCTACAATGGAGACGATGGTGCTAATAATGATAAATGTTCTTTTCCGCATGATTCATAGAATAATTCTATTTCAAAAGATTGGTTTACTTTTTTCAAAAATTTTGAATAGATTATGGGTCAGAGACTTCAGTTATCAATGCAAGGTACATGTACTTTACTTTATTATTGTCTGCTTTAAAAAAAAACTATATATTGGATTTTTTTTAATAAAGAAGGATATCCATCCAGAACTACTCAACAAAAGGGACTGAATGAGGGAAATAGAAAATCACCCTCCTGAAACTAATACTTGTTGGAGGTAAGATCCACCAATGGATGCTGAAGTTAGTAAGCAAAACTTTGGAAGGAAAGTATCACCACAAGAAAATGTTAATTACAAAGGGTATCAGTGTAACTTTAGGCTGGAGAAATCCATCAAACATTACCTTAAGTGATCAAGGTCAACATCAACAGAAATAAGACCTATTTGCCTCATGTATTTTCTGATTTGATTTGATGCACTGAGGAGAGCACTTCATACCTCTGCAATGTTCTTCCTAAAACTCCGTAACCACAGCCTAATAAGAAAACATCAGATGCATTTAAGGAGTGTTTACCAAATAACTGGCTATCACTTTTCAAAACTTCTAAAATTATAACAAAAAAAGGACTTAGGCGGTCTTCCCAGTGGCGCAGCGATTGAGCGCTGGGCTGCGAAGCTGCCCGCAGCCTCTGTAGCACCGGTTCGATCCCCGCCTGCTGGGCGAGGGTCCCGCATGGCGCGCAGACCTCTCCTGCCGCACCCGCTGCTCCCCTCAGCAGTGTACTCCATCAGCCTGCCTGTTCTGCTCTCCGCTCTGGCTCTGGTGAATTCTCTCACCCTCCTGCGCTTCTGACTGTACCCAGTGCTTGTACCCATAGCCATGTTCCAACGTTAGCTTTTTGGTTTTGATAACTATACTTCTTAACATTGGTTGAAACTGAGTGAAGCACTCTACATCAAGAACTTTGTATTATTTTTGGTAACATTTCTAAAATTCTAAAATTATTTGAAAATAAAAGTTAAGAAAAATAAGCATACCAAATAGAGCCAACATCGTATCGGTTGAAACCTGTGCATATGAAAAGAATTTTGCCCTTCTTATGAAACATTAAAGAAAATTAAAGAAACAGTGTTTATCAAAAACAGGAGAAAGTTAACCCATCTATATAGGATATATCTTAGAATTACTTTAATGTATTTTCAGAATTACTTTGCTTGACTAGTGGAATTATATTTTGAAAATGGAGTTGGATAATCTGGAATATTATCCAAATTCATCTTTAAAAGTGTGTGCTGTTTCATTCTAGTCTATATTGTACATGCAGCAATAATTTTCTCTTAATCCAGTTCTTTAAAAATTGCTGCAGAGGGCTTACAATTGGTAATTTGAGCAGAGAAGATAATCACGGCCAATGTAGTTAAAATATTGACAATAATAACATAATAGTAACAAGCACCCATAATCCTCAACAGTCCATTGGACCCCTTTATCCTTTTGCTCCCCACCCTTCTGTAAAATAGAGATGGGAGAGAGCTTTTTTAATGGTACAAATGTACAACCGGAAGATGAATATGTTCTGAAGCCCTAATGCACACCATAGTGATTATAGCCAACAATAATATATACTTCACAATTGCTAAGAGACTAGATCTTAAATGTTCTCACGACAAAAAAAGGAGAACGATAATCATGTAACACAATAGAGGTGTTAGCTAAAGCTATGGTAGCAAATATATCGCAGTGTATAAATGTATGAAATCAACATTTTGTGCACCTGAAAGTTATACAATGTTGGATGTCAATTACATCTCAAATGCAAAAAAAAAAAAAAAAAAAAAAAAGAATGGAAGTGGGACATTTACAGCCATTCAGTTGCCTGTAATATTGTCCTAACTAGTTTCTCCAACTCTACGACTGTTATTTTCTAAAGTATCTTCCACAGTGGTTTACTAGTTTAAAATAAATCATTGTGTGGCATTCACCTGCTCAAAACCCCTCCATAGATTGCCAACTGCTCTTCTAACAAAAAAAATCACACACATTTCCATCAAAAATTATTCATAGGACATATATGAGCAGAGATATGGCCTCTACCAAACTCCCCAACATCATGTCATAGCCCTCTCTTTATTGACACATAACTTAGCTGTGTTAGCTTTATTTTATTTCCTCAACCAGGCACATTCCTTGTAATATTAAAGCTTTCTCACAAATTGTTCCTTCCACTGAAACCACTGTCCACCTGCTTCCCCCCACCCCTCCAACACACACAAATATGCCATGTTTTGGCCTAGTTACTATCCATTCATTAGGCCTCAAGTCCCTAACTTCACAGATTGTATTGTGTTCTCCTGTGTAGACTTTCCTACGTAGCATTTATCACAGTTTGTAATTACATGCTTGAGTGAGTCTGTGTCAGCTAGTGTGTCTATATCTATGTTGCTCATTATCATATCCTAATGGTTAGCATACAGCGTGCTCATAAGACATCCTCAATAAATATTAGTTGAATGAATGAGTGAATGAATTAGTGCATGAATAATGGCATAGCCAAAGGGCTAGACAAGTTCAGAGAGAGCCTTGGGTGGAAAATAATAATGGCTGGCGCTAAACAGAACTTGGTGGTTCTAAGCATGATCTTTTATTCATAATTCAGCTTGACCACATAACAGATACATGACCTTGAGCAACTTACTTTTTCATTATGTTTCAATTGCCTCATCCTGAAAATAGGGACTAGAATAGTTTTCTATCTCATAGGGTTGAATTAAATACCATACATAAAGTACTTAGCACAGTACTCATTGCTTAGTAAGTACTCATTGAGGAGAATGGCTGTTGTCCTTATTGTTGTTTTATTGTTAGATCTCATTAAGAAATTGCTTGAGAAGTGAAAAAGTGGCTCAGCAGGGGTATTTAACCAGAGACCAGCAATTTTAAAAATGAGAAAATTCTACCACCGTAGTTAAACTGAAATACCAAAGGGAGGAATAAATAAAGCATCTATCTAGGGAGGAAGCCAAGTGATGGGCTAATATCCAGATGGTGTGCAACTAGGGAAATGAAATAAGAGGATGAATGGTCCTCATATTTATTACATAATCTTTGGGCAATTGAAATTTTGGAACCAAACCTCTAGCAATGGAAGCCATGACAGACCCCAGTCACTGGTGATTGATAATAGACTCACATTTACTGTAGAGATGGTGTTCGTGCTATTGAAAAAAGTTGTCTTTCCAAGGTCTCTTATGAAAAATTTCCTTCAGTCCTAGAAATAAATGGTATGCTTCTCTTGGGAGTTAATCATACAAACAGTCATATGTCTTGTTTGCTTTGGCTGCTAAGAAGTTTTCAGAGGCAAATAAGTTCTCACAAAGTGTGGTTATTCAATGAATCAATCAACAGACAACATAACTTCCAAACCAAACACGCTATTTATTATGTATTTGCATAATTACACTTTCCTCTATATTGCTTATCACAGATTAACATTTCCATTTATTTGTGATTGTTTAATATATGCCTCCCCCAATAGAGAGTAAGTTTTATGAAGCCAAGTCAAAGTTTATCTTCTTTAAAACCATACCCTCAGTTTCTAGCACAGTTCCTGGCAAAAGGTAGATGAACAGAAATATTTGTCAAATGAATGAATGCAAATTCCCAGTTCCTTTTTTTTATTTTCCTTTACACTGATTTTCTAACTTTTTTTTTTTTATAGAGGCATGTTTTATTTATTTATTTATTTGTTTTGTTTATACAAGCACTGGGTACAGTCGGAAGTGCGGGAGGGTGAGAGAATTCACCAGAGCCAGAGCGGGGAGCAGAGCAGGCAGAAGGACCGAAGTACACTGCTGAGGGGAGCAGCGGGAGGCAGGAGAGGTCTGCGCGCCATGTGGGACCCTCCTCTGGTGGCCCGGGAGCAGCCGGGGATCGAACTGGCACCGCAGAGGCCGCGGGCAGCTTCGCAACCCAGCGCTCAACCGCTGCGCCACCGGGGAGGCCCTCTAACTTCTTTTTGAAATCACTTGTATTTTTGCTATTATAAAAGTAGCTGTTTATTGCATACAATATGATAAAATATAGGAATACAGGTATAAAAATAACTCATTATCCCTCTAAAGGTAGATTTTAATGAAGGATACTACCTTCCAGACCTATGAGTATGTGACTATATATATATGTGTCTCTGTGTATACACATATGTATGTACATATGTTTGAATAGCTATGTGAATTTGTATGCCATTAAAACAAACCTAATTAATTTGTAAGAGTCAGGCCTCCCTGGTGGCACAAGGGGTTAAGCACTGCACTGCGAAGCAAACCACAAACTCTGCAGCCAAGTTCAATCCCCTGCCGGCCAGGGAGCAACACACATGGTGCAGCAGACCTCTCCTGTCTTGCGCGCTGCTCCCCTCAGCAGTGCATTTCAATCAATCTGCCTGTTCTGCTGCCCACTCTGTCTCTGGTGAATCCTCTCATTCCCCTCCACATCTCTGGCCTGTACCGCATTATTGTATGCATAAATAAATAAATCTCTAAAAAAAACAAAAGAAAATTTGTAAGATTCAACCTGTCTTCTGTGTGCTTTTGCAAAATACTATAAATCCTTTTGGGAACAAAGATGGCCATAACTCTGTAAACATAAGCAGTCAGAAATAGGGTCAACAGGTCAATGTGGGTGGGACACAATATGGACTAGATATTCACCTCCTGGGGTCTTGACCCATACACTTTATCCCTCCCACCTAAGCCTACAATCAGTCCATGACCATAAACTTCCATTTGGTCATCAGTTTGCCTCATCTTCCATGGTCAGCAAGATAGTTGAGGGATCCATTCTACAGTTCTAGGCCAAACAGCAGTTCAAGAATAATGTGTGAGGGTCGTCTTAGGTGACAGTTGATACTAGGAATACTGTGCGTGGGTTGGAGATCTCTCCACTTTCCTACCCGCCCAATCTTGAATTCACATCACATTAAAAGTTGGTAAAATGGGATGTAGTTTTATTTTGGTGTTTCTGTATACCCACCTCCAGGTGAACCCTGGGTTTAGAGAACAGAAGCACCTCTTATTTCTTCCTGGTGCTCATGATTAAACACATAGAAATCAAATGTTTTCAGTTTAAAAATTTAACGCCGGCACTGGCATTACAAAGATCTGTTTTTCCCCTTTTTACCAAATTTCATTATTTACAGCAATGAAATAAGGTTGCTACAGAAACTTAAATATGGTATGGCTGTGAAAATCTTAACAGATTCAAGATGTCTCCCAAAATGCAAGGCTTATTTGCAATGCCTGCTTCTACAGAATGCCATGGAACCAGTACGTGAAAGCCATTAATAAATGACTAAGAAACCATTACTAAATAACTAAAGTGTTAGAGTATTCCAAATCATTTATGTGACCCAAATCGATCTCACCACCACTCCTTTGAATTGGTGGCTCAGGAAGCTTTTAACAGGCTTTCTTATCTCCTAAATACAGTGGTGAGTAGAATCCAGCCTCAGGGAGCAGTGGAAGAGGTTCACACAGTGCAGCTTGGCACTCTTGCTGGAAAGTGTGTGACTCCCACGTCTCTCCACACTGCTCCCCTGGTCAAGCCAATCCAGAGGGTTGCCAGGCTTATATGTGCTAAAACCCAGAAACTTTAAAATCTTTTCTTCCTGTCTAGGAAAATCAAAACAGAGAAACAGAGAACAGAGGGGAGAGACAGAGAGAAAGAAATTGAAAGAGAGAGCGAGAGAGAGAGAGAGAGAGAGAGAGAGAGAGAGAGAGAGAGAGAGAGAAAGGATGAATTTACCTCTGCAGTTTAACATAAATATTCTTCAAAATTAAAAATACTGTGGGCCTCCCCGGTGGTGCAGTGGGTTGATCACAGTGCTGTGAAGCTGTCCACAGCCTCTGCAGTGCCAGTTTGATTCCTGGCCGGCTGGGGAGAATCCTACATGGTGCAGCAGACCTCTCCTGACTCGCCCGCTGCTCCCCTCAGCAGTGTATTTCTGTTCCCCGCTGCCTGTTCTGTTCCCCGCTGTCTCTGGTGAATCCTCTCACCGCCCCCCCTGCCCCACACCTCTGGCCTGTACCACAGTTCTTGTGTGCATACATAAATAAAACTTAAAAAAAAAAAAGCAGACAATGAAAGTCAATGCAGCACCCAGCAAATCTCAGGTGGAGCCTTGAAGAAAAACTCAAACAGATCCAAGAGTCATATCAGTTCTTTGAACTCTAATTTCCTCATCTGAAAAATGGGGATAAAATATCACCTCACAGCATTGTCTTGAGCTTACTCAGTATTTGACATTTGAAATATTCAAAACATGTGCTCTTTCAAAGTATCTGGAAGGAAAAGGGTGTATTTCTGAGCACAATTCAGATTTCTGTCATGATAATGACTGTATAAATATTATGTCAATAGAAAAATATGTTTAGATTTATTTCTTATGGCCTCTAAGGGAATAATGAGGACTAGTATGTAGAAGTCACAAAGCAATATATTTTGATTTAATATAAGAAAAAAATCTTTTCTAAGAGATAGCTGGCCAGTGATGGAATGAGCTATATCAACAGGTAGGGAGTTCTTAGTCACTACAAGTAGTGAAAAGTACGCTGTATGACCTTCCCTTAGGATTATTACAGAAAGAAACCTTGCATGATCTCTAAGACCCCCTACTTAATCAGACATACTACACATGTATTAGTATAATTAGCACATTGATTGTCAGAAAACATTGAGTTACATATGTCCCCAAATGAATGTCTCAGTAATTAGCCCTTTGAAAGCAAATTATCATGTCATATTTATCTTTGTTTGATGGTGACAGATGCTAATAAATGACTATTAAACTTTTTCTATATTTTTACTTTATTTTCTTACATTGTTGTTTATTTTTGTACAATAGTTAATTTCTCCACTTGTGTGCCCACAGCAAATTTTTAACTCTTTCAAGAGCATATTCCCTGTTTTGAGTAGCATAAGCACATCAAAGATGAGTTGGTTCCAGCAAATTGCATTATGTCAACTGGAAATTGCTGAGAATACCTTTAGCTCTAACAACAGAAATCCAAATTATGCTAACAAGGATTCTGGAAGATTGAATAAAGTCAGATTGACTATGATGTCTCCAATATACTTCTTGCAAGCGCACATATATGCCTGCACGTATACACACTTTCGTAGATGGGCAGATGATGTAACCTTTGTGGAAAGACTTGTAACAATTAGAAAGAGTACTATAAGCTCTCAAGTATTTCCCTGCTTTATGATAATACATTTCTGGTGGTTTTATTGGAGAATGGAAGCTTCAAATGGGACTGGTATTGTTAGAATGCAGCACCTATTTTATTTCCTTCAGTAAGATTTCTGAATATCTTAACCAGAAGGACACATGTAAAGGGCAATGAATGAAGCTGATTGGCATGCACTGCCATTCTCCCAGCATTGAGAAAAATGGAAACTAGATAGAATGAAAATGATTTTATAGTTAGAATTCTGGTGACACAAGTAAACATGTTCACTGCTACTTGAGTGCTGGAATATTTATACCTAGCATGGAAAAAAAAAAAAAGATTATCGGCGAGTCTGAAAAGAGAGGTTGGAGTCCCATATCTTTTTTGCTATTACACACACTTTATATGTATTGTGCATCTCTTACTAAAGGACTTCTAGGAGTGTCTCTAAGCATATATTCTTTAAATAATCAAAAGAGTCTGCTGAGACAGATTCAAATAAATGCAACATGTTTTCAGTATTCTACTAAGCAGGAACTTGAAATATATTTGTTTTTTTTAAATTATTTTTTTTTAATTTTAAAATGGTGAAATAAGCTTTCTTCTGTGAAGTCCAAATGAGAAACTATACCCCCAAAGCACAAGGCACATTTTCAGCTTCATCAGCTGTAGAGCAGAAGTAAAACTCCTATTATGAATAGGGGCTACAGAGCTAATTCACCGTGCAGTCCATTGAAAACTGCCTCTGGTGGTGGAAATTAGCCTCTGAGTTACACATGACTGCAGTGCTTTATTTTTCAATGCAATCTCATTTGATATTATAACCGAGCATCCACACATTAAAAAAAAAAAATTCTCTCAGGGCATAGCTGTTTCAACGTTTTTTGTTTGTTTTTGTTTGTTTTTTTTTTTAATAAATGAAGCAGCTGTTATAAAAGATAGGTGAGGAAAGGATGAACAGCTTCCCTTCAGAAGCTGCAAATTTCTTACAGGTAGTAAGAAAACAATGAAAAGAAAAGATGATTTTCATGTCTCGTGTCACTCTTAATTCTTATAAAATCATTTACGTAGAGTAAAATGAGCCAAATTCAACTGTGCATTTCAATGTCCTTTCAACCAGATATACATTTAAAATCACACCACAAAGTACAGAAAATTTCTGTGACTCAGAAAGTTCCCCTGTGCCCCACTGAATTTAATCTGCATCATCTCCAGTCCTAGGTAACGTAACCACTAATCTGCTCTATGGTATCATACATTGTTTTTGTCCTTATTACATTGTATGCATACAAGAACTGGGGTACAGGCTAGAAGTTCAGGGGGTGAGAGGATTCACCAGAGACAAAGTGGGGTGCAGAACAAGCGGATCAACTGAAATACACTGTTGAGGGGAGCAGGCCAAACAGGAGAGGTCTGCTGCGCCATGTGGTTCAACTCTTTGGTTGGGGATTGAACTCAGGCCTTAGCGGTGATAGCGTTGAGACTTAGCCCCTAAGCTACAAGGGAGGCCCTGGTTTTGTCTTTGCTACAATTTCACAAGAGATCATATAGTAAATACACTTTTGTGGCTGGCTTTTTTCGCTCAGCATGTTTTTAAGATTCATCAGTGTAGGGCCTCCCCTGGTGGCACAGGTGGTTTAGCACAGCGCTGTGGAGCTGTCTGCAGCGCTGGTTCAATCCTGGCCAGCCGGCAAGGGTCCCACATGGCGCAGCAGACCTCTCCTGTCTCGCCTGTTGCTCCCCTCAGCAGTGTATTTCGTCAGTCTGCCTGTTCTGTTCCCCACTCTGTCTCTGGTGAATCTTCTCACCCTCCCGCACATCTGGCCTGTATCCCGGTTCTTGTATAAGAATAAATAAATAAATCTTAAAAAAAAAATCAGGGCCTCCCTGGTGGCGCAGGCGGTTGAGCACAGCACTGTGAAGCTGTCTGCAGCCTCTGCAGTGCCAGTTTGATCCCTGGCGGCCTCAGAGCAACCCACATGGTGAGCAGACCTCTCCTTTCTCGCCCACTGCTCCCCTCAGCAGTGTATTTTGTTAGTCTGTTCTGTTCCCCACTCTGTCTCTGGTGAATCCTCTCACCCTCTTGTGCATCTGGCCTGTACCCTGGCTCTTGTATAAATAAAATAAATCTTAAAAAAAATTCCTTAAAATTATTAAAAAAAATTCATCACTGTAGTTGTACATATTAGCAGTTTGTTCTTTTTCCTTGCTGTGGGGCTAAACTATAGAGATATGCCAAAATTTGTTTATTGATTCATCTGTTAATGGGCATTTGAGCTGCTTCCAGATTTGGCTGTTATGAATAAAGTTGCTATGAATATGTATTTCCATATTATGTGTCTCCTTGTAGAGACATGTATTTCCATTTTCTTGGTTGCATACATAGTAATAGAATATGGATCTTATAGTAGATATATTTGTGTTTACTTTTAAAGAATGTGCCAAACTACAAGGTCATTTTACATCAGTACTAGTAGTGTGGTAGGGATGTGGACTAGTTCAGAGCCTGTGGAAAACTGTATGGAGGTGTCTCAAAACATTAAAAATAGATTTACCATATGATCCAATAATTCCACTCCCAAGTATCTACCCGAAGAATGCAGAAACACTAGCCCAAAGGGAAATATGTACCCCTATGGTCATTGCAGTACTATTTAGAATTGCCAAGTTATGGAAACAGCCTAAATGTCAAATGACAGATGAATGAGTTAAGATGTGGTAGATTTGCATAATAGAGTATTATTCAGTTATGAAAGAAGATGACATATTGCCATTTGTGACAACATAGATGGTACTGGAAGGGATGATACTAAATGATTATGCTCCTTCCTTCACAACAAGAAAGACTAATACCAGATGATTTCACTTATATTAGAAGCAAGCAAAGGAACAGACAAAACCAAACCAAAACAAACACTAGAATTATGACAGGGGGAGAGTCGGAGGGAAGGGAGCACGTGCAGGAGGGGACCCAGTGAACAACAGTGGAGGATATTATGGGTGCTCTGGATGTGGGTGTGATGTAATGTATATCTGAAGAGGTGAGAACCTATTCCCCCAAATCCTGTACAGTGTTGTAACCAACAATACCTCAATAAAAAATTACAATTCAGGGCCTCCCCGGTGGCGCAGAGGTTGAAGCTGCCCGCAGCCTCTGCGGCGCCGTTTCGATCCCCGGCTGCTCCCCCGCCACTGGAGGAGGGTCCCACATGGCGCGCAGACCTCTCCTGCCGCCCGCTGCTCCCCTCAGCAGTGTACTTCATCAGTCTGCCTGTTCTGCTCCCCGCTCTGGCTCTGGTGAATTCTCTCACCCTCCCGCGCTTCTGACTGTACCCAGTGCTTGTATAAACAAATAAATAAATCTTAAAAAAAAAAAAAAAGTAAACTCAAATCTCCAAAAAAAAAAATTTACAATTCAAAAACTATGTCTGTATGGGTGAGGGCTGCTTAAGCATGGTCATTTTAAAAAATTTTATCAATCTGTACATATGTGATTTGTTACATTTTGTTACTTATGCTACATCTTATCTTACATTTTGTCCACCCAATGTCACTTTACTGTGGGAGGAGGAAAGGATGGACGCAGAAGGAGTGGTGAGAATAATTCTCTACCATATACAAACATCACATTTTCTGTGTACTATAGAATGATGGGCAGAATATTTCTTGAGATCCCACAAACTTGCAGCACCGTCCTCACGTCAATGGGATGTTTAGATCACTCTATCACGTGCTATTAAATGCATGCTTACCTGCAGAGCACTGCTATTGATTCCCAGACAAACATTTTAAAGCCCATTTGCTACTACACTGACCTTAATTTCTCATTTCAAATAGATGTTGGAACTTCATCCATTTTCCGATTTCAGTTGAAATATTTGTTTGATTTACAGGATGGATTGTTCCTATAATGGGGTATATTTTGGTGTTTTATAGAGTGAGCACTTAATGATCCATTGCTCCAGAGAAAAAAACTGAGATCGATAAATTGTACAGTTTTGGTTTTTTTTTAGAGAAAAATATTTCAACTTTTATTTGGCCCAAGTGAGAAAAATCTGTAATTGTTCACCAATTTTATTTTCTGTTAATTTTGTGTAATAATAAGAGCAAATACCTTTAAAACACAGTTTGGAAGAAATAGATTTTCTTCTAAAATCTACTTAGTTAACATATCCATTGAGATAAAGGAAAAATGTAAGACAGGAGATAAAAGTCACTAACATTCTGGATTTATTGTGTATTCACATCAAAGCATTGCCATTATGATTTGATAGTCTATATAGGTACTGCTAGACACTAAATCATTTTCTTCGTTTTGTATGTCTTTTGTTTTTGAAGACATGGAAATGATACCACCAAGGCAATATGATATGGCTGAAACTATGAGAATAGAAATTGATTGACTTTAAACAAATCAGTAAACTTCCCTGATTCTCAGATTGTTCAGGTAAAGTAGAAATAGTATTTTATAGCATGGTTGTAAACATATACCAAGCAAACCATACTGAAAATGCCTTGTACAGTATCTGGTATATCACATACAATCTAGACTAGCAATCTCCTGTCCATCCTTCAATGCAAATAAGGAAATTGTTGGAATAGTGAGTTTCTTATCGAGAAAGAGGTGAAAAGGTGAAACAGTTTTTATAAATACTAATTTTTCATAGGGGAGGTTGCTACTGTGAAAATCATGATTAATCCAAACCTAGAAATTCAATGTCAGACTTCTTACCCATTCTCAGATCCCATTCTTGCTGTTCTTGGTTAGAAATTGACATGAGCATTTTTTAACAACAGCTGATATTCCTAGGTTTTAGGTAACATCCAAGAAGAATGGATTTCTGAGCAAACATGCTCTTTTCCCATGTAATCTCCCCTTCCTCAAGAATCACAACCCTCCCTTGCTTGTTTTCAGAGTCAATCAATGTGACCTGTGCAAACCTGTCGGGAAAAGAACAATAGGAGTTTAGTCCTTTACATGATCTATATTTTGATTTCCTATGAAAATCACACTCCTGTGCTTTGCAAGGCTGCTTTTGACCTCTGCACTGCAAAACTTTATGCAACCTGTGTCCTATAAAACAGCTTGAGTCTTATAAAACAAAACTTGTAACCATGCACACAGGCCCATTGCTTTACAAGATAATTTCAAGATAATCTCAAGATAATTTCTAGCCACAACTTTAAAAATTCTTCCATGTTGGGGATATTAACTCGTTACATGTGAAATAGAGTGAAAAGATTTACTCCCAGTCTTGCAGTTATTTTTTATTCATTTTTTTTGTTTTCATTTACCATGAAAAAGTTTTCTAAAATATGTACTCAATGTTTTCTACATAATTTTATTACCTCTGGATTTGGAGCTACAGTTAGAAGACCTAGCAATCCAAATTGGAAAAAAAAATACAGAAAATCACCATGTTTTATTCCAGCATTGGTGTCATTCAATTTTTTACATCTATATTTTGAGTTTATTCTTGATTATAAGTATGAAATAGATAGAATTTTATCCTTTCCAAAGTTATTAGGAAGTTTTTAATACCATTTTTCTAAAGTCCACCTTTTTCCTTGTGTTTTAAGATGCCACAATAGAGTTACACTTGTATTTGAATTAATTTCTGCCACTTTTTCCAATCACACTGGTCTTTTTATTCATATGTCAATAATCTTGTGTATTATTCATTTATTTTCTTTCAAAGAAAAAAGTACATTTATTTCATTTATTTGGAATCAAAAAATTGTAATTCAGAGTATACAGATTCAGGTAAAAACCAAAAATGTGCCATAAAAAGGGATACATTTTTAATATTTTTTAAAAGAAGAAGATAAGTGCTCAAATAAAAAAGTGTTTAGCAAGCTTAAATTATTCCTGTCTCTAAATAATTGATTGACGATTCTCCATTTGAAATAAGTATTCCCATTAGAATCACATTAAATTAAAAAAAAATTAACATAGGTGATGGAAAATAATTGATTTCTATCAGAGAACAGAATGTGTGTTTCAATTTGCCCAGGTCCACTTGTGTGTCTTTCAGGAATGCTTAAACATCTTGCCAAATATGTGTTTTAGAGTGGAAGATTTTTGCTTTCCTACAAAAGTTAATATGTCAGTACACTAATTTTATACCCTGCTATCTTTTTTTTTTTTTTAAGATTTATTTATTTATTTATACATGCACTGGGTATAGTCAGAAGCGCGGGAGGGTAAGAAACTTCACCAGAGCCAGAGCGGGGAGCAGAACGGGCAGACTGATGAAGTACACTGCTGAGGGGAGCAGCAGGCGGCAGGGGAGGTCTGCGCGCCATGTGGGACCCTCACCCGGCAGCTGGGGATCGAACCGGTTCTGCAGAGGCTGCAGGCAGCTTCACAACCCAGCGCTCAACCGCTGCGCCACCAAGGAGGCCCTATATCCTGCTATCTTGTTGAATGTTTTTGTCTTTTCTATTAGTTTTATCATTGAATCTTTAGGTATTTTTAGTTCTGTTATAGCATCTGAAAATAATTCCTTATCAATCATTATGCCTCAAATTAACATTTCCTACCTTGTCTAGTTTTGCTGATTAATACGTTATTAAATAGTGATAAAGAATCTAAACAGGTACCTCATCAAAGAGAAAATACAGATAGCAAATGGCATATGAAAATATGTCAAAATTGTGTGTCATTGGGGAATTGAAAATTAAAACAACCATGTGTTACCACACACTGCCTATTAGAATGGTCAAAATCAAAGCCTGATGGCACTCAGGGAACAGCCTGGTGCAGACCAGGGGCCTGGCTGCACCCTCTGACAGCAGCACCGCCCACGTCACTCAGGACCATGCCTATGGCCTATGTAGGGCCTTGCTCTGACCTTGGTCCCTGACACCCTGAGCAATGGGGCTGCTGGGAAGGGGTGTTGCTGAAGTGTCATTTGTGAGTCTTTAAAAGGGAGCAAGTTACAGGGGCGCTCCTGTTTCCTCAGATTTGCTGTGGAAGATAGCTGCCCCACAAGGCGTTGGGCCTTTGCTTTCCCTCTGGAGGGAGACCCGACCTCTGCAGGTTTCTGCCCAGCCTTGCCAGCTCCACTTCACACCATCCATCAGTAACCAGACCTGCCATCTTGCCCTCTAACCTGCTTCTTCTTCTCCCTCTCTCTCTAACCTACTGTCTAGAATACTGATTTTTTTTTCTTTTTTTGCTGCTCCAAAGGCCTTTTTGTAGGTGGCCAGATGTTGAACCACTGAGAGAGGTTCTGACCCAGTGTCAGTTTTGTCCAGTAAAGCACCAAACACTGACAAGGTTATGGAGCTACAGAATTATCAATCACTGCTGATAGGGATGAAAAACGGTAGCACCTTTTGGAAGATAGCTTGGCAGTCTCTTACAAAATAAACCTACCTTACCCTATGATCTAGCAATCACTCTGCCCGGTATTTAACCCAATAGACTGCACATTTATACTCACATAAATGATGTATATGACAGCTCATTCATAATTGCTCAACCTTCGGAGCAACCAAGATATCCTTCAGTAGGTGAATGGATAAATAAAATGTAAATCTATACAATGGAATATTATTCAGTGTTTAGAAGACATGAACTATTAAGTCATGAAATGACATGGAGGAACCTTAAATGCATGTGACTAAGTAAAAGATGTTAATATGAAAAGACTACAGACTGTCTGATTTCATCTATGACTTTCTTAAAAAGGTAAAACTAAGGAGATTGTTAAAGGAGCAGGGGCCACCAGGAGGTGATGGGGTAGGAGAGGTGAGTCAGTGGAGCGCAAGGGATCTTCAGAGCAAGGAAACCGCTCCATGAGACGACATTGGTGGACATGTCATTATACATTTGCCCAAACCCATAGGATGTAGAACGCCAAGAGTGAAGCAGAAGCAGAGGCTGGGCCAGGTAAACGCCTGAAGGTGTTTTACTCCCCAGTTCATTTATGAGTTGACCCTGGGGTTACATACCCCTTCCTTCCCTCACCCCAGGACACAAGTAGCACCTGGGATCTTCAGACTCTCAGGAAGGTTACAGGTGTAATGATTCTCTTAGTTTCCATGTTGGGGCCCACTGTTTTTTTTTGTTTTTTTTTTTTTATAGCATTCATTTCATAGCATAGCATTTTTCATAGCATTGTGAATCTGTATTCTTCCCTCTATCCCACTTTGGTTTAAGTGATATCAGCAGTGTTTTCTCAAGTTTACCCAGTGATAGCTGTCAAGCAGGGTTTACTGTTAAAGAATATCCTCACGTGAATAAAACTGGCTTTCTACATCTCTGATAATTGAAGAACAGCGTGAATGAATGTGAAACTGTTGATTCACACTTTGTTTCATTGAGATTTTTTAAATGTTCCTACATTGTCGCCTGCCTTTCTGTGTTTTCGGGAAGTCTGATGTCAGTTTCATTCTATTGCTTTTATAATTTATTTAAATTTATGCCGCTTAGTGATTGCTTAGTTTCTTGAATGTGAATGTTGATTTCATGAATCTCTATTCTGCAAATTGTGTAGGTCTTACTGAATTTATTCAAGTAACTTGACCCTCTATTTTCTTGAGTCCAATTTTCTGTAAGGTAATTCACTGACTTTTTAATTTCAGATGAGTTTTTTTTTTTTTTCCCTAGGTCTTTTTTCTCCCATTTTTTATGTTTTTTTTAGTGCATGATGAGGGGTATCCAGGGATGCCCAAACTTGCACACTCTACAGGGATCTGGCCATCCTTGTGCACAAAGGCAAAGCAGACTCTTAGTGTGAGTTTGAATAGAATTAGTGTGCAGAGAGAGGGAGCAGGAAGGATATAGTTTCCTAATCAAATACCCCAAATTGCCCATCCCCTCGTGGGTAAATGCACAAACTGGGTCACCCGCGGGGGGACCTCTGAAGCCCAAGAGCTTGCCCCAAGTCTAAGGCATCTTCTGGCAGGGAGCCCTATGAAATAGGGTCTGAAGCAGGTCCCAGAGACCTGGGGCAAGAGGAGCCAGCACATCAGGATAAGGGCTGCCGCTGTCAGCCTCCCCGCGTGTCTCTCCGCCACGTCTCTCCCAGGCGTCTCTACATGTCACTCCTTGCACACGTCTCCTTCCCGGCAGCGCCAGAGTGCAATTTCTGAGCCCACCAGCTTTCTGTAGCTCCACCTAGCAGCTCAGCGCCACCCCTCGCTAGGTGGGGTGGGGAACATGGCAGCTCCTCCTTTCATGGAGCTCCCTCTGCAGCGCTTTTAATTTTTTGTTGCTATTTTCTTTCTCTTCACTAATTACAGCAGCACTTTAGCACGTTGAACCTGGCCTCATTCATTTAATGTAAAGCCCTTGTATCCTAATCCTGTCATTTCGGACATCTGCGGGTTGACTCCTATTTGTTGGCACAGCTAGCCCTGACTCACGGGGCCCTCAGGTTAGCCTGTGTGGCCTCCTGGCTGGGTGCAAAGAGCACCCACCAGGATGAGGGGCCCAACTTTGACCCCTAATGTCCAGTCACAGCCTTGGTCTGAACAAGTTCTCTGTCATCTGAGCTGTGCTGCCACCCAGGTAGGGGTAGGCCTTCACCCCCGTGGTGGTGGGGGTGTAGGGAGAGGGGGGCTGGCAGGTCGCAACCTCAGCAGTGGCAGCCCTCTACCACACCCTGCCAGCTCCTGCAGCTCCACCGGCACCATTAGTTGGTACCCGGGCCTTCTCCCTCTCCCTCTACCCTGCGAGTTAAAATCAGTTTTGTTTTTTTTTGTTTGTTTTTTTTTTTGCTGCACAAATGCCCTTTTCTTTGCATTTGTGGGCAACTACCAATGCACAAGGCATTGAATCCACATTCCTGAACAGACCCAGAACTGGTGAGAGAAGTTCTGACCCAGTGACAAGTTTTCGGACCTTTTGCCAAGTAACATATTAACGTATTTCTACCTCTCCCTTTACAGTTTTCCTCCTGCCTCACATGTGGCATGATCTTTTGTTGGAAACCAGGTCTTACTGTTGGTACATGATTGTTCCTCCTAGGAGAGGGTGTTCTCACCCTCCCCCCTACTTTGGAAAGAGCCTGAAATCTCTGATGAGTTTGTTCAGATTTACTTTGTAGTCTCCTGCCCTCATGTGCAGTTCAGGGATTTAAGGAAAACTTACGTGCAGATTTTGGAACTCTCCACTCCTTTTCCCTCATCTGTGATTTCCCCACCTGATGTGCAGCTACTCTGGCAGCCCAAATCTCTAGCCTCTTTCTGCTTGACATGTGACCTTCCTATGCAGGACTGGGGTTTGCCTTTAGATTATAAAGGAGATAAACATGAACCTCATTTCTGATAGTTCCCTCCATTCACAGGTTGAACTCAATCCAGGTTCTCCCTACATTTATTGACTCTTCTGGCTCTTATGTGGTAGACAGAATGTGCCCCCAAAGATCCTGAGGTTGTAATCACTAGAACCTGGCTTATGACAAAGGCAAATTAAGGTTATATATGGAATTAAGGTTGTTAATCAGCTGGCACTGAAATGAGAATATTATCCCACATTATTCTGGTGTGATAATGTAACCACGAGTGTTCTTATAAGTGGAAAAAGAATGTGAGTCAGAAACAGAGAAATAGTATCTTTAGAAATATTCCACCAAGCATGGCTGGATTTGAAGATGGAAGGAGGTGTGGGAAAACTCTAGAGACAAAAAAAAATGAGGCAGTATAATCTCTCCTATAGTCCCCAGGAAGTAAAATAGCCCTCTTGATTTCTTGATTTGAACCCTGAGAGATCCAGTTCAGACTTTTGACCTTCAGAAATAGAAGGTCAAAATATATCTTAATAATTTACAGTGTTCACAATTATTTGTTCTGCAAGGTTTAGTGCAATACAAACTAGAAGAAGAAAGTTGGATTTTAAATGTATTTCATAAAAATTTTCATAAATTGGGCCTCCCCTGGTGGCAAAGTGTTTGAGCACTGGGCTGTGAAGCTGCCCAAAGCCTCTGCAGTGCCGGTTCGATCCCCGGCCACCAGCGAGGGTCCCACATGGCGCGACAGACCTCTCCTGCCATGCCCGCTGCTCCCCTCAGCAGTGTATTTCGTCAGTCTGCCTGTTCTGTTCCCCGCTCTGGCTCTGGTGAATTCTCTCACCCTCCCGCACTTCTGACTGTACCCACTGCTTGTATAAATAAATAAATATGTATTTTTTAAAAAATTTCATAAATTTATTTTCAAAGAATTTTGTCTGATATTTAAAATCATATAATTTGTGCAATATTAGTGGACATCCTGCCTATCTTCCAGTTATTCTTTTTAAGAATGTGGATTCAGTGCCTTACGCATAGGTGATAATGACCACAGCCTTTGGATTCAGAAGTTTCAAGAAATTCTAACTCTCTAGTTCTTTCTTTTTCAAAATGGGAAAAGGAATCCTTTCAATTTCCACTTGCTTGTGAACGCAAATGAGATACTGAATGTGACTGTTTTGTAAAGCACTGTACAATGTAAGGCAGGATTGATGCGGTGAGCTTGTGTCTTATGAATTAGATGAAGCTGTACAAAATGCTGAATGTGGAGGAATACAAAGGAATTAGGAGGCTGCATTAATTTTAACAGAAATAAAGACATCATAGATATTTTATCATACAAAATATATTTTTCCTGTTCAATTTGCAATCTTAGACAAAGGCCAAGGTGTTTATGTAACAATAGAAAATGTGCCAATCCTAAAATACCTGTGTCTGTTTACCCAAGCATATTATAATTTCCTTAGAACCATAAAACTATACAAATCACTTATGTCTATCACTCTTTTACACTACCCTCTGTTCACATAATTTTCCCCATAATTTTACCATATCTTGATTTGCCTTTTTTATTCTTGACTTATACACCCATTGCTACCATTATTGCCGAGCTTTTCTCTTTTTTTAATTTTGTTTTATATATTTTTACATCATTTTTCATTTTTGCACAATGTATGCATTTTCATCTTGGTTATAGTCCCCATACAATTCCCACCCCCCCTTGTTTTGATCCTACTCCTTCCTGCCCCCAGCCCCTGTAGTGTGTCTCTGGTTTATAGTTACTTGTTGATTTTGATTTTTACTTTATAATTAGTCTTTTTCCTGGTCCCTTATTTAGGTTTTCTAAATTTCTGCTATGAGTGAGACCATCTGGTATTTTTCTTTTTCTTTCTGGCTTATTTCGCTGAGCATGATCCCTTCCAGCTCCATCCATTTGTTGCTACAAATTGCATGTGTTTATCTTTTTTGATTGCTGAGTAATATTCCATTGTGTATATGTATCACATCTTCTTGATCCATTAATCTATTTTTGAGCATTTAGGTTGTTTCCATAGCTTAGCTATTGTAAATAGTGCTGCTATAAACATAGGGGTGCAGTTGCCATTTGGAATTAATGTTTCTGTGTCTTTTGGGTAAATACCTATGAGAGGAATTGCTGGATCATGTGGAAGCTCTATGTTTAGTAGGTCAAGAAATCTCCACACAGCTCTCCTGAGTGGTTGGACCAGTTTGCACTCCCACCAGCAGTGCAGGAGAGTTCTTTTTCCTCCACATCCTTGCCAACATTTGTTGTTGCTAGTTCTTTTAAACATGTGCCATTCTCACTGGTGTAAGATGGTATCTCATGGTAGTTTTGATTTGCATTTCCCTGATTATGAGTGATGCTGAACATTTTTTCATATGCCTGTTGGCCATTTGCATTTCCTCTTTGGAGAAGTTTCTTTTTAGCTCTTCTGCCCATTTTTTTATTGGGTTATTTTCTTTGTTGTTTTTGAGTCTCATCAGCTCTTTGTAGATTTTTGTGACAGTCCTTTATCATTAGTGTTGTGTACAAAAATTATCTCCCAATTGGTGGGGTATCTCTTTGTTTTGGTTACTGTCTCTTTTGCTGTACAGAAGCTCTTTAATTTGATGTAGTCGCAGCTGTTTATCTTTGCCTTCACTATCACTGCTTTGGGTGATGTGTCTGTAAAGATGTCTTTGACATGAATATCACGTAGTGTTGCCTATATTTCCTGCTATATATTTTATGGTTTCAGGTCTTATTTCTAGTTCTTTAATCCATTTAGAGTTGGTTTTTGTGCATGGTGTGAAGTAGTAGTAAAACTTCATTCTTTTGCATGTAGCAATCCAGTTTTCCAAGCACCATTTATTCAACAAACTTTCTTTGCTCCAGTACATATTCTTTGCTCCTTTGTCAAAGATTAGCTGACCATAAATCTGTGGGTGTATTTCTGGATTTTCTACTTTGTTCCATTGGTCAGTGTGTCTGTTCTTCTTCCAATACCATTTAGTTTTGATTATTATGGCTTTGTAGTATAGTTTGAAGTCTGAGAGTGTGATACCTCCATTCCCTTCTTTTTTTTTTTTTTTCAGGAGAGCTTTGGCTATTCAGGGTTTTTGGTGGCTCCATATGAATTTCATCAATATTGATTCTATTTCTTTGAAGAATGCCATTGAAATTTTTATTGGAATAGCATTGAATCTGTAAATTGCTTTTGGTAGGATGGCCATTTTGATAATGTTTATTATTCCACTCCATGAGCCTGGGATGTCTTTCCATTTCTTTGTGTCTTCTGTTTCTTTTAACAGTGTTTTATAGTTTTCATTGTATAGGTCCTTTACCTCTTTTGTTAGGTTTATTCCCAAGTATTTGATTTTTTTTTTTGTTTCAATAATAAAAGGGATGGTTTTCTTGCTTCTTCAGATTTATTGTTTGTGTATAGGAAGGCTACTGATTTTTGTGTGTTGATTTTGTATCCTGCTATTTTACTAAACTGATTTATTAGTTTGATTAGTTTGTGAAGTTTTGAGGATTCTCTATGTATATTATCATATCATCTGCGAATATTGATAGTTTTACTTCTTACTTCCCTATTTGGATTCCTTGTATGTCTTTCTCTTGTCTTATTGTTCTGACTAAGACTTCCAGTATTATATTGAAAAGCAGTGGTGAGGGTGGACATTCTTGTCTTGTTCCCGATCTTAATGGAAATGCTTTCAGCTTTTCACCATTGAGAATGATATTAGCTATGGGCTTGTCATATATGGCCTTTATGATGTTGAGGTATGTTCCTTGTATCCCGAGGATTTCAAGGGCCTTTACTCATAAATGGGTGTCGTATTTGTCGAAAGCTTTCTCAGCATCTATTGATATTATCATATGGTTTTTATATCTCTTTTTAATTGATGTGTTAGATTACATGGATTGATTTTTGGATGTTGAACCAGGCTTGTGTCCCTGGAATAAATCCTGCTTGGTCCTGGTGAATTATCTTATGGCTACATTGTTGGATTCTGATAGCTAAAATTTTATTGAGGGTTTTTGTATCAGTGTTCATTAGAGAGATTGGCCTGTAGTTTTATTTTTGTGTGTTGTCCTTGTTTAGTTTTGGTATTTGTGTAATGTTGGCTTCATAGAACATGTTTGGTATTATCCCTTCCTTCTCAATTTTTTGAAAGAGTTTGTGAAGGATAGGCACTAGTTCGTTTCTGAATGTTTGGTAGAATTCATTTGTAAATCCATCTGGTCCTGGGCTTTTGTTTTGGGGAGGGTTTTGATTACCAATTCAATTTCACTGCTTGTAATTGGGCTGTTTATGTGTTCTATTTCTTCTTTATCTAGCTTTGGGTGATTGTAAAGTTGTAGGAATTTGTCCATCTCTTCTAGATTTTTTAACTTGTTTGCATATAACTGTTCGTAGTAGTTTCTGATTATTCTTTTGATTCTGCTGTGTCTGTTGTGATTTCTCCTCTTTCATTTTTGATCCTATTTATCTGTGCTTTCTCCCATTTTTCCTTTGTAAGTCTGGCTAGGAGTTTTTCTATTTTATTTATTTTTTCAAAGAAACAACTTTTGCTTTCATTGATATTTTGGATTTTTTTTTTTAGTTTCTACTTCATTTATTTCTGCTTTAATTTTTATTATTTCCTTTCTTCTACTGGTTTTAGGGTTTTTTTGTTGTTTTCTAGTTCTCTGAGATGTGTGATTAGGTTGCTTCTTTGAGTTCTTTCTTGTTTCTTGATGTGAGCTTGTATTGCTATATATTTTCCTCTTATTACTGCTTTTGCTGCATCCCATATATTTAGGAAATCGGTGTCCTCCCTGTTGTTCAACTCAAAGTATTTTTTTAAATTTCTTCTTTGATATCCTCGTTAGTCCACTGGTCTTCCAGTAGTGTGGGTTTCAATCTCCACGAGGTAGGAGAGTTCCTTGCCTTCTTATTATGGTTGACTTCTAGTTTGATGCCTTCATGGTCAGAGAAGATGGTTGGTATGATTTCAATCTTAGTGTAACTGTTGATGTTTGTCTTGTGTCCCAGGATGTGATCAATCCTGGAGAATGATCCATGTGCGATGAGAAAAAAATGTGTACTCAGATTTTTTGGGATGTAGTGTTCTATAGATGTCTGTTAAGCCCAAGAGGTCTAGATCCTTATTTAGAGCTTTAGTGTCCTTACTTATTTTTGTCTCATTGATCTATCCATTGTTGATAGTGGTGTGTTGAATTCTCCTACTACATATGTATTTTCTCTGATGTCTGTTTTCAGAGATGATAATAGTTGTCTGATATATTTTGGTGCTCCTTCATTTGGTGAGTATATGTTAATGAGTATTATTTCTTCTTGAAGTATCATCCCCTTCATTATAATGTAGTGACCATCTGGGTCTCTTTTTACCTTTTGAGTTTGAAATCCGTTTTATCTGATATAAATATAGCCATTCATGCTTTTTTTTTTTTTTGTTCCGTTTGCTTGTAGGATTGTTTTCCATCCTTTTACTTTCAGTATAATTTTATCTTTTGTAGTTAAATGTGTTTCCTGGAGGCAGCAAAAGGTTGGGTTTTGTTTCTTAATCCTATTGCTGAGTTTTCCTAACTGGATCATTGGAATGACATTTCCTTTAATCATATAGTACACTGCCTTATTCTACAGTAGTTAGCTAGCTAACTATATAGATATTTAGATATAAATATATAGATATGTGTGTGTGTGTGTGTATATATATATATATATATATATATATATATATACACACACAGACATCGTATAACTGTCCCACCAATAGTGACTGAAACTTCCCTGCAGTTCCTCAGAGTTTACACATTTTACATGGCATTGAAGCTGTAAGAGTTAGCAGTATTTCCATTTCTAATAACTAATTTCAGAACACAAGAAAACTACACAGCAATATCTCTGATGAATAAAAAGGGAAAATTTGGCCTCCCCTGGTGGCACAGCAGTTGCGCGCTGGGCTGTGAAGCTGCCCGCAGCCTCTGCAGTGCCGGTTCGATCCCTGGCCACCAGCGAGTGTCCCACATGGCGTGACAGACCTCTCCTGCCACACCCGCTGCTCCCCCTCAGCAGTGTATTTTGTCAGTCTGCCTGTTCTGTTCCCCACTCTGGCTCTGGTGAATTCTCTCACCCTCCCACACTTCTGACTGTACCCAGTGCTTGTATAAATAAATAAATAAATAAATAAATAAATAAATAAATCTTTAAAAAAATAAAGAGACAAAATTTCTGAAGTGGGCCTCCCCCGTGGTGCAGTGGTTGAGCGCTGGGTTGCGAAGCTGCCCGCAGCCTCTGCGGCGCCAGTTCGATCCCTGGTTGCCCCCCGGCCACCGGAGGAGGGTCCCACATGGCGCGCAGACCTCTCCTGCCGCCCGCTGCTCCCCTCAGCAGTGTACTTCGGTCCTTCTGTCTGCTCTGCTCCCCGCTCTGGCTCTGGTGAATTCTCTCCCCCTCCCGCGCTTCTGACTGTACCCAGTGCTTGTATAAACAAAACAAACAAACAAACATAAAAAAAAAAATTTCTGAAGAAAATATTAGTACACCAAATTCAAGAACACATAAAATCATTTACATGGTGACCAAGTGAGATTAATCCCTGGGATGCAAGGATGGTTCAACATATGCAAATCCAAAAATGCAAAATATCACATTAATGATATGGAGGATGAAAATCACATGGTCATGTACTTCAACATAATAAAGACCATATAGACAAACCTACAGGTGATACTATACACAATGAATAGAAATGGAAAACTTCTGAGATCAAGGGTGACCATTCCAACACTCTTATTCAAGATAGAACTGCAAGACATAGCTGGAGAATTTAGACAAGACAAAAAAATAAAGGCAGGAAGGAAAGGAAGAAGTAAAACTGTCCCTATTTGCAAATGATATGATTTTGTATATAGAAAATTCCAAAGACTACTAAAAAAAAAAAAACTTTTGGAACTAATCAACAATTTCAGTGAAGTTGCAGGATACAAAATCAACACAGAGAAATCAGTTCATTTCTGTACACTAATGATGGAACATCTGAAAAAGAAAGAAAACTGTCCCATTCATAATAGCATGAAAAACAATAAACTATTTAGAAACACATTTAACCAAGGAAGTGAAAGATCTGTATAACAGCAATGTTAGGACTTTGCTAAAAGAAATCAAAGAAGACACAAATTTTTCTTCATGGTTCAGGTCAAATATTCTTTCTCTGTATAAAACATTTTCACTGGAATGCATTCTCTTTGCTATACTACACTTTAGACTCTGTTATTTAGTTATTTGCAAATGTTTTCTGGATACCCTTTTATTGTTACTGAAAAACTTAGTAACTACTTACTTTACATTTGTCTTTAGTTCCATCATCAGGCCTTATTGATGTATTCTAGCAATGACATATCTGCTGTAATCATGACTTATACAGGTTGAGTCTCCGGTAATCTACAGTCATTTCCTAGGATTGATTAAGTTTTTACAGAAGCCAGCTTGGTTAATTTATTACAGATATGATGTAGAAGACCACTCCAACATCTTTTCATCTTTTAGGCCAATAACTGCCATAATTTTCACATCTAATGTGAAACTATATATATATATATACTATTCATATATATGCATATATATATGTATGTGTATATATATGTGTATTTATAGTTTCACATTCCATATATATATATATATGGATAGTGCATATATATAGTAGTTTATATATATCATATATATAGACAGAGAGAGATCATATATAATATTTGCTCTATCTATCTATCTGTATATCTTGTCTGGGGTGGATGGGGAATATTTTCAGTGGTTCCCAACTGTATTTCTTACCTAACCCAAGTCAAGGACCCAATGTAAGAATTACTACAAATGCTAAGTATATCTACTCTAAATTTATACTTGATATCTGAATGAATGACCACTGACCACTGGGCCAACTGTGAAGCCATTTTTTTTTAATCCAAATCATGAAAGGCTACCTCACAGCAGAGCTGCAAGGATTCCTTGTGTCTGATCATTCTTGAAATGTCTGGCTATTGCTAGTAGCAACTAAGTTTAACTTCTTTCCTTTGGTCTCAAAAACAGCACCCCCTCCTCAGTGCAGTGGTAGAACCCATTCTTCCTGGGATTTTATTCCATCCACATTTTTTTTATTCTCTGTTATGAACCTTCTCCATACTTCTAAATTACCATACTTCTAAATTCTCCATACTTCTTAAACACAGGGGCACTATCATTTCTCTCTAGCTTAAACATTATAAGAAAATGTCTTTGAATCAAATTTCTTAGCATCTACTTTCCAGTCTTTCTTGTCTCACACACATGTCCTGGAAGCATATGTGAACACAGTCTTTACTACTATACCTCCATTTCAGTTTCTAGCCCCTTAAAACCTAGTCCTTTTATCATTCCACTGAAATTATTTCATGTAAGTCACTGTGGTAGATTATCAAATTCCTTTCAGTTTCTCCTATCAAGAAGTGACTTTTTCCTACCTCCTTGATATAATGCTGTTAGTATGATCTTATTTTCCCAATAAAATATAGCAGCCATGACATGCTACTTTTGATGTTAATTCTCAATAGGAATTGATGCTCCCATCTCAGCCCATTTTGAGTGCTGCCACAATGTGAACAACAAGCCTGACTTATTTTGATGGAAAAAACTATAGAGAATAGAACCAAGGCATCCTGGCCAATTGTCAAAACACCACCAAATGTGTCAGTGACACCATGTTATACAAACCAGATCTGCTAAACTGCCATTTGACTGCAGACATATGAGTGAATGCCAGTAAGACCAGCAGAAGAATCATACTGCTGAGCCCAGTCTCCAAATTGCTGGCCCTCAGATGCACGAGTTCATAAATGATTATTTTTTGAGCAATTAAATATTTGAGTAATTTGTTACACAACAAAAGCTAATTAGAACAAACCCCAATGGCACCACTTAGAGAACATCTCATATACTAATCTAAATTAGTATATGTTTGCTTAGTGTAAATGTTAAAATAATTCTGAGAATTAAGTGCCATTTTCTCTACTTTTAATGATGAGATACTAAAGCTCAAAGGAATGAGTAGCTTGAATAAAGCAGCATAACATCCATTGAAGATATTCAGCATCTTCCATCAAGCATTATATTTGAATTAAATTCTTTGTAAACTCTGTCTGAAAATCATAGCCAGTCGATTTTCCTTCAGATTTAACTCTATTGGCAAACAATTGTGAACCATTTTTTTATATTCCATATTGCTGTTTACTGTGTGTTGATTGAAATAGTTTTCTTTACCACTCATCAAACACAAGGGTAAATAAATTTGTGTTCATCTAAAATCTAATTGCATTGTCTGAGTAACAGTATTTAATCTTTGCTTTTTACTCCAAATATCAACAGAAGTTGAGTTCAATTACTTTGTGATGGGTCCTTTAAAGATGTATAGAATTAAATTATTTTCTGATATGTTTTTAAAATATATTAAATTGCTTGCAAATATGAACTGGTTACATCTACATTGCAAAAAAAAAAATGTTAGTCCATCATAAACACCAAATGTTTAAATTTAGATAGACAGCTTTCTTTGTTTTTTGGTTTCTTTTAGTTTAATCAAATAAACATTAGCAAAGGTTGCAATGCCTTTTAGAACACTACAACACTCATGCAGTCTTGTTAGATTTCACTTTGTCTATCTTTTCAACTATTGGACATATTTGATACTACTTTTAATCCAAAATATTAAAGCTTTTGTAATTTGTGTAGATAAATGATTCATAATTTAATTAGTACTGCAGAGTAGTATGATCAATAGTTTCAACAATGCCAAGAATATTCAGCAAGAAATATTGTATTTTCCCTGTTTATTACCATTCAGACTTTAGTCTTGGTCTCAGAAAAATGCCTCTGAGAAAATGATATATCCAATTATTTGCAAAGCTATCCCTGGGCATATTTTTAAAATGTCCTCTCCAATCCTTTACTTAGAAAAGATCTGCTTAAGTCAGAGCCCAAATAGCCCCTCTCTTGTAATATATAGTCAAGTTTGACCTTGCTTGAGGCACTATTTTAGGTGCTGAAGACAGAAAGGGAAATAAGATGTTTTATCACTCCTAATTTCTTATGAACTTATAGAATAAACAATAAAAAATAATACTTTACAATAAATGCCTGGGAGAAAGACAAATGGAGTTGAAGTCACAGTGAATGCATGTGTGGTGTGTGTTTGAGATTGGAGAAGGTCATTTAGAAAATAGGTTCAAGGAATGATTCTAGGAAGACAGTTGACCTTTGAGCTGAGGTGTGTTTGCAAAGTAGAAGTCATTCATCCAGAAAATCTTGGAGGGAGATCTATGAAGTCAAAGAGAGCAGCTATTTACAAGGTCATGATGTGAGGATGGGATTGGCTAATTTGATGAAAAGAAAGAGGGCCAGTGTCGTTGGAGTTAGATGCATTTTACATATGCCTCTTACAACATTTGCTGATTTTGTAGTTCATCATCAACAATCCTAGTAACTTGTATCTTCCTAATTTATTATTTTTTCAGAGTCATGAGTTCAGATCACCCTCAATTGTTATAAATTTGTTCATTTCCATGGAGATATATGGGCAGTTAATCCATGTCTTCTTTGTCTATGAAATAATTTACTTTATTGAATGCAAATCCCTTCAGAGTACCATCATTGTATAAGGTATTTCACAAGTTTTGTATTATGGGCCCAATTATGTTACAAAAATCCATATATATATTCAAACCCTAAACCTCACTTGCTGAGAGGATACTGTATTTGGAGTTATGGTTTAAAAAGAGGGGACTAAGCTAAAATGAACTCATTAGGGTTCCTGTGCCCTAATCCAATATGACTGGTACCCTTATAAAAAAGGAGATTAAGACACACATAGAGGGCCTCCATGGTGGCGCCAGGGGTTAAGACACAACCTATGAAGCTATCCGCAGCCACTGCAGCACGAGTTCGAGCCCCAGCCAGGGAGCTACCCACATGGTGCAGCAGACCTCTCCTGTCTTGCCCACTGCTCCCCTCAGCAGTACATTTCAGTCAGTCTGCCTGTTTTGTTCCCCACTCTGTCTCTGGTGAGTCCTCTCACCCCCCACACCTCTGGCCTGTACCCCAGTTCTTGTATACATAAATAAATAAGTCTTTTGAAAAAACAAAACACATACATAGAGACACAAGGATCCACTCACATAGAGGGAAACTATGAGAGGACACAGAGAGAGGACAGTCAGCTGCTAACCAAGGAGAGAGACCTCAGGGGAAACCAAACCTGCCAACATCTTGAACATGGATTTTCAGATTCCCAAACTGTGAGGAAATAAATTTCTGTCATTAAAGCCAACCAATCTAGTAACCTAATAAATGTTGTAAGAGGAAAAATTGCCATGGATAGCAAATACAAAATAAAATCAAGGTATTTGGGCAAAATCCT
This sequence comes from Talpa occidentalis, assembly GCF_014898055.3. Taxonomy (NCBI): domain Eukaryota; kingdom Metazoa; phylum Chordata; class Mammalia; order Eulipotyphla; family Talpidae; genus Talpa; species Talpa occidentalis. Next base: position 6,762,763 of record NW_023601543.1, read on the forward strand.
GTCCTCTCCTCCATGGAGCGTGTATAGTATCATCCATCTAGTAATTATGATCAGCAAGTTCACTAATTCTTTTTCATGTCACTGGATTGGTTGCCTTCTAGAATATCGGTTAGTCAGTTAGTCACTTAGTATATTTGTTTAGGTGAGGGAAATTCCACATTGTTGAGATTATACTTACCTTCTAATCTAACTAGCATTATTTTTGGTGAGATCACTATATTAGAAGGAGAAAGTACATGTGAAATATTAACAAATTTTTATGGCTAAAGAAATTCTCTGTATTTTCTTGTGTGTTTTCCTGTAATAGTTTCTACATCAATTAATAAATAATTGATATTGGTCTTGTACAATCATTGACTTGGAAGGAACAAACTTGAAAGACTGAAGAAAGGTTCTTCTGTAGTTGGGCACTTAGTTGGTTTCCATACCTTTCATTCTCCTGGTGCTGGAATGAACGTAGGAGTGCATATATTCATTTGAATTAATGCTCATATATTCTTTGGGTAGATACCTAGGAGTAGAATTGCTGGGTCATAAGGTACTTCTATTTTTACTTGATAATTTCACTTACATGTGGAATGTAAAGAAACAAAACAAAGGAACAGAGACAAACTAAGCTAAACAAACCTTAGAAAACTAAATGCAGAGTTGAGGCTACCAGATGGGGTAGGTCAGAGTAAGAAGCAAATGGAGGATGGGCCCCAAATGATTATGGTTCGGGATCATTGGTGCTGTGGTGCCAGATGTGGTGTAGTAATGTAGCAGGGTGGTGCCCAGTAATATCTATCTAAAGAGGTGTGAACTTATACCACTAAATCATATATAATGTGTAAACTAACAATATTCCAATGAAAATAATGCAATTAAAATTTAAAAAAAATTAAAAAATTTTTAAAAAATTCATGTCAAACAAATAAAATGGTATAAGAAAGGTGAAAAACAGATAAAGACTGAGAAACTGACATGTAGATGAATGTCAGTAGGTTAAGAGCCTGTGGAAATTATTTTCTGATATAAATGTTTTGCTGGTTAGATCTAATTTCTGCCCACTGGGATTTTCATTTTCTATTATACTTCAGGGCAGTTTCAAAGTGGGCCTATAACCTCCTAGAGTAACATTTGAATGATACTAAATAATTGCACAAATCATCTGTGAACCAGGATCAAATATTTATTCTTAATTTTCAGTGAACTGATCATACAAAATTCCTCATGAGACAAGTGTCAGTTTAAGGAGAGACAAATTATAGTACAAGTATGATAATGAGTGTAAACACACTTATGAAAGTTATTTATATCTTCAATGTCTACCATTTCTACTTGATGACAAAATATTTTGTGTGTTTAGTTGTCTCAGATACAATCCAATTCATGATGGGGGCTTGGATGTTATGGTCACTTACTCTTTCATGGTCCTGTCTTCATCTAGTATTTACCAGCAGCTCCTATTTCCTATTGCTATTTCATTCTCCTAGTAGAAACTTAGCAATTGTTTCTAAAAAGTTGTTTTTAAAAGTGAGACTGTAGGGGCCTCCCTGGTGGCGCAAGGGGTTGAGCACCACACTATGAAACAATCCGCAGCCTCTGCAACATGAGTTTGATCCCCGGCTGGCCAGAGAACAACCCACATGGCGCAGCAGCAGCAGACCTCTCCTGTCATGCCCGCTGCTCCCCTCAGCAGTGTATTTCAGTCGGTCTACCTGTTCTGTTTCCTACTCTGTCTCGGTGAATCCTCTCATCCCTCACATCTCTGGCCAGTACACCAGCTCTTGTATGCATATATAAATAAATCTTAAAAAAAATAAAAGTGAGACTGTAGATTGGTCCAGCCTCTATGGACAACTATATGAAGATTCTCAAAATATTATAAGTAGATGTAACATATGGTTCAATAATCCCACTCCTAGGTATCCACTGAAGAATGCAAAAACATCAATTTGAAGGATGGATTCTTATGTCCATTGCAAGACTTTTATAATACTCAAAGTATGAAACCACCTAAGTGCCCAACAACATATGAGAGGGATAAAAGAATATCTACAATTGTGTATATATACAATGTATATATAATATGGAATACTACTCAGCTATAAAAAAAGATGAAATCTTGTCATTTATGACAACATGAATGGAACCTAAGGGAATTATGCTTAGCAAAATAAGTCAGATGAAGAAAGACAAATGCCAGATGACTTCACATAAGTGAGGAATGTAGAGAAACAAAATAATAGATAAAACTAGATTAAAACAAACGCTAGAAATATGAATGCAGAACTGAGGGTAGAAGAGAGGGGGAAATAGTGGTAAAGACCAAAGGGGGAGTTCCAATGGACTGTTGTGGAGAATTATGTGTGCTATGGTGGTGGGTGTAGTGTGGTAATTAACATACATATAAAGGTGTGGCCTATACTATTAATAAATCAGATACAGTGTTGTAAACTAAGGTCACCTCAATAGAAAATATGCAATGTTTATAAAAGGAGGAAAAAAATGTGTATGATTTTCTCATACATTTTTAATGATAATGGTAACGAATCTTAACTGTTTTCATTATAATTTGTCCAGAGTTTACCACAGGCTCCATAGAACATGTGAAAATACAAGTGGCACTTTAATCATATTTGAGTATGTTTTATCGTAGGTTTACTGGAAGCAGCTAGAGAGATTTCTCTGGCTTCCATGTAAATCTGATACCATAAAAATACAGTGTTGCTTCAAAGAATAAAAGGGCTTATGCATTGTTGTACCTCTTTCTTAGGGTTGTAATATCGTTCTTCATGAAGAAACTGTCCTAAAGATGTCCTGACGTGCTTTTAGACTAGTGAGTTCCTGGGAATTCTGCCCTATTTTCCTAGAAATTTATTTTCTACATATCAGTACATTTTCCCAAGGCATCCAGGGAAATTGCTAGATTCTTTCAACAGGATATAAAACTATCTGTTACCGAGATGTTGGTAACAAACCAACAGGGCTCTCCTGTAGGATGATGAACATTTAAAATTCCTTTGTACTAGGAATCGAGAGAAAAAGTTAACATATACTTGAGGGAATATGGAATGGTATGTTCACACTGGGTAAAATTTGCTGCTTGTGTTTTCTGATTTCCTGAGAGAAGAAAAGGTCAAGTACCACTAACAGTTCCGATTTGCTCTAGTGAGGGAACCATCACATCTTGAACTGCAGCTACAAAGCTTCTATTTCATTAAGTTTACCAACATCCAGTACTATTCTCTAAGATCTATTGGAGTATTTATTGGTCAAATGAGAAAATTAAATAACACTATTATCAGAATCAATAGACTTAAATCTTTCAAGTCATTCATGGTAGCAAGTTAGTCTGCAGCTCCTTAGCGAACACACTTGTTTATAGGTAGCCCCTACTTGGATCAATATTAGGGTGCCAAAACACAATTCTGCCATTTGTTGAGAGTATATATCTTAAATAAGCTCAGAAATGGGAGGGAAAAAAAACCCTACAGTACTAGTTTGCTGTTATATGGTCAAAAATGAACATATCCAACATTGATCTCCACTTATCATCTGCCTGACTCCATAAGGCCCCAGCCTGACTAATAAATTAAAATTGCGTTGTAGGCCCTCAAGAGATAATATTAGCCCATCATCCATATAGAACCCCCCCAAGAGAGTTATTCATTATATATATATATATATATATATATATATATATATGTATATATCTGCTGTCATATTAATCAGACTGTATGTTTTTTTTTTTTGTTCTATTTCTTTTTTTAATCCCAGCAGGTTAATCTTTATTATCCTTGAATTTTGAAATTATGTTCACTGAAGTAACGTTGATTTATAACACTGTATATGTTTTAGGGGTATAAGTTCACATCCCCACAGTAGTTCATATGCCAGGCCTTGCTGTCATCCCTCCTATTCGGGGTACCAGATCTGATTCTAGGCAACCCACCAGCTTTTGATACTTTTCAAAGCACTGGTACAGATTCTGAGGGCAGAGGGAGTGTAGTGTATAGTGTTTACTCTGTCATATCCCTGGCTGGAGTTCCAGACCATGTGGACCACCTCAGATACTCTGTTTTGGGCTTCACCTGTTTTGAGTACATGACCCTCCACATCATGTCTACTCTCCCATCTACAGGATTTGCAGCTGGCCTGAAAATATGACTCCAGATTGCCCCAGAAATTGAGATGTTTACCAGATGTTTTCACACATTTATGGAATAGAAACCAATGGAAAAAAAAAAAAAAACTTGCAAAGCAGAGCAAAAATAATTCTTAGACTCTGAAAAAAAAATAGTGGTTATGGAGGGGGTAAGAATATAGGGAGGATAGAATTAAGGAATAAATGTGATAAGGTACTGGAGCAAACAACTGGCAGAACACTAAAATTTGAGGGGAAAAGAAGTTCCTGGAAAACTCTGTTACAGTATAACTGGAAAGTTGACATCCTTATAAGGTGGGACAGTGATAGTATATTGTTGACTTTTCCATGGGAAGGCAAACTGATGTTGAGGATTCTTATTGACAGGGATGGAGAAAAAGTCTTTGGCCAAATCAAGTACCAGGAAATGTGTTAATTTGCTCAAGCAATGAAATCCCATCTGGTATTGTGGCTGTAACTGGAGTCACCAACTGGTTAAGCTTGTGATAATCTATTGTCAGTCTTCAGTATCCTCCTGTCTTCTGCACAAAACAAATAGGAGAGTTGAGTGGAGTTCAGGAAATCACCATCTTCACGTTTTAAGTCCTTTCCTCTATGAAGCTCAGAAGTGTCCCAGTGCCAAATGTCAAATTAAATTGTAATTAAAATTGCATATCAAATCAGTTGGAGCAAATTGTATTTATTTAAAATGACATTGTCTCAAATGTGTATCAATTTTGATAGAAATGTGGCAGGAGCACTAACTCATACCTTACAAAAATAAATTCAAATGAACATTTGTACCAGAACTCAGGAGAAATATAAAAATATTAAAGTGAAATTTGGGGCAGGTAATTTAAAAAAACAAGACAACACAGAATCTTTGAAATGGATAAGAAACATATTTAGAGTTTCTGCTAATTTATACTTTTTTGTCTTTAATAATGAAACGATCATTTTCTATTTAGCATAGATTTAGCTTGATCACATAATAATATGAAAAATTCTGTAACTCATTCCCTTCAAGAAATTGTATAAATCAATACTGATTTATTCTTTGATTGAAATCAATTTTAGCATGCTTTTTCTTAATTAAATATTTAGCAGCTTTTCAAGTTTACATTTTTGATCACTAGTTAGTTCAAAATTTGATGAATTATCAATTATGACTGTGACATAAAAACAATTTTAAAATCTGTAAGGTTTCTGTTGCTAAATGATTATTTTAAAAATATTTTTATACATGAAGTATATTATGTTCTCATATGATTTAAGTTATGTGGTATATCTGTACACACCTGTGACCTTGAATGCAGGAGGCGCTTGGGAGTGTGGGATCAGGGTCACACATAGCTGATTGTGGACACCTGGATATGGGTGTGGGCATGTGTGAGTGGGCACCCCTGAGCCTGGAGGCTGAGGCTTTAAGGACAGCATCACACAGAGAACAGAAACGGCAGGGAATGGCTGCGAGAGGGCGAGATCACTCGAGAACACCAGAGAAAGGCCAGAGGAAAGAGCTTACAGAGATTTGCCGGGGGCCAAGTTGCTGCCCCCTGCTGGCTTGGTTCCCCTGCATATTATTAAAAATCCTTCAGGGATAATGCCAGGGGCTCCAAGGTTCTCTGTTAAGCTGCCTAAACCAATGGTGAACCTACCCGACCTGGGGTGGTTGTAAAACACCCGGATAGCAGAATTCTGAAATTTTTCTCAGGTAATTTAAATTTGTAGTCAGGAGTTGAGATCTTTTAATTCAGATAGGGCACTAGTCCTCAAACCTGGAGTCACATGAGATTCCCCTGGGGATCTTTTTTAAAACTGATGCTTGGGCCTCCCTGGTGGTGCAAGGGGTTAAGATGCAACCTACGAAGCTGTCTGTAGCCTCTGCAGCAAGAGTTCGATCCCGGCTGGCCAGAGAGCAACCCACATGGCAAAGCAGACCTCTCCTGTCTCACCTGCTGCTCCCCTCAGCAGTGTATTTCAGTAGATCTGCCTGTTCTGCTCCCCACTCTGTCTCTGGTGAATCCTCTCACCCCAGCCCCACCTCTGGCCTACACCCCAGCTCTTGTATGCATAAATAAATAAATCTTAAAAAAAAAAAAAAAAACTGATGCTTAGACTCTATCTCAGACAAGTTAGCCCTGAATCTCTGTGGTTATGGGAGAGAATGAAACCAGAATCTCTATGGGTGAGGCATAGACATTTGTGTTTCATTGCTGTTGTTTTTTAGCTTCTTAGGTCATTTTAATGTTCACTAAAGATTGAGAACCACTGATCTAGCCAGTGTTACTCAACTTTGATAGTATATTGGAAGCCTTGGGATGCTTTAAATAATATTAATGCTTGGGTACTTCCCCACCCCTCATATAGTCTAATTGTTCTTGAGTGAATTTGACATTTGGATCTTTACAAAGCACTGCAGATGACTTGAATGCATGGCCATGATTGAGTACTTTGTACATCACGAATGTCTTGAGAACAGATCATGACATAGGCAGTTTTATAGGGTGTGAATTTGGCACAGGATTTGACAATTATTAAACTTAAACATGAGGAGAAACCTGAAACTGGGCAGGGGGCAGGGGAAGAAGAGCTCAGTCATGCTAATGGTATTTGCATTTTTCTGTAAGGAATGCAGGTCACCTGCGTAGTCTTCAATAGTCATTCAGTGATTCTGAGATTTTCTTCATTTTGCTTTCCAAAAATAAGAAGTAGAAGTTCTTGAAAGACCATCTTCGGGTTATGTAATCTATTCTGCTACTCCACTTAAATAATCAGAATAGAAAATATATTCAAATGTTCAAATGTCTTTAAAAATATATCAGGCTGATCATATAACTGGAAACCATTCAGCACCAAATGGATATGTTAGAAAAATAAGAAGTTTAAAATACATTCACTCTAGGAAAAGATCGGTCATAATGATCTTTAACTATTTGTGAAGGCAGCTGCATTTCCTTTTTAAAATCTTTTTTGCCACAAAATCCTCAAATTCCAAACTGTTTTAAACCAAAAGAAAGAAACAAGTATTTCATTACCTTCAAAAAATGAAACATTCAGTAATCAACCAAATTTAGAGCTTATTGAAGATATTCTAGTTGAAATTTAATTAACGTTGGAACCAAGGTGGATGGAACTTATTTTTCTTTACAATTTGGTAATATAATTTTGAATTATTTTTAGACCTATGTTTATGTATTATAATAATTTGTATTAGGAATAGATTGAACTAAAATGTGTTGTTGAAAATATGATAATTTTCTAAATTACATCAAAATAGTTTTCATGTTCAAGCAAATGCAGCGAAAATAATCAACCAAATGTTTCCCACATAGTATTATTAAGTTTCATAAACAAAACCAAAAAAATTTCCCCAGTATGTCAGCATTCTAGTAAATTAGAGTTGTTTCTTGCTTTAAAAAAAAATTAATTCCCCTTTGAGCTTAACTTTGCATAGACTGTTTAAGGCCCCACAGGCCACTCATCACCATGGCTGGCCTGTCACAGAAGCAAATTGTTAATAGATCCTGACCAGAGAAAGTGACTACACTTGACTTCCAAGCCTGATGGCCTTGGCGGACAGAAAGACACACAGATACAACAGCTTATACAACAAATTGCATGAAATGGATGATGGTTTGGGTTAGGAGAATTGTGAGCGCTTCTTAACCATTCTAATAGCAAGGATCCAGATCATAAGCATTGCCAGACTAACAATGTTGGAAGTTGAATTGTCTTCCATTTAGTCGTGCAACCAGAGTGCATCTAACATTGCCACCTTCTTATTTCAGTTATAGTATAAATAGTTGTTGTTTTGGAACACAAAACAGATACCAGACAATACTTGAGACAGAACTACACCACCATTAAGTTTAATAGTTTTCCCATCAGTGCTTACGTGCCTGGCACTGTACTGTAGGACTAAAGGGTCCCATTTTCTTCTCGAGCCCTCATATATTTATCACTGTATTGCAGATGAGGAAACTGTTGTTTATAAAGATAAAATAATTGACCAATTATTTAGCCAGGAGACTGGCTAAAAGTATGGCAGGGCCAGTATTGTACCTAAATTGTCAGACTTCAGATCTACACTACATCTCACTGACTACAAAATTACGTTGCTCTAATGGCGCCTGGAGCCTTTTGCTCACCTCCCTGGTGATTCCCACATGGCTCTCCACAGTCCCCGTTCGAGGGTGCGGTGCCTGCAGTATTTCCTTTCCAGTCACTGTCCCGCTTGATCTGTAGTTTGTTCTTGTTGTTGTTTTTTTTTCTGTTGATTGGAGTGTGCCGGCTCTGTGGGTGAGGAGGGAAGCAGGGTTCTGAGCTTTCCTCTCTTTCTGTCCTCTTTCATGGCACCTGTCCTCTTCAGGCAGTTTGCCAGAGTCGCCCGTTTATCTTCCATGTCCTGGTTTTCGCAGGGACCTGCTGCTTTTCCTCCCTATTAACTTTTTTTTTTTATTATTTATTTGTTTGCTTTTTATTTTTTTATTTTTTTGGTTAGCTCAATTTTATTAACATTCAAATTTTTTTAATAATAAAAATAAAAATATAAAAATATATAAATATAAAATATATAAAAACTTTTTTTTTTTTTTTTAATGGGAGGACTTACTCGCGGAGTTTCCCCGCCACCATGTTGATCACCTCCCAAAGAACTATGTTAGTATTCTCAGTTGGGAAATAGTGGTAGGATATCTTCCAGTTTATTACACATTTGAAAATACCAAGATCATTAAAAATATATAGTCTAAAAGGCACACTGACTGAAACTCATGGAAACTCTGTTACTTTTTATTTACTTATTATTTTTCTAAATTTATTTTCTTATCTAATTCTTCATTTTTTGTAAAATAATTGGTGACACCCCTCAGAGGTAGTCCCGGTAGTTCCCCCACCATAGCACCCGTGATCCATCGCTGTAGTTCCTTGTGCTCTCCCCTCCCTTGTTTTGACGCCTCTCCCTCCCCCTCCCTTTCTATATGCCTCAGATCTATCTTCAGCTTGCAAGTGTTTTTTTTTCTTGACATTTTGTTCGGTTTTTCTGTATTCCACGTATAAGTGAAATCATCCGATATCATTTTCCTTCTGAATTATTGCACATGTCATAATCTTTTTAAAATATTGTTATCATTACTATTACATCTTCATCATCATTATCATCTTCGTCATCATTGATCTGCTTAACAGTTTTCATTTTTTTCTTCAAAAATATGATTTATGTAGTTACAAATTAAGTTATTCCATTAAAAAAATTACTTTTCTGAACCCCTTTAGTAAATACATATTAAACATCATATAAAAGGCTGTGGTCTTTTTCTCCTCCAAATGTAAATCCTTTCAACATCTTTCTTTTTCTAAAACTTTAAAAGTTTGATTTAATGATCATAAAATCTGCAGTTTAACTTGTGAGAGATATTGACATGAAAGTAATTGAGGACATTTATTTAAACTTTAAGAAGTCTCAATTAGGGCAGCCTTTGCAAAATTGCCAGTTACATATTGTTATTTTCATAGAAACAGTAATGAGTTTTAAGCCAAGCTGTAATAAGTCATCACAGTTTGTCAGAACCTGGGCTTGACTGTGTGCTTTTTAGGGTGAATTGTTGAACACTGGATATCATTTAGAATCTTCTGCCACTTTTCTCAAAGCCCAATGAATTGAGGGAGAGAGAAGCCCACATAACTTAAACCTAAGGCTTTTAGTATTTGTCAAAAGAATTTATACATCATAACATCACTTGTCATAAATCTTCTTTAAACACCGAAAATAAAAATTAAAAATAAGCAAAATAACTCTTTCATCTTACTAAATACCATGTGATAATAATAATTACCTCACCTAATCTTCACTAGGACTTTATGAAATAGCTATTAATCACCATATTATGGACGTGGTTAAGGCTCAGAGGTATTATTTAAACTTCCCCTAAGTCATATAGCTCTAATAATTTGTAGAGCCGGTGTTTGAACTCTCCTATCAAAACCTATACTCAAAATACTGGTTTAACGCACCAGCATGATTACAGAGTTCTAGTTACATAATACTAAGTTCTCCTCCTAAAATAAGTTTTGGTTTCATCTCATTATGCCATACTTCAAAAGAGAACCCAATAAACTGGTCAATATTTCTGTTGGTTGCAAAGTCATTTTTTACATTGACATAAAACTGACTCCCTGTCACTTTCCTTTTCTGTTTTTCTCTATAACCTGAGACCCAAAGAGACTTTCAAATCACAAAGAACAAAGGCCCTCAAAAGACAGTGAGACTAGAAGAGGTCTTTTGAATAACTATACGCCTTCTAGCTAAGTGAAGTTCCTTTTCTTTCACTGAGACCATGGTTCTTACAAATAAATTGAAGATGAAATTCAGAAAATGATGTAAGTGCAAGGGAACAAAAAAAAAAAAAAAAGTACGTCTCCACTGATGGCTTTGAAAATGCTGAAATGAAGTATTAAGTTGAAACACGCTCATGCTGTATAAGATAAGCCTACAAAGCAAGTCATCACACAGGGAGAGTAGAGGGTCATGAGCTGACAATTTGCTTTATGAATGCACTGCAATGTTTAGTGGAAACTACATCTGTCACACTGGATGATCTTTCCTAATTCTTGTCTCAGCAGATCAGGCAACTTTTTACAAAGGTAAATCACAGAGCAGAAATAATTTTCTACAAAATAACATTCCCTATGATTTGTCTTTTTAGTGAAAAAAAATTATAAGATGGAGTCTTGAGATTTTTTTCAAAAATAGTTTGATTTATGAAGTATTGTGAAGTAATATGAAACAATGACACTTTTTAAACCTATTATGCAATACAACCAACCTGTGAAAATAGAGTTAGACACCCTCTCGTTCATCTCTACCATTTTATAGATGAAGACATACGACCCACTGAGAGGGAGGAACATACCTGTGACCTTCCTGGTAGCAAATATCAGAGTTAAGGTTACAAACTATGTCCATTAATTCCAACTTTTGCATGCAGAAATAAGAATAGATGACAGTAACATTATATGTGACCCTTCATACAGGCATATATGCATCAGTGTACATAAATATGTATTCATCATATACTACTCACAAAAACCCTAAGAGAAAAATACCATTATTAACACTTTGGATAGATGAGGAACTTGAACTAAAGTGTCTTGCAAAGTTACATGCCTCGGAAATTGTGGAACTGAGATCTAAATCCAGGTGGCTGGATCTAGAGTGTGTACACATAACTTCTTCACTCTGTTGCCTCTGTAGTTCAATTTGAACCTTAAATGTAACCTAATATTTTAGTGAAAAGTTCCATTGAGGTATCAATTCTAGCTATACCTCAAGATGTCATTACTTCTATCATTCATTTATTAAATAGTGGAAGTATTTTTATCGCTTCTCAAGCTACATTTATCTAACACTAACTCCATCCTTCTCAGTTTCCTTTCCTATAGAAGGGAAAGCAAGAAATTGTAAATGATTACTCAGATTATAAAATGAGAGAAAATTAATGCAAATGCTAGAAACTCAGACATTCTTACTCTTGACCACACCATGTACTCTCCAAGCACAGAGATTTGTCTGGCCCAGGGAAGGCCCAAAAAAGGGAAGGGGCCTCTAGCATATTCAAAGTCCATGTACCTGAAGGTTTTTCACCAAATCTCTAAGATTCTAGAGGTACTGTCAGCTCATCTCATTATTGAAAAAAATCTTCAAATGGTCTCTATGGGGGAGAAAGCATGGCTTTTGTGAAGACTGACAGGAGCTGTGAGGTCTGATTTTGTCATTCTTTTAGTCAATGTTTAACACATGAATTCAAGTCAGAGGGCATCGTTCATATTAACCAACAATCAGCCTTATATTCCAGGAGTGAAATAACCACGGTTCAGGAATTTTCTAATTGTCTCTTTAAAATATACTTTCTCAAATATGAATATATATTCATATATGTACATAGTTTGGAATTGTAATAAAGTTCATGGAGTAAAGATGCCAAAATTTATCTCTAGAAATACCATATCTCTCTGAAAATGGTCATCCTGATAGATCTTAGAGTTACATAATATAGTATATGGAAGCAAAGTCTATTATACTATGTTTTAAAACATTATGGTTTACACCTTATTCTATAGGCATGATATATTCACAAGTGTTAGACAAAGAAAAAAGAGACAGGTAGTTCAGGAACAGGGAATGGCATATGCCTAATTCCTGTACCAGGCTAGTGAGTGAAGATTCTCTCTCACAGAGAGAATGCCTTTCTTCCAGGCATCACAACCAAGCATCTCAAAAGGAGTCTTATGAATGTCTGAATTAAAAATGATAGCTCTTCATTCATTGAGATACAATTAAAACAAACATCAGATCTGATTATAACTCTCAACTTCATTCAGTCTTCCCATCATCACTAACCTAATGCTTCAATTTATGCTTGTTGAAGTCTACTCATGCTTCAATAGTGAGATCAAATGGCATTTCTTCTACAAAAATCCACCATTAATCATAGCCACTCCATGAAATGAAATTATTCTTGGCTTCCACTTTGTGCCCTTGTATAATATTCCTCATACCATCATAACAGCACATTCTAAGTATTTAGATCAATGAATGTTCAATGAAAAATTCCCAATTAAAATCCATCTTGAACAGTGAAAAAATAAGGCTGATCAAAGTTTCAATGCAAGCTGACAAAAAAGAGCAGGGAAATGCAAGGCTTTTAGGTAACAATTCCACCAAAACTCTTTTTCTCTTTACTAATTACAGGCATACATTTCAAGATTCCAGCCCTCTTGGATAGCATTTGACTTGTTTTCATAATTTTCTGAGATTAAGGTGCCAAGTATAGTTGTACTCATAAGGCCAGTCTGGTCCATTGCTTTGAATAGAAGGGAGAAATATTTCTAAGAGATGGTTTGTACACCTGCTGACTGCTAACTGGAATGGAACAAAGATTAAATAATTGCTAATGTAGGCCCCAAAAAAGTGGTTTCTAGTAGTAAATATGGAAACCTTTCTTTTTCTGTGTTGTAGGTTGGGCAACTGGAAAGTAGTCTTTATTCTCATCCTGCCCAAGTCACAGTGGTAAACTGTAAGTAAGAGTAGCATTATTTAAGCTGTCTTAATTGCAGTGATCAGAACTTAGAAGGCCTGCTTACATTACCTTTAATAAAAACTGCACATAGAGTTCAGGAAACAAGGTAAAATATTGCATTTGATTCACAAAATAAATATGACAATGTTTGGTATATGTCACCATTATAACTTGGGCTAATCAAAATTATTTCCAAAACTTTATCATGATTATGAAATTTCAGAAGACCAATTTTAAAGGCTCTAGTTTATTCTCTGTGGTATAAATTCCAATTATAACAACCCTTCAAAAATGCAAGCCCACCTACACTAGTTCATTGGTGTTATCAATGTAACTGAAATTATAAATCACTCAAGCAAAGCAATAGGAGCTTGTTTATTCTAGACACTTTGGAAATAGAATAAAATTCAATACCAGTGGTGTATTATAGCTAACATGTGGAAAAATAGAATCTTAAACTCATCCCAGGTCTTCTGATTTAAATCTAACGGTCACCTTGACATTCCATTCAACCCAAAATCTTTGTTGTAGATAATCCTTAGTTCTAGATTAAACCCTTACCACAAGACAGTCAGGAAACTGCCTTTAAAGTTTTAACTCTAGATCTGGTAACAGTCTTAGCAAAAGGATAATTAATGATTCAATTCTGTCACAAGACAAAGAGTTGGATTAGATAACACTCAGATAACCTACTAATTATCAGAATAACCCAATAAATTCTCCAAGTAAATTTATTTTGAAATGTAGCCAATGTCTCCTTGTATTGTACGTACTTCTGTCATCTGCACACACATGCTTTGTTTTGGACCAATAGCACTTGTTTCATTTTATTTGTTTATTTTTCCCTGTGATGAAGTTGGAAATGAGAGACATTCAGTGTACCCCAACTGTGTGTGGGTGTTAGGAATCTCATTTCAATTTGTGAGTAAAACCCACAGCAAGAAAACAAGAACTGAGAAATGAGAGCTGAGTATTATCATATTGTCTGCTCTGTACATATCCAACACATATTAAGTCTCTTTCTCTCTAAATACAAGCCTTACTCAGATACAAAGTCAGCTTTTCTAAACTTGTTGGAATGCAACAAATGCATGTGAGAGATCCTTTTGAGTTAATTCTGAAACACATAATCCACTGCTCACCCATCACTCCCCCAGGAATATACTGCAGTGGTAACATGGATGATCAGCAGAATGGCTGCTGAAAACTGTCAAAATGATCTCCTCTTGCTTTTAGTGCCTGACATATTTGACAGGTACAATTTCTTGGAGCTTCTTTCATTATTTTAGAACAGAGATGAGCTGGAATGAAATCCCCAACCTGCCTGGCTGCCTGTGGCACGTTCCAAAAATATCTAACCTACCTCTGGGTTCACAGGAAATTGAAAAGAAGAGTGAAAGTTCCTTTGGACTTTCATACAGATGTCTCCTTATAGATGCTGTCTTACAAACTGCACCCGTCAATTGACATGACCCCTCAGTGGGAGTCAAGGTGGCGCCAGACCTCTCTTTTCAAGGCTTCTTTCTATGAAACAGTCCTATCCATTCTTCTTACATCTTTCTAGAGTAAGTAAGAAAGCCATATCTTGCCACTCTGTTATTTTTTTTTTTCATGACTTAAGACCTCAGAGTAATAAAGAAACAAGGATGACAGGACCTATGTATTTTCCCATAAGTCTTCCTCTCATCTCTGACATGATATTTTCCATTGTTTCTCTCTCCCAAATTCATCTACAGGGGCTCCCATAACACACTACACTTTGAATTACATCTATCAACATCTGACCAGTATTGTATAGTTCTCTCTATCATCTCATGAAGGCTGTAAGAATATAAGCTTGTTTTTATATTTTTGTGTTTATACATAGTAGGTGAAAAAGAAACCCTTACACACTATTATGAGAATTTAAATTTGGCCCATCCTATATGGAAAATAGTACGGATGATTTGCAAAATATTATCATATCTACCATATTATCTAGAAATTCTACTCCTAGGTAGCAACCCAATGAATACAAAAACACTAATTTGAAGGGACACATACACTTTTATGTTCATTGCAGTACTATTTGTAATAGCCAAGTTATGGAAACAACCTACAGGTCCTAGGGCAGATGAGTGGATTATGAAAATGTGATGGACACACACATACACACAATGGAATACTACTCAGCTATAACAAAAAAGATGAACTCTCCCCATTTGTGACAACATGAAGTTAACTGGAGGGGATAATGTCAAAATAAGTTGGAAGAGAAAGATAAATACCAGATGGACCATGATCGAAGAATATGAGTGCCTTGATGGAGGGTGTGTTGTAGGGACATACATCTGAGGAGTATGTACCTCTAAATCACAAACAATGATGCAAATAAATATTACCTCAATTTAAAAATATTGAGAAAAAGATCACTAACCTCCTATGACACAGGAGAGTGATCAGAGTTAATAGAGACATAGCAATTGAGTCCATGAATTGAACAGGTCTAGAAGTCTAGAAAAGTTCATTTTTTTCTTTGTATCTCTGTACATTCCCAGGTTGATCTAGTAATGGACCTGCTTCTGGTCATCAGAACTGGTAATCTGGAAAGAGAGCTGGGAGGGGAGTGAGAGGGATAGAAAACAATCAGGACCTGTTATCACCTGTCTTTCAGCATCTTAATGACACCCCTCAGAACATATTGGCTGCCACCTCACTTCTGCCTCCAGAATCTATGCAATTTCACTACCCCTGAGCCACACAGGGAAGGGGATTTCTAATCCACTCATCTGTCCTAGGGCCTGTAGGTTGTTTCCATAACATGGCTATTACAAATAGTGCTGCAGGGAACATAAAAGTGTGTATGTCCCTTCAAGTACCATGACTTCTGAGTTAATATTTGTGTCTGTTGTACTTGTTAGTATACAGAGATATTGTCTTTAATGCTGAATATATAGCCTGTCCCCATACAACCACACACAAACACACTGGTGATTTTCCTTAATAGAAAGTGCCTGTTATTCTATTTTTTATATACTTGTTTGTTCATCGTTAGGTAGCAGGTACTACACTGTTATGTCCACCTGCTGTTACCAATGCAAATACTAATTAATGAGGAAGGTGATCAAGTGGCCTGCTTGCAGCAGAAGGTAGGACTTCAGAGGTAAATCCAGTGAAATTTTGGGAAACTGAGATGGCTGCTCACTCTGTGACAAGACTCAGAATTTATAATCAATAACCTGCCTCTTTCTATGACCTGATATCTTTTCTCCTTTTACTTTGTTTTTGTATTATTCCACACATGGGAGCTACTGTTATCTTTTGTAAACTGCAATCCTTTCTAACGATCATGAATGGATGTAGTGTCTAGAATCGGGTGAATTGTAGGCTTCCATGAATTCCCCATTTAACCATGAATTCCATGAAGTCAGGGACCATGCCTGATGTGTTCAAAGCCACCTTCCAAGCATTCATCACAATTCACAGTGCTGAGCACATGATAGATTGCTGAATGAATAAATTCCAAAATCTTATCCTCTTTCAAATCTTTAATGGCAGAGGAGATAATGACAAGCTCCATTGTCCCCCACCCATGAACATCTATTCTAAATACACATAAATACACAGACCTGCATAAACTTTAATATCTGCCCTAGATGTCCTTGGGTTGGTTTATTTTCTGTCTGTCCCACAACACTAAAATATGCTAGTGTATAAACTCTGTTTTACTTGACTTTTTACCTCCAGCATCTAGCCATGATCCTAGTACATAGCAGATATTCAATAAATATTTATGGAAAGAAGAAATATAGAAGCAAAGAAAGAGATATTTAAATATATAACTACATGGTATAGTTGGAATTGAGTTCATAAAGGTATGTCAGGGGAAGGTTTTTTAAATTAAGAAAGTTGGTATTTGTAGTTTATAAATGGGCCAGGATCACCTGAGAACTTTTGCATTTTTAGTGCTATACAAGAAGCTATTTCCAAAGGAATGACAAAGTGAGGAACCCTGAAAATCCAGTCATCCATAGAAACAGTAAAAATATAGGCCAAAAATTACAAAAATTAACTTTTTTAGAACTCTGGAAATTAACCTAAGTCTTGAAACAATCCAAAGACCTTCTATTCAGGAAACATGGCTGAACCTTCATAGATACAGAGCTTTATGACAATTTACTTATCCTCTTTTCTTCCCCTGCCCTCAACTTTGTGATAGCCTAGAATTCTGGAATTAGATAGCAGTGATGATTGCACAATTCCAGAAAAATGCCAAGAAACACTGAAATATATGTTCCAAATTGACCAGTTGTATATGTGAATCATACAGCAACAAAGGAAGCAAACCATTGTTTCCTAGCATCTCTGTGAATAGGGATTTGGTGAGACCCTAATGAGTATGGGGCTTCTTTTTAGGGTCACAGTGATGTTCTGGAGGTTAACGGTGGCAATAGCTGCACTGCTGTGTGGGTATACTAAAACCCAGTGAATTGTACACTTTAAAGTAGTGGCTCAATATCTTGTAAAGAATATTTCAATTAAATTATTATGAAGGGGCCTCCCTGGTGGCACAGGCGGTTGAGCGTAGTGCAGTGGGGCTGTCCACAGCCTCTGCAGTGCTGGTTCGATTCCCGCTGGCCTTGGAGCAACCCATATGGCACAGCAGACCTCTCCTGTCTCACTGCTCCCCTCAGCAGTGTATTTTGTCTGTCTACCTGTTCTGTTCCCCTCCGTCTCTGGTGAATCCTCTCACCTCCCACGCATCTGGCCTGTCCCCCAGCTCTTGTATAAATAAAATAGATCTTTAAAATAAATAGATAGATAGATAAAATTATTATGAAATAGGGAAGCTGTTTCCTTAGACATACCAGGAAAAATAATGAGTACCAAAATATCTTTGAAATACTACACTGTATTGTTTTGATGACCTCAAAAGCCTAAGAACCTAAGAGCTAACTATGTAATCAGAGGATCTTGATAGTATAAGATCTAAATGAAACAATGTCAATTTGACACTAAGTACCTGGCGCTTAGTAGGTTTTTTGTCATTAGAAAATTCTGTTCTCTGTCATGTACCCAAATTCTTATGAGATGGTATAATAATGGATTCCTATTTATTTCTACTTTCTTACCTATGCTCTGACCACTTCATGATAGGGACCTAACCTAACACATAATAAGGTGGGGTGAGCATAATGATAAAGTGATAAATTCACTACCTGGTTTTGAATTTTGACTCCTCCACTAAGTTCTTAGCTATATGAACATCTGCTACTTAGTCTTCGTACCTTATCTCCCTCACTGGCAAATGAAGATAATAATAGTCCAAAAGTCCCAGGATGGTGATGATGGCTCATGAGTTAATCCACATGAAGTAATTGGACAGAGTCTGGAACATGCAAATAGTCAATAGACATTAGCTCCCGTTCCCTGCACCTCACACAGTGTTTGGCACATAGCAGGTACTTAGTGGAATTTTAAGTGAGTGGGCTGCATTTGTTATTTATTTTAGAGGGTGCATGCTAGAAGCTGAAGTGTTTGCATCAGTTTTGTTTGGAAACCTGGAGACTAAGAGGCAAAGCTATAAACGTTTCTGGGTCATCTAACTAAAAGCAACTCAGCAATCTCCGTAGGGCTGGGGTAGGGGTTGAATCAGCTCCTTCCATTTTATTTGATTCCCCTTATTTCTGAATGGTCCTGCATTTGCTGGTAAAAACATCATCTCCTGTTTACAAAGTTGTCTCAGTATTCACTTCTACTCCCTTAAGTGGTATGGCATGTGTATCGACTGTGACACTGAATTTATGCTGGATTCAAATCAACAATAGTTGTCATTATTGAAGCATGAAAAACCTAAAATGAACCTAACTGATCATTTTTTGTAGAGTAATTAAACCCAGGCAGAAAAGCAAACAGAATGTTTGCTTGTGCTAAGAGATATGTGTAGCTGTATTACATGTCACCTCTAATTGAGCTTAAAATGTCATGGTACATTTCCTTTACTTACCATATATTGCAAAAGTAACTTGGAAAGGACTCTTAATGTTTGTGTCTAAAGATTATGAATGTGTTGTACATCATACATCTGATAAGAGAATGATATTAAAGATCTACAAAGAGCTTGTACAACTCAACAAAAACAAAGCAAACAATCCAATCAAAAATTAGCAGAAGAGCTAAATAGGCACTTCTCCAAAGAAGAAATGCAGATGGCAAGCATAAGAAAAAAGGTTCATCATCACTTATCAGGGAACTGAAAATCACAACCATGATGAGATACCACCTCACACCTGTCAGAATAGCCCATATTAAAAAACAAAGAACAGAAACAAGTGCTGGTGAGGATGTGGAGTAAAAGGAACCTTCTTATACTGTTGGCGGGAATGTAGACTGGTCCAGCCTTTATTGGGAAAACATGTGGAGATGTCTCAAAATAATAAAAATGGATCTACCATATGACCAAGGAATTCCACTCCTAGTGTCTATCCAAAGAGCACATAAACCCTAATTCAAAAGGAAGCCTGCACCCCTATGTTTATGGCTGCACTAGTTACAATAGCCAAGATATGGAAACAAACTAAATGCCCCAGAACAGAGGAATGCATCAAAAAGATGTGGTGTACATATACACATTGGAATACTACTCGGTGATCAAAAAATATAAGCTCATACCCTTTGTGGCAACAGGGATGGGGCTGGAAGGGATTATTTTAAGTGAAGTGAGCCAAAAGGAGAAAGAAAAATACCAGATGGTTTCCCTTAATACGTGGAATCTAGAGAAACCAAAGGCTCAGACAAAGACAAACTAAATGACCCTTGAAAGCAGACTGTAAATCTGAGACATTCAGGAGTGGAAGAGGGAGACGCTCAGGTGGAAGAGGGAGAGGGAACCAGTAGAAGACAGAAGACTGGGTGGGGGTGGAGGTGGGGGCAGGAGAGCACAATGAACTGTGGTAGAGGACTGGGGTGCTTTGGTGGTAGGGAAACCATGGTGACCACACTTGAGGGGAGAAATCCTATTTCATGAAGAAATAAACAAGGATTTTTTTTTTTTTTTAAGTAGGTGAAGTCTGCTCAAATGATGAGGTTTATTTATTTATTTATTTTTTTAGTAAAGAAATCAAGTTCTCTCTTTGTACAAAGAACATTCCAAGTCTGGGATTGAGTGCCTTCCAAAAAATGGCTCAACACCATGTGCATTGACATCTACTCCCACAGTCCCCATAATTTATGGACATCAATTAGATAATGGGCTGCTTTGCCTGTTTTTATGAAAATGCCAATTTGAAACCTTGGCATTGATGGCAAAATCCTCTTCTGCTGTGCATGGAAGGCAGCCAGCCAAATGGTCTGTATGGAATTCCTTCATCAATCTGGAATGGCAAGCAGTAAATGATTCATTTTAAAAACTGTAATCACCTGGTAGGGGCTCCCCCAGGAGGTGTGCAGTTATTTATTCACAATTTTGCAGTAAGGCAGAACGCTCAAGGCTGTGTCCTTATGACCAAACATGAGACCCAGAGGGTCAGGGTCATGTCAGACCCTAGAGGTCATCCTAAATGCTGACCTCCAAGTCCTCCTTCACCCCGCCAACAACCAAGACCTGGTTAGTGTAATAAGCTCACAGTGCTTACATCCTTTTCTTGCAGAACATTCTATCCTAGGAAGCTCCTCAATCAGACTCTTCCCACCCTCAAAATATTTCTCATCCTTCCGGTTCTAATGGGATTCTAGGTTTTTCTAGACATACCCTGCATCCTAGCGGTAGATAAAACTTCAGTTCAATCTCAACCTCCTTACTTCCCAATGAGCTCCTTAGTCTCACACCCAATTTCTGCCTCTATCTTAAGCACATTCCTGCAGCTCAGCTGAATCACTTGCAGTTTACAGAGCACACTTCATTTTCTCATGAAGTCCCCCATGACTAGAAACATACTAATTTTTAAAGATTTCTCAAGAAGCACTTATACTCAAAAATCATCTCTCTCCATCCCATCTCATGCTCACTGCTCAGCACATGTGTACATGCCCCTGCATGCAATGCACAGTGTGTGTTTCCTCCCAGCCTGCTTACAGAGACACTCTTGGGTTTTCCATATTGCTTTCTCAACTCATCCTGATCACCGTCCTATGAAGAGGTACTGATATCACCTCTATGTGACAGACCAGGGAAGCGGAGCATGGAGAGCTTAACTGACTCATTTGAGGTCATTCACAAATTAGCATGTCGTGGAGTCAGGGTTGGAAGTGCAGTGTGAAGGGAGTTTGCAGACATCATCACTACACTATGTGGAGAAACTCTATCAGACATGTACACACATTTGGCACAAGTGACTGGAACTGGTGTAGCTCTTGTGGGAAAACAGACATCAGCATTTGCATTAAGCTAACAAAAGAGAGATAATAAATTGCCCTTGGGGTGGCCCAAGTGACTATCTCACAGCAGAATTTGTCCTATGGGTTCCAAGCCATTAACCAGGTTTGTTCCATTACATAGTCCTTGCTGTAGCTTAAAACACCTTGCCTTTGAAGTGACCTTTTATGAAACCACAAATGTCAACCACCATAAAATTCATGACACAATTCTAATCAGAATCATTGTTTGTTGTGTACATTTTCTCACTAAAGTGTGGGAAGGTCAAACTCTAACAACTTGAATTTAGAAGAAATAAAACCAAATAGAAAAAAAATCAAAAAATAAGACTATTGCAAAGCAATATTGACATTTTTTTCCTTACTGATCAATTGCATTCTCATTATAGCATCAAAGTAGGTAGAATGTCAAAACTCTGCCTTAACCCTTTGGATTCTCTTTGATGAATACCGTGGGGTAGAATAAATAATATTTCAATTGGCTCCTTGAAGACTTAAGTTTGGGGGAAATTTGTTTTGTTCTTCTCTGTAATGTCTTGGTATGGAATATAACTTTCAGGTATCTCGGGGGTCTGAATATAGGGATATAGAGAACCATGCAGAAAGGAAGGAATAAGGTAAAAAGCTTGTATTTCATTCGTGACATTTCCCCCCACATTTTGGGGGGTATTTGTGTTCACATATTAATATAAACTGTATGTCCCAAATAACAATCTTTTAAAACGTGCCTCTGGTGCCTATGATGAAAAATTCATCTGGAAGTGGGTGTATATGTTTCTTTCCTCTTCTCTGCCTTCTTGTGACTATTTCAACCAAAAGCGAGCAGCGCATGGGGAGGAAGGTGGCAAGTGGGGCACATTCAGTGGAATTAAGTGAAGAAACAAATATATTAAGCTAATGGCATTCAGGTTTTTATTTGAAGGGAGTTACCTTCATGGACAGGGAGAAAAATTAGAATGAACCCTGTAGCAGAGCATTGGAATGGAATCAGGGTTACAAAGTTATGGTTTTCAATATATAGAAATGGTATGAAATACATAAAACTGTAAGGTTGTATATGTAAACACCTTGAATACATCTATCATGCAGATCTTGGTTTCTAAATATAAATCTACATTAAAAGGAGTCAGGGCTTCCTGGAGAAATATCTGATTTCAGGATTGAGCAGAAGAGACACATGAGCTGGGAGCATCTCCGTGTGCCAAGAAGAAAGGTAATGTTCAAAGAATAACGAGTGTAACATCAAAGGGAAATATTCATCTTAGGCACTCAAAGGACCAAGTCTTAGAAAGTTTGAACATAAAGTTTGGTGTGAGGACAGCAACACAGTGAAGGCAAAGTTCCTATGAAGGCCAGTCAGAGCTTTGCAACCCACCCATACCATGATCACATCCATGTCATTCAGCACAAAGATTAGTTAATCTCTTCATCTGAGTTTGTTCACTATATAATCAAGATATAAATACCTTTCAGCTGGTTGCAAAACCCAGCAATGATGATTACGTAAAGTGACCAGCAGAATTTTAGAGGCATTCAGTAAACAAAAACTACTAGTAGTAGTATAAAATAATAACACAAATAATGTTCAAATTGTCAATGGTGATGAGACATGATATTTTAGTATGATATAAAACATGCTAGAAGATCCATATTAGAACATATACTTCGGAGTTTGGATTTCTTTTTTTTTTTTTTTTAAGATTTATTTATTTATTTATTTATAACATGCACTGGGTACAGTCAGAAGCACGGAAGGGTGAGAGAATTCACCAGAGCCAGAGTGGGAAGCAGAGCAGGCAGAAGGACCAAAGTACACTGCTGAGGGGAGCAGTGGGCGGCAGGAGAGGTCTGCGCGCCATGTGGGACCCTCCTCTGGTGGCCGGGGGGCAGCCAGGGATCGAACTGGTGCTGCAGAGGCTGCGGGCAGCTTCGCAACCCAGCGCTCAACCGCTGCACTACTGGGGAGGCCCAAGATTTATTTTTTCGGAGTTTGAATTTCTTGTAGTAATCAATGGAATTGAAAATAGAGTGAAGATACAACCTCACTAAACTAGCATGCAATTTCCTTCTTATAAAAACATGCTTCACTTTTCTAGACAAATTAATTGATTATACAAATAAGCAACTGTCTTGTCAAATAAGAGGTCAGTGCCATATTTTCAAAGGGTTTGGGGGGGTATGTTTAGTATTCTGTAACTACTTAAAAAATACTTCTTCCAATAAGTGTTTATTAGAAAGATGACAGCAAAATTTTTCCAATATTATGTAATTTGATACCTTAATAATGTGTGCTTTTTCTGCTCAGTTAAAATGATACTACCAGATCATATAATGGTATGATTGCAATGGGACTCTTCACTACAAGGGGACTTATAACTATAGGTGGTTATCTTAAAACATAAAATATTGGACTAGAATAATAAAAATATGTAACATTAACTGAGGATTTATTAGGTACCAATAAACTCTTTTATTCCCTTTACATGAATTAATTCAATCCTCACAACCCTGTAAGGTTTTATAATCGCAAGTTCACAGATGAGGAGACCGAAGTATACAGTGATTAAGTGGGTCACTCAAAGTCACATAACTAATCAGTGGTAAAATCAAGGTGAAAATCCAGACAATTGGGTCCCAGAATCTGTACTATATGCACTGACTATGCTGTTCACATTAATGTTTAAAAAGAGTGCTTTTGAAAGATCTTATGGCTGCCATGTTAAGAGTTATATAAGAGGAGACTCCATTGTGTCATTTCAATTTTGGCCAATGTTTATAATTTTCTAAGCACTTTGATTGCTAAGTGTTTAAAAGTCAAAAGTATGGAGGCTGGGTTTCATAACACATAAGCTCTTGAGTGTAACAAATCTGCTTCAAGGTAGTGGTGTTTTATTCCCTTCCAATGTCATGGAAATTGCCAGAAACTGTTGGAACCTA
This sequence comes from Talpa occidentalis, assembly GCF_014898055.3. Classification (NCBI taxonomy): domain Eukaryota; kingdom Metazoa; phylum Chordata; class Mammalia; order Eulipotyphla; family Talpidae; genus Talpa; species Talpa occidentalis. Next base: position 6,787,261 of record NW_023601543.1, read on the forward strand.
GCCTGTTTTCCTAGCTTAGTTCATAGATCAAACAATATCATCTAATTCTTTGCCATATGCAAACAAAAGTTCTAATAGAAATACTGTTTTTATATGAATATATCTTATAAAGATTTTTTTTATTTAAAAATTCATATAAAGACATAAACTCATTTATTTCTAAATTTCCAATTTTGCATTTGGAGCTTCTGAATGAATTGATTAAGTAACTATTGATGGATAGTGACATTGACTTTTGGAATGTATCAGCAGAATGCTTCAGTCCCGGCCTTTTTCAGGTTTGAATACACTTATTGAAATTAAAGCTATTCATCACATTAATGCTCTACTGTCATTTATAGTTAAGAAATAGAACTTTCCATTTTCTTGGAAAAAGCAACAAGGTAAAACAGACACTGGTATTGAAATAAGGCATCAGTCTGCCGCACTAAAAAAAGGAGAGTTCCTTCAATAGTAGGGATGGTATAGAATAATTCCTCATTAAAATACATTGCATTTCAGAATCAGCATTTGTCATCACCACCCCAAGTGCATACATAGTCCTCTGTAAATATCATTTTATGGACAACGTGAGGTATAGAATTGAAATAGAATGTTGCTATAAAATGATTTTTTGTGCCTCCCCAAACTTCTTATGTTGAAAGGTAACGCCCAATGTAATGTCATTTGGAAGGTAGTCATGTCATGGGGGTAAAACACTGATGAATGGGATTAGTGTTTTTATAAAAGACACCCCAGCCAGTTCCCTCATCATTTCAACCACGTGTGAATGCTGCAAGAAGATAACTTCTTGCTGAAGAAGGAAGCAAGATCTCACCAGACACAGAAACTACCAGTGCCTTGATCTTGGAATTTTTAGCCTCCAAAACTGCAAAATTTCTGTTCTTTATAAACCAGCCCATCCATGATATTTTTATAGCAGCCCAAACTGACAGTCATATGTCAAACCAGAGATTCCTATAAATTCTTTATCTTGGCATCACTTCTTGCCGCACTACTACGTTTTCCAACTTTTTTCCAATTATAACGGTCTTCTAACAATTTCTAGAACAGGTCAGTTTTTCATTGGTCTCAATATGTTTTCACTTGCTGCTCCCTAGGCCTGGAATTATCTTCTTTTTAACCAAGGTTATTCTTTCTCTTTATAAATTTCACCTTGAACACACCTTTCAGAGAGACCTTCTGTGACCATCCTATTGGAAGTACCTCCAATTTTACTGTATTATATCATATAGAACTGTTTTTACTTTTTCCCTTCAAAATACTTATCACAAGCTTTCTTGTGTCCACACTACATTTCTTTACTCTCTTACTAAAATGCAAGTTCATGAAAAAAGAAAATGTTCTTGGAGTTCTTATTCACTGCTATACCCCGATGCCTGTCATTTAGAAGTTATTCAGTAAATATGTACGTAGCAAATAAACAAATTTCCAACCATTATCCAAATGACTGTTCTTAACCCCTGGGAACCAAATTGTTTAGCTCTGACTAAATGTCTCAGACAGTCAATAAATCTTCATATTCCTCTGAAAGGATGGACTTATTATAGTAAAAATATTAGGGAAAGAAGTAAAATTTACCGAAGAATTCATAGGTGAGATAGAAGAGGGCTTTGCTATTTGACTTACTTTCTCCACACACACTCCACTGATCTTGAGGTGTATTATCTCCACTCTTTCCTTATGTGGTGCTTAATGTCTGAATCCTTCCACCATCTTCCTTAGGATTTCAATCTGTGGCTAAATCTGCATGCAAACAAAGTCTTGCCCAAAACTTCTGAAGGCAATTTGATGACTATATTATTAATTAAGCTTGCTACGAGAACCCACCAAGGAGCTCTCCTGAGAGGTATTCCAATGTCTGCAGTTGCTTTTTTTAAGTCTCAGTTTCCACATACATTCAGTGGAAATACACCATTCTATCAACTTCATGGGAAATCCAAGGGCAAAATGTATATTAAATCTTTAGAGAACCAATTTAAGGGATTTTTAATGAGCTCTCTGAACCACAGTGTTTGTTGATATAACCTCCGATCACTCTTTACTGTCTCATCTTAAGTCACTTGTTTGCCCTCTTTCTACTGGGAGCACTGACAAGTAAAATCTTTACTTAAAAAAATCAGACATTCATTGGAGATTTGGTTCAAATATTTATTCAATGAAGAGGAGAAATGAGGTGTAAACCTATATCATAACCAATGTTACCTCAGTTTTTTTTAAGCTGAGAAAAAAATAATTACAAAAGGAATGCAATTTCTAAGTAATATTAAATTTCTTCACAGCATAAACAGTGTCAGACACCATGGGCAACACCACAGAAAACAGAGAAATGAGTTATATCTGCTCTTTACCCTCAAGGGAACACAAGTCAATGGAAAGGCATATCATTGTTAGCAAGAGATAAAACATACCAATAAAAGTGATGAGCCAAGTTTGATTAGCATTTCAGAGGGAATGATATGGGAGACAAGGAATTGAGAAGACAAACATTGAGAAGTCCTGGTTTAACATCCCAATCTGCCTCTTGTTGGCTGTGTGATCTTGGGCCAGTCACCTAACTTCCCTAGTCTTCAGATTTCTTTTCAGTAAATTGGGGATAATAATAGCTTCCTCCACTTTAAATTTTGTGAGAATAAAATTAAACAAACATGGAAAATTTGTGCTGAATGAATTTTGCTAGGCAGAAACCACGGTATGGGTCTTCAATGCAGAAACCTTAGCCATATTTTAAAACCCGTGTCCTCTTCATCTGCTGAGAGGGCACAGTGGAGAATCAGACACCCCTGTGTCATTAAAGAAAATCTAGATGGAGTGAAGGAGTCTTTCACAATCGCACAAACTTACAGACAACCTACATGTGAAGCTGGGTCCTGGGCTTGCAAAAAATGACTCCCTGAGCTGCGAGGGCCTCTGGGAGAGTTCAATACTCATGTGCAGTGCTAGGTACTTAATGGGTTGTCCAGAAAGGGTTCAAAGGAATCAAGGATTGGAAAAGTCCATGCTGGGTAAGGAATCCTAAAATGATTGTTTGGGCCAGCACTGCTTCGCATATTACAGCAGAGGACTGACGGCGGTGACTCATGATAAAAAACCAACAGTGGGAGCTCTGAGAGAACGCTTCATTCTTAACAGCAGGATACCTGTGCTATTAAAATCAAAATTACTTATTTCAGCTGCTGAAAAACATGGCGTGCACCTTCCATGCTTTCTGGTAATGGTTTCGTTCCGAGGAGGTGGCGTGAGGTGTCTTGGTCACAGCTGTTGGCAAGTAATACAAAATTAAGTATTCCTGCATCTTCTCATTTCTGCCAGTGACCATCGTGTAATCATTTCTTTTTCAAAACAATCAACCTGGCAGGTTACTAGAAAATCTCTTCACTGTGCCGTACGTGACTGTAAAAATGAAGCACACAGCTCACCGAAAGGCTCCGACAGGAGGGGCAACGTGATGAGCGTCATTTCTACCTTTTAAGGAGCAGCGCTCGGATGATCTACAAGAGACAAGAACAAAATATGAAGTTAGAATCAAAAGGCACATCCCTGTGGGTGTGAGCTGGTGGTGAGAGTGGCGACCCGTGTGGAATCCGTGACTCACTAGATTTAGGAATTCCAGCAAAGTCAACTCTCCAAACCCCAGTTTTCTTTCCTTTAAAATGTGAACATTTAATCAGTCATTGCATGTGAAGGCACCGGCATAAAGCTGCACATGTGCGCGCAAGACCTTCAGCTGCTATTGCCAGGAGAGGGGAGTAGTGTTATTAGCCTACTATTAGCATATCATCCTACCCATTTATTGTGACCTAATTATGGCCCTGGAATGTGATGATGATAATGTCGGGAAATGTATCCATCCTGACAATTGGGCGTTTTTATACCATGGTCGGTAACCCCCTGTTTGCATGTGGTTAAATGTGGGCTCAAAGTGAGGCCTAACTGCTCTCAGGCCTCCTCATAAGGAAATGAAGGGAAAGACCCACATGATTCAGCTCTGCTGTCAGCTGCCAAGCATTGGCAGAGTTCCAGGTTAGATCGACTCCGACATGGATCCAGGCTAAGGTCATTTATGAGGCTTGGCAGATAATTCAGGGGCTTTTCACTGATTGAAACAATGGACACCAGGAGCCGTAGCAAGGGAATCCATTGTCTTGCTTTCTAAACAGTGTTCATTTTGTCAATGAGAATAAACAAGCATAAAGTCATCATCCCTCCCTGCGTTTCCTGCTCATCTTGTTTTCCCACCTTCTGCGTCTGCCCCCAAGTGGCTGCCATCAAGGTCCCACAGGTGCCAATTATAGCAAGCTCTGAGTGACAAAAGCCCCACCTACCTGAGGCTGGCTCCAGGCACAGAGCACACCTGCAAATTCACAGTGCAGTTAAGTACTCCCAGGATTTGGGTTCACAGGGGGTCAACAGATGAAATCAGAGATGGATGGCAAGGAAACATGTAGCCAGCTGTGAAATGACTTCCTCTTCTAAAGCCATCCCAACCTCCATACTCTTGCCAGAATCACCATTTCCATCCACTGCTCAGCTAATCTGAGTTCCTGCTTATGAATATTGCACGGCTTCCTATTGCTTGCAAGGTAAAATACCACCTGGCCCTGTTATGCCTTCCCCTCTGCAGTGCCCATGGTACTGGTCATGCACCACACGGTGTGTTCTCTACTCATAGAGAATTACACAGCATTCCTTGACAGGATTTCAGATTTCCATGTCTTGCACATGCTATTCCCTCTTCTTATAGTGTTCTCCTTCTGTTCATCTGCTTGATGATTCCCTCTCTTTTTGGTAAGGTCGCTAGTCATGTCTCCCTCCCCAACCTGTTGGTTGCTCAGGCTTTGTGAACAACAAAGTAGCACTTAGTATTTAGCTTTTTAATTATTGTCCTTTATTGTCCTTTACTTGTCCTTCAATTCAATTACATGATAAGTCTATGTGAAAGGCATTTTTGTACTTAGCTCTGATGATGAAAGCAACATAAGATCAGCATCGAAAGGTTGTCTATTATAAAAAAAAAAAAAACATAGCAAGAAATATTTACCTGCATCTCTATCCTTCAGAGATAGTCAGTGTTAATAGTTGGGTATTTTCATGCCCACACATGTATAGAAACACACACAGGATGAAATAACACATAAGCAAACAGCCTGGTAGAAAGAGAATGGCACGTTTGAATGACTGAAAGATGTTCAAAAGGCTGAGGGGTGGGGCGGGGGAAGAAGGGAGTATACGTTGTCCCTGGAGCTTTCTTGGAGGATGCATGAAACACACACACCTATGGAGGTGTGAAAAGGTACCCCCAAAATGATACAGTTATATAAACAGTAGATAATAAAATTTGAGGGGAAATAAAGAAATTGTCAATGTCCATGGGATAGTTGTGCTTGTTCTAGTAAGAACAGTATAGGAAGTTCAGTCTTATATGCATTTATATTATTCTGTAAGCAGCTGTTCTAGTTTGATCCTGATGGGGTGTTTTGCAATCTGAAGCCATGCTCATCCAGAAAACCTTATAAAATCTTTAAAAGAAAAGAAAAGAAATGTTTTCAGGTTTTCTATAACAATAACACTTCAATAAAGTTGTTAAAAACAAAAGATATGCATTATTATTATGATCCAGTAGTACACATATATAACTGAAACAAAACTTTCATGAAGAGTACTCTTACTATCTGAGATGAACTCTAATATTCTCTATTGTATTCTGTTCATTTCTTTAAACCAGTATCATTTTTTATTGTGGTATCATTTGTTTACAGCACTGCATATGATTATTCAAATCTGACTCATTTAAAAGAAAATGCTAGTCACGACCAATTCAATTGATTTCTTGACCCTCCTAATGAGTTGCAGTCATTGTTTGAAAAACTATGCTGTAGAAATAGGCAAGGGACATGTTGAGAGGTATTTCTATGTCATAGGAATGATTTTGAACTTCATACTGAGAGTAAAGGGGAGAATTAATGAATTGTGACCATGTGACTTTTTCAGTCTATAGGCAGAACCCCTGCCTGCTCATAAGTGATGGTTTAGAGGTATTGCTGCTAAGAGGTTGGTGGCAACAAAAGACTCAAGATTTGCACTAGAATGATTGTAGAGACAGAAATGAAAGGGTTGCAGAAACGTCAGAAGATCACATCTTCTTGATCTGTAGGTGTTTATGTATAGTCACTCCCCCAAGAACAATCAAAATTCAAGAAAATTTTGGCAGTCACAGAGGCAAGAGTCAAGATTCCTTTTTACATCTCATGATTCTGTGATTGAGAGGATGTTAGTGAGATTTACTGATATATGGAACACTAGAGGAAGAGCAAACTTCTGCTTTTCCTTAAGGGCAGGAGTGATGTGGGACTGCACTGAATGTGAGATACCTGTGAGACATTTAAATGGTGACAGTCCACAGCAGTTGAATGTTCACTGGACCTGAAGAAACATGACAAGATTAAAGGTTGTTAAAAATGGAAAGTGGGTTCAATTTCATGTAACAGAACTGCCAAATAACAGCGGGTTAAGCAGGAGAGAGAAAATCTTTCACACTGAAGGGTGGGGGTAGGCAATCAAAGGTTGATGTGAGGACCTCAATTATCTAGGATCCAGAGAACTTTTAGATTTATCTTCCTCCAGCACTTTGGTGTGGATCATGTTTTTATACCCAGCATGGGGTTCATGCAACCAGTCATTTTCTAAGCATCAAGATGAAGCAGTTAAGGTTCTCCCTGGTGGTGCAAGGTCTTGAGCACAGCACTGTGAAGCTATCTGCAGCCTCTGCAGCACGAGTTCAGTCCAAGACCAGCCAGGGAGCTATCCACATGGCACAGCAGACCTCTCCTGTCTCGCCTGCTGCTCCCCTCAGCAATGCATTTCTGTAGATCTTCCTGTTCTGTTCCCCACTCTGTCTCTGGTGAATCCTCTTACCCCCCACACCTCTGGCCTGTACCCCCAGTTCTTGTATGTATAACTAAATAAAACTTAAAAAAAAAAAGATGAAGCAGTTAAGAAGGAACCATGTGCTTTCCCTTTAAAAGCATGTCTGAGGCAATACACATTATCACTAGTACTTATTGGCCAAAACAAGGTTAGTTGCCACATACCTCTGAAAGGAATCTGGAAATTAGTTCTTCATCTGGGTGCCCTTGTGTCCAGCTAAACAGTGGGCTTATATTTGTGAAGATGAAGGGCAGGATATATCATGTGAAAAGAGAAAGCCCTGGGCAAATATAAGAGCACATGGCCACTTAAAGGGACAGGGTAGAGGAAGAAGAGGAAGATATATATTTTTACAACAAATATTGATCAGACAACTAGAAATCCACATGCAGATGAGGAATCTAGACACAGGCCTAATAATCTTCAAAGGAATTAACTCAAAATGAGCACAGACAGGGCCTCCCTGGTGGCGCAAGGGGTTAAGCATCACACTATGAAGCAATCCACAGCCTCTGCAGCACAAGTTTGATCCCCAGCCGGCCACGGAGAGACACAAATGGAGGGGCAGACCTTTCCTGTCTTGCCCGCTGCTCCCCTCAGCAGTGTATTTCAGTCAGTCTGCCTGTTCTGTTCCCCACTCTGTCTCTGGTGGATCCTCTCATCCCCTGCATCTCTGGCCTGTACCCCAGCTCTTGTATGCATAAATAAATAAATCTAAAAAAATGAACAGAGACATAAATGCTAAATGTAATGCTATAAGCTCCAAGAAGGCAACACAAGAATAATACAGAAGATGTTGGCTTTGACAATGTCTTTTTAAGATATAGTACCAAAAGCATAATCTGTGAAATAAATAACTGATAACCTAGATTTTATTAAGATTATAAACTTCTGCTGTGAGAAAAACTGTCAAGAGAATGAAAAGATATGTCACAGACTGGAAGGAAATTATTTTTTAAAAGATATATCTGATAAAAGACTGTTATGCAAAATAAACAAATAACTCCTCAAATTCTACAAAAAGAAAACAAGCAACCCAATGAAAATCAAAGGAATAAGGCCTGAACCTCACACAGTTATTCTTCCCTTTTCCCTCTTGAATGTAATGCTACCAGTTAAAGTTCTGCTGAAGTTAGGGGAAGACTGACTCAAGAGATAAGCAAATCTGTACTCAAATTAATGGTGCTCATGAGGAAAGTCTGACTTGTTGCAATTCTTCATGGCTAGAAAGGATCTTACATGTCATTACTCTCTGGCAGTTGACCTTAGATGAGACCTTCCCTTATCTACTGCCCACATGTCTAAAATTTACTATTTTCTTCCATATTTCTTCAGTGAGTTTAGACTTGGACAAGATATGATCACAATTGGATGCTATCCATCTGTAACATTGTTGGTGGTTTGGAATACATGACCAATTTCTCCAGATGAAACATTTGACTAGTTTAACTGTAGTGTGCTTCTGATCTAATTGAAATAGAAAGTAATTCCAAGGATACTTTCAGTAAATCAAATGTATAAACTTATCAAAATAATTTTAATCACCAGGATAGTTTACAAGAACAACAATATTTTAAGTTAATGCAAAACATCTCAAAGAATACTGGAGCCTATGGCAAAAAAAAATCATTTGTAACAACAGCAATAGTTAGAAATAAATTGTTGTTGGGATGAGTAGATGGCTAAGAAGTATTTCAAAGAAACTACCATACATTCTGTCATGTAGAGAAATGGAATTTATAACAAAGTCTACATTCTCTCTCTCTCAAGCTATTTTAATATTACTTGAATTATTTCAGCTGATATCTATGGAACACTGAATTGCAGTGACTGAAATGATTTTTCAGACATGATTGGGCACATTAAAATGATGAATTAATAATATATTTCTAAAACATGTTTGTGAAATGCTATATTTTCTATACGTAGTAATTTGTAATGTTTTTCAAACTTTGGATGCCAAGGTGTATAATAGAACAGTGTCCAAATAGTACCTCCAGTTAGACAGTTGACTTGTTTTCATGGGTATAAAGAGAAAATTAGGACATTTTTACACCGTACTTGACATTAATCCTTTCCCACCTTGAAGATGAAATTAGCACTTATCCACTTTCAACGCTCTTTGAAGGCTCCAAAGTTGGAGAGAATTCTATATCCCATATATTTTTGTTTCAACAACAAATGTTAGCGAGGTTGTGGAGAAAAAGGAACTCTCCTGTACTGTTGGTGGGAGTGCAAACTGGATTTGCTAGTTTTTTATCTTGAAATGAACATACATGGAATATGAAATTCTCTCTAACTTTGGAGCCTACTTCAAAGAGCGTTGAAAGTGGATAAGTGCTAATTTCATCTTCAAGGTGGGAAAGGATTAATGTCAAGTACAGGGTAAAAATGTCCTAATTTTCTCTTTATACCCATGGAAATAAGTCAACTCTCTAACAGGAGGTACTATTTGGACGCTGTTCTATTATACACCTTGGCATCCAAAGTTTGAAAAACATTACAAATTACTACATATAGAAAATATAGCATTTCACAAAACTTTTGTTGGGGGTGCAAACTGGTCCAACCACTATGGAGAGCAATGTGGAGATTTCTTGACCTACTAAACATAGAGCTTCCATATGATCCAGCAATTCCACTCCTAGGTATTTACCCAAAGGACACAGAAACATCAATTCCAAAGAGCACCTGCACCCCTATGTTTATAGCAGCACTACAATAGCTAAGCTTTGGAAACAACCCAAATGCCTAAAAATAGATGACTAGATCAAGAACATGTGGTACATATACACCATGGAATATTACCCAGCATTCAAAAAAGATAAACACATGCAATTTGCAGCAACATGGATGGAGCTGGAAGAGATCACGCTCAGCGAAATAAGCCATAAAGAAAAAGAAAAATACCAGATGGTCTCACTCATAACAGGAATCTAGAAAACCTAAATAAGGGACCAGGAAAAAGAACAACTATAAGAAAGAAAATATCAAAATCAACAAACAACTATGAACCAGAGACATTCTATGGGGGGTGGGGGGTGGGGAAAGGAGGGATTGGGGTCAAAATAAGGGGGTTGTAATTGTATGGGAATATAAAAATAAAATTTAAATTAAAAAAACAAGCAAATCAACTACGCAAGAGAAAGCATTGAGATGTAGGTAAGCAAGTTAATGTAAGTTAATGTATATGTTAGACAACCTTGTTTAAAAATATTGTTTTGCTGCATAGTCATCATTTTACTTTACAATACCATTTTACTGATCATAAGTAATTCTCAAATTTGACCCTTAAGCTAACACTGTGAAGTAGGCATAACAAGTGTCATGAATTCTCTTTCACAGATAAGGAATCTTAGGCTGGGGAGTTCAACCAAATATCCAAGATTCTAGGCAGAAAAGGTGATGCAACTCAGTCCGATGCAACTCAGTCCGAAGCTTTGTGATTTCTAGGGTAGTTATCCTTTTACTATATTGCTTATATATAATTCAAGGTGAAAATATTTAAGCGAGGAGAAAGTCTTGTGGAAGATCTTTGACCTTGTGGGGGATTTAGCAGTGGTAACTGCATTTAAATTTTAGAGGGGTTGCTGGCCGGGGGTTTGATCCAAAATTTTAACATGGTGTCTTCCTTTAAAATACTAGATTTGATAAAAATTTTAAATCTATTCATATATTTATCAAGTAGCCAAAAGCACAAGCTGGAGTTAGAAAGATTTACAATAACATGTGTTAAGAATCTGGGAAATGGTAACTCCATGAAAGATTAAAAGCATGGGATTCTCAAAAAAGAGAATAGAAGGGAAGATTTAATGATAGTCCTCCCATACAGTCTGAGATATTATCAAGAAGAAAATAATCTTTTTTTTCCTATTATGTCAAGGATAAAATGGGAAAAGGTAAGAGAGCTTAAAAGAATGATGAACTTTCTGAATGAAACAGACTTGTCCTGGGAGCTTCCTTCACTGGAGATCTTTAACAATAAATTGAAAATTATTTCAAAAATTTTCTACATATCTTCTAGGGAATTCCATTATGAAACTCCTTGAGGTAATGGATCTGATTAAATCTAGTCATGCATAGACAGAATTCAAGAAAAATTACTGGCTGGGAATATGAGCATTATAGAAATAATCAAGATGCTCTGTGATGGAATTATTCTAAATTGAGCCAACTCCACATGGTTGACTTGATCAAGCTCTGATATGTTGATCATCAAGGAATCAGTCAAAGTGGCAGATAATATTTGTAAGTAAGGGTGAAATAATGAAATCAGTTATATTCTGGTCACTCTAGTGAGGAGGCTGGAGCTGAATATTATAGCAGTAAGAAAAAAAAATGGGGATGTGAATAAAAATAGAATTGATAATAGAGAGGAGCAGGTGAAAGTTTAAACATTTAGTTTTTAAATTATCCAAACCTATGGAAATGTTATAAAACCATTACAATGAGCATTCATATTCCCATGACTTAGATTCAGCAAGTGTTATCCATTTGTATTTTACCAATCCATTGCAAAATAAATTACAAATTTATTTACTGTGCTTAAGTCCTAAGTGTTTCAGCAGATACCCTAAAGGAAAGGATATTCTCCTACTTAACTAAATCTCATGGTATTACCTAAAAATTTAACATTAATTCCCACATAAGTGCCAATTCCATAATCTGATCTCTCCAATTGTTCTCTAAATATCATCTTTTTTTCTTTTAACTTTTTAATTTTGAAATTATTTCAGACACAGAATAGGTACAAAATTGTACAAAGTTCAATTGCCCTTCATCCAGTTTCTCTGAATGTTAAAACCTTGTACATTTGTGGCAACCAGAAAATAAACATCCATAGGATGTTAATCAATAATGAAGAAACTTAAGATAATTATCACAACAGCATTGTGATATAGGTATTATCATCACTTCTCAGATAAGGGAACTGAAAAGGCAAGGCTGAAATATCTATCCCAAGGTCATAGAGACAGTGAAAGATGAGTCTTACATAATTATTTGGCCATAAAGTTCAGAACTATTCACTATACAGTGTTGTTTTCCCATTAATGTCTATTATATAATGGGGTCAAATCTTTGAAAAAGGAAAGATTATGACAAATAGTTTATCATTTATAGGTTATTATAAATCAGAACTAGAAGTTCTAGATGCTTAAAAATATCAATTACAAAAATTCATTAATACTTAAGCATTTAAAGAATTTACGAAATGTACTTTTTGTAAAAATAAGTAAAAGTATGTCCCTTTTTCACTGTCCAAGTAAAATTCCTTGTGGTCTCTATAGTTATATAAGTGATGGTAATAAATTCTGCTTAAAAAAATCTAATTTTCATAAAATTATAGGTTTTTTATTCAGGCACAGTAAAGATGACACCTAAAGTTTTTGAAGTGACTCAAAATGAATAAAGACATGATTGTAATACCTGAAACTATAAAAAATATTGAAGAAAAATAAATAAAACACTCCATGACATTGGCATCAGACACCTCTTTAGGAATTTTGTCTCCAATGGCAAGAGAAGAAAAAGCATACATTAGTAAAAGGAATTACATCAAACAGAAAAGCTTCTGCACAGTGAAAGGTACTATCACCAAAACAAAAGACACCCTACCGAGTGGGAGAAAATAATTGCATATAATACCCCTGGCAAAGGGCTGATAACCAAGATACATAAAGGACTCATGTAACTCAACAAAAATTAAACAATCCAATAAAAAATGTGCAGAAGAGCTAAATTGACAGTTCTCCAAAGAAGACTTAGAGATGGCTAATAGGCACATGAAAAAATGTTGATCATCACTTATGATAAGGGAAATACAAATCAATACCACAGTGAGATGCCATCTCACATCCTTGAGAATGGCCCACAGTAACAAGATCACAAGTAATAAATATTGGTGAGATGTGGAGTAAAAGGTGCCCGCGTACATGATTGGTGGGAATGTAAACTGGTCCAGTCCTTATGGAAAACATTATGGAGGTTTCTCAAAATATTTAATGTCGATCTACCATGTGACCCAGCAATTCTACTCCTAGGTATCTACCAAAAGAATGCAAGACACTAATTCTAAGGGATGTATTTGCTCCTATGTTCATTCCAGACCAATTTACAATAACTATGTTATGGAAACAACTTAAGTGCCCTACAGAGGAGTGGATTAGGAATATGTGGTGTATATAAACTCGACGGAATACTAGTTGGCTATAAAAATGGATGAACTCTTGCCATTCACCACAACATGGATGGAACTGGAGAGGATAAGACAAATACTGAATGGTCTCACTTGCATGTGGAATATAGAGAAACACAACAAAGGGTCAGTCAAAGCCAACCCAGTAATGGACTCTTAACATCTGACTGCAAAACTGACGCCACCAGAGGGGAAAGATGACAGGGTGGGAGTAGTTGAGGGAAGGGGCCCAGTGGAATATGATGAAGGATTATTGGGACACAGGTGATGGCAGGGTATGAAAATAAGTGTTTGTAGAGATTTAAACCTACAGCCCCCAAAGCAAATGCAAAGATGTAATCTTCGTATCTACGTTACATCAATAAACATAATATGAAAGAGAAAGAATAGCTGTTGCCATTTCAAATATTGTTTTGCAGGCTGCAAGTGAATTCAAATAAAAGGCATGATCCTGCTCCATGTTTAGATCAAATAATCAGCCTCAAAGTTATTGTGTAAAATTAATTAGCTGATTTTGGTTACTGCAGTCCCAAATTGTGTTTGGAATGACCAAGCTTATGGATTTCAAGTTGCAACTACAGAGAAGTGTCTAAAGATCTCATTTTCAAAAACTCTGAAGATGCCCAATGAGGGAAAAAAAAATTCTATCTCACCTCAATACAGAGGCTTGTTTACTTTTTGTTTCTGCAAGGAAATTCTGCAGTGATTTTTCTACCTCTGAATATACTCATCTGCTGTCACGGTGAGTAAGCTTCCCACCGGCTCTCATAAAAGTTATTTTCACTGTTATATTCTTACTTCAAAGGGCAAAAATGTCACTTCACAATAACCTTCTTGTCATGAAACACTTCCAGTGAGGACATTCTAAAGGGATAATCCATAATCAAAAGAACCCAGAGGGAATGTCTGTCCACTTCATGAAGTTGGAATAAAGCAACATAAAGTGTGGTGTGTTTATCTGCAGATTGAGCCTGTGCCATTCTTTCTGGGGGGAAATAAGTGGTGAGAATTGGACTGCAGTGTGTGCAGTGACTTGAAAGGTTTCATTTCATAATCTATTCCATGTTTGTCAGATGATATATCTTCTCTGATACGGATAAGTAGGAATGTGACCTGATACATCCTTTTAAATTGTAGTTTAAATTATGTGTGTGACATTCTGGAGCATTTTTATATCAGAAAAGATTTGTGATTATGTGTACTATTACCAGGTCCTATAATCATAATAATTTATGTGGTATGAAAAGAATGCATGATTTTCCTTTCCTCAGCAAAGAAAATGTCAAAGCATAAAAAAAAAAAAAAATAGAGATATCAGGTCTGCTGTGCTTCTAGCCTCTAAACCCCTTCTGTCCCCACGAATGAGGCAGATCACAGTATCATGTCCTCATGGACTGCGAGGTCAGGTCACTGTACCCTTAAAGCTCCTCAAATCTACTCAACTATCTAAACTCACAACAACAGTAATTTTTGCATCTGGCCCTTCAGGATGGGCCTAGCTTAATTTCTGGGACCAAAAGCCTCAGCAGCTGCCCAGATGCAGACATGATTCTGAAATCAGTGCCCAGTAGAGGAGGCAATGAACCCCAACCCTGGGAAGTGTTAAAAAAAACACTGTCCAAGTCTGAGGCTAAAACCAGTTGTTCACTCCCTTGAGAAGTCTGAAGGCTGGGTGACTGCTTAAAAATATTTTCCTCAATTATTAAATTATTAATATTTGTCCTCAAATATTAAAAATATTTGCCCTGGTACATATTAGAATTTTCTGAGGAGGAGTTTTATAACACTGATACCTGAAACTTACTCCATTACAGCTCAATGGAAAACTGGAGTCTGGTCCCAAGACAGCTGTGCCTCAGAGTATTTAATATGCCGTTAAGACAGCTGGGGCCTCCCTGGTGGCACAGGCAGTTGAGCACTGTTGAGCTGGCCACAGCCTCTACAGCGTGGGTTCAATCCTGGCCAGCCAGTGAGAATCCCACATGGCAAAGGAGGCCTCTCCTGTCTCGGTCGCTTCTCCCCTCAGCAGTGTATTTTTGTCAGTCTGCCTTTTCTGTTCCCCGCTCTCTCTCTGGTGAATTCTCCCATGCATCTGGCCTGTACCCCGATTCTTGTATAAAAATAAATAAATCTTAAAAAAAAAAAAGACAGCGCATGTTGATCTAGAAGAGCAGACACTGACTGGACCTTTGTCTTGTTCCAGATTCCCAGGGATACAAATGCTTTTGGTAAATATTAAGAGTCCATTGTGCTGTTTTAGAGAAGAGGATACACCTGGGAACAAAATAACAGCCCTTACTGCCCTCGAGGTGCTTAAATTCTAATAGACCTTTTATTCTGTTTTAGGTCTGATGGAGGACAAAAGAACCAGAGACAGATATCCCAGAGCTCCCGAGGATATCCAGGAGAAAAGGAAGTCTCCAGGCCCCTCACTCATCAACCGTGATGTCAGCTAGAGGCCTGAAAGATGAAAGCCTCCTCGCTCACTCTTCTCCCAGCACTCTGCTATTTAAAGTCAGGGTCAGATGGTTCATCGACCATGCACTGGTGATGCCAATCTTACCTTGAATGGAGACGTGGTGAGATAATCTGTGTATCCTGTAAGGTGTTTGTTTTTTTTTTTTTAATCTCAAAGATTTTATTTTTTATTTGATTTTTTTAAAAGGTTTTATTTGTTTATATAAGAACCGGGGTACAGGCCACATGCATGGGAGGGTGAGAGGATTCACCAGAGACAGAACGGGGAACAGAACAGGCAGACTGACGAAATACACTGCTGAGGGGAGCAGTGGGCGAGCTAGGAGAGGACTGCTGCGCCATGTGGGATTCTCGCTGGCTGGCTGGGATCGAACCTTGCTGCAGAGGCTGTGGACAGCTTCACAGCGCAGCGCTCAACCATGTGTGCCACCAGGGAGGCCCTTTATTTTATTTTTAATTTATTTTCATTTTTTTTAAAAAATCCTTATTTTTCATATAGGGTTTTACAGGAGCTCATAGCAACCACTACACATTGAAGTCACAATCTTACTTTTAACACTCTGAACTCCTCTGAATTTGTCAGCAAGAAGGAAATCTTCCCCAGCCCTTAACCCAGGCTAAAGAATCAGTGAGTATTCTTTAGAACTCTCTGACCCTCAGATTGTTTTTCAGAAAATGATAATACCTGTGTTGAATGATTGTCTATCAGAAGATCTCTCCTAAACTACTCAGCCTAACATTTAAGGTGTTCTATAATTTCCCCAGAACTACATACCTCCATGTGGCTTGTAATCTAATCACTCTGAACATGTCCATTTTCCACTTTTAAATAGTATGCAATAAACATGTGTACATGATAATAAAACATGCTATCATCACCATTTTGAAACATATTGTATTGCACTAGGTAGATTCACCAGACTTACTACTGTTAAATGCTGTTTCTTGTTTTATACAACTATGAATAATAAAGCAATAAACAATAATAGAATTAAATCTATACATATACCCTGATTAAATCAAACACCCTTCTGAATGTTCTGAGTCCCTTCTCTTTAGTTATTCCTCCTTATGTTGCTGATTTGTTAATAACGAGGCATGATCTTCCAAACTTGTTCTGATCTCCTTGATGGAAACATTGGATCATATGGAGTTAAATATCATTTCTATACTGAGAACTCCCAAATATATGCACTCAGCTCAGATGTTCCACTGTCCTCCAGAATTACATAATGTACTACTGCCTCTGGCTACTGCTCACTGCTTGGAAGTCAAATAAGCAACTATACATTAATGTGTCCAAAACCAAACTCTTGTTTTTCCAACAAAACAAATTACTATTTACAGACTTCTCCTGATAAATGCCAACTTTATTCTTCTAGCTGATCCAGCCCCGAATTGGATTAGTCCTTGCTTTCTCTCTATCACAAACTCGCTCATGCTTCATCTTCAAACTCAATCCTACATCCACCTGAATTTCCATCACTCTAATACAAGCCACCATCACCTTCTTCCAGAATCATTGCTATAGTCTCCTAACAGATCATCCTGTTTTTACCTTGTCGTCTCCCCACAGAGTCTGTTCCTATTATAGCACCCAGAATGATTCTAAAATATTTCATGTCCCTCTGCTGAAAATAATCTAATGATACAATCTCATTCAGAATAAAATGAAATTATTACAGTAATCTAAAGATTCTACAAAATGTGCCCCCTTTTAAATTGCTAGATCTTTAACCTCAAACTTCTTTTACAACCACCCCTGAGACTCATTGCTCCAGCTACACTGAGCTGTTTGAGATTTTCCGAACGGGGCATGCATACCACCTTCTCAGGGCCTTCGCACTAACTCTTGTACTTTTTGTATGGCTGCTAGACATCTTCATAGCTAGTTTCCTCACCTTCCTCAGAAGTTTGCACTACATAAAAGTCTTCTCCAAGCATTCTGGTTTTTGAGTGACTCATTTCTTAAACTGCTTTGTATTTTGAAATAGAAGCATAAGCATCTCATGTCCTGTGTATTTTACTAATTAATTTCTTCTTTGCAATCTGTGCTTCTCCACTAGGTTGTAGTTTCCTGATGGCAGAGATTTTTATTTATTTTGATCACTGTTATATCCTCAGCACCTGTATTAAATGATCATGCTCTAATAACATGCTTAATTTTTTTTATAACTCCTTTCACAATTATGACTTTCACTCATTTTACTATTTGGCTAATGTCTGATTCTCTGACCAATACAAGGATTCTGTTTCAGCAGAAAACACATTTGCTGATTGAATGAGAAGATGAATAGATACTTAAATGTCTCCATATTATAAAATATTAGAAATGAGATGCTATCAAATTGTATACAGGTTTTCAACTCATTCAGTCTCATTTGTATAGTAGTTTGCTTTTGTTATACCTGCTTATGTATAACTTTAAAAGTATATATAACAGCTTTACTTACATATAATTAATATATAATAAGATTTTTGGCTTAAATTGTATAGTTTCATGGTTTTCAGTATACTTGTGGTCATGTAACCATTGTCACAATCAGTTTATAAAGTTTACTATAGCTCAAAAGAAACCACAAACCCCTTAACAGTCAAAGCCACCCTCCTTTTCTTCTAAACACTTATCACCTGCCTAGTCCCAGGCAACCAGTATTTTATGTCTCTATAAATTTGCTATAATGGAGATTTGATATGAACAGTATCACACAGTATGTAGTCTTTTATGACTGGTCTCTTTCTCGGCATAGTGTTTTAAGGATCATCCTTGTTGTGTATATATCTGTACTTCATTTTATTGTTATTTTATGAAGTCATTGAGGAGCAAAATTAGCATTACACTTTTAAGTTAAAGACTGACAGTTTTAACCTCTCCTCTTTTATATGCCACAACGTACACATGTTCTATTGTATGGATATGTTATATTTTATTTATCTATCAATCCATTGATGTATATTTAAGTTGTTTCTTCTCTTTAGCTATTATGATTAATATTGGTATGAATTTTCATGTACAAGGTTTTGAATGGACTTAATGTCTTCACTTCTGTTATTAGTTATATACCTAGGGTTGTAGGGCAACTCTATGTTTAACCTCTGAAGAACTGCCTTACTATTTTCCAAGGTGACTGCACATTTTATGTGTGTACCACCAATATATGAGGTTTTAAGTCTGGTAGCTTCTGATATACAATAACCAAATTTTCCTAATGAAAGAGCTGTATTGATAGGAAACTCCAAAAATAAGTTTGAGGGAGATTTCTTGTTCCCCTGGAAACTCATGAATACTAGGTAATATAATTTATCTTAGATTGACAGTTTTATAGCAAAAAATATTACTCTATTGTTATTTTAATTTGAGTTAATTTAATTACTAGTGAATTACGCATGGCTTCATGTTTTATGCCATTTATTTAAAAGCTTTGAGAAGTCATTCCCATGTCATTTATCATTTTTTTCTCTTGTGTTACTTTTGATTGATGTTAAATAATTTTTCTGTAACAAGGAAATTAAATCTTTGTCAATAATATGTGCTTTAAATATTTTTCTTCTAGTGGAAAACAAATTCTTACATTTTAAATGATGAAATTTATACTATTGTGATGTTCTGGGTTTATTCAAGTAGCATACTTGAATACTTGAATAAATAATTCAAAGCTATCTTTAACTTACATATTCCTCTAATCATTCTTTTTTAATTTAAATTTTCATTTTATATGGAATCAATATTGATTTACAGCCTGAGGTAAGATTCTAAATTATTCCATCACATAACATTTTCAAAAGTTGTAGGAGGTGAAACAAAATAATTTTCAGTTTAACTCTTAATGAATATGAAAATTTAATGAGGCAGGGTATGTTAGGCTCAACACAGTAATTTCAATTAAACCAAATATACTTATAATGCTTTACAAAGATTGATTATATCTTCACCAAAACAGACCAAAAATGCCAAATATTAGTAATAGTGGCATTTGGCCAATTTGAATAATGTTATTACAATCATGCATATGTTAAAATATCAGAGATGCATTTAGCAATTACAAAAAGAAGAGTTTCTTAAATGAAAAAAAGCATTAAATCACAGAGTTCCTACTTGAAAAGGTAACAGTTCTGAGTACTTGCAATGGAATAAATATTTCTATATATTATTGGTGATAGTGTTAATGGTACCATCTATTCTGAAATCAATTCAGCAAGTGTGTATCAGAAACCTCTGATATATCTGTGTATAGTCTAACAATTCCATTTAAATTGAATCACTTATTCACTCAAAAAAAAAAAAAAGATTGAGTGAGTACCTACCAGAGTAACTACTCTTTTATAAGGCCTGGGTTATGGTGACCCCTACCTTTATGGAGCTCACATGCTACCTAAAAAAAGGGTTCTAAGAACAGACAGTAAATAACCGCACAAATAATTCTTTAGTTATAGTAGTAGTGTGTTATAAAAGAAAATTATAGAATGTGAGGATAGTCTACTCAAGAGTGTCTGACCTACATTTCAGGACCAGGGAACAGTTATCAGAGGAAAGGACATTGAATTGGGGACCTGGGAAGTGAGGAGGCGGTAGGCAAGGAGAATGTGGTATCAACATAGGCCCAGAGGATTGAGGCGAGTTTTGAGTCAGAAAGAAAACATAATTGGGAACCCCCTTATGTGGATAAGCAGTATAAATCCGGCCAACGAATGAATAAATATTACATCTGAAAGAAATTACTGAGAGGGCTTTCTTTTGTAACACGTTGAAAGACTCTTATCATAAATTAGATGATAATGTGTGGACCACAGCTATCAATAATTTGGGAATACTGAAACACAGGCCATCTGGAGTATTTAAAATATCAAGGAACTCAGAAGAAATGCCGTGTCCTAGTTCAGACAATTGAAACCATGCTCTCTGATGATTCACATAATGCCAGACTGTCCATTGCTTTGCAGCTACTCCTCATGTATGATGCATAGTCCACAGTATGATACTCCTCATGCTCTGTTGCCTGTCCTCTTCTCTTGTTGACACTCTTTCATTAGTGAACAGCACTACTGTCTTCTAAAAGACTTTGTTATATGACACGTTTGGCTCCCAAATGACATCCTTTAACCTGAACTCCCCAAAGCTGATCAGGTTGGAATTCTTAATATTTTTGTCTTCTCTCCTCCTTCCAACCTAGTTGAGATTTAATAGGACAGAGGCTACGTGTAATGTACTGGCTCTGAAGTCATCACACTCTATCTCATCTAAGTTATTGGTAGAGAGTTTACTCTGCTCTTAGGACCTTAAAACCAGGTTTGTATGTATGATGCCCTGTTGAATGGGAAGTCAGCAGAGAGCACAGTTAACTGTGTGCTGTGAAATGTCATTTAAACAAAGCTGGAAGGATACACTCAGAATCATTTTGTACTATGCTTTCTGGAAATGCAGCCATGGCACCCACTCTCTACTCTCCCTTGCTCTCTGACCTTGCCTTAAGGAACTTTGCCCGCCTCCCCACCCCGCTCCGTGAGTTACCATGGTTTAGCACTCACTAGTCTCTACTGCTTACATACTTAACTGAGTATGTTACATGCTTACATATTTAATATGCAGATGTTTTCATACTTAAACATCCCTGTTATTCATGGAACATGTTGAATGCACAAGCCACATCTTCCTTGTCAGTGGGTTTCCCCAGTGCCCAGTCATGTGCTTGAAATGTACCAGAGACCCAATAACTATTTTTTGATTGGATAAATGGTATTAGTTGAAATGACTGGTACTTAAAAATGTACAAAAATAACATCTTGGACTAGACAGTTTTTGCAGCTGTGCACTGATCTGGTTCCAGATCTTCCAGCCCATATGTGTTAGATGCAGGGGGCTTATGAGATGACAGTCAGAGGCAAAACAATAGTTCCTTCCTGGTTATTCTGTTGCACAACAAATTCCTCAAGTCACAGCATGGATATCTGTGTCCTCCATATGCGCAAGGTGTCCTTTGCAACTAATGCCTCTGGTATCTAGTTACAGTTGATTGACAGACAGGTTTTTTGGAAAGATTTAATTTACTGAGAATCGGGGGGAAATATGAATATATTTTGAGGGTTTTAAGTAGGCAGATGACTCAGTGTGAAGAAGCTTGTTTGAGGAGTTGCAAGCATTTGAGTGGTGACACATGCCACCATCCCTGGAGGCCCACACATGGCAAGGGATTTGATATGATACATAAAATGGAACTATAGCCACATGGTCTGCAGAAAATGCATGGGAATGTCAGTGCAGTAGTACGTAGGGCACTTGAGCCAAGCTGACATCCATGGTTTGGTACAAACTCGCAGTTGCTGATATCCAATTGTGTATTTACACAAGCAAATGTTGGGGATTTTAATTTGAGACCTGCTGAATCCTCATGTTGTGGCACTGTAGAAATATCATCTAAGAAACGGAAAAGGAAAATAATTGTGCAAATGTCTGAAAATTAATTGCTCACAGAATTACACAAGAAGAGTGATGTGCTCGTCACTCCCTATGGCAATGTGGCTATGTATTGTGTAAGCTTCTTCTGTCTACAAAAAAGCCCTATGAATTACAATATAAAATACTATCATTACTGGAATGTGAGGTTTTCAGGCCTAGTCTCCCAGCAAGGAACGGATCCCACACTGCGGGGGGGGGGAGGGGGGGCAGCGCTGAGCCCCAGCCACTGGACCACCACAGGTTGGTGTCTCACGAAGCCACAAAAGGAACTTTGCTGACACTCAGGCAAGCAAGCTAGAAGAGGCAGATTTGTTTAGAGAAAGAAAAGTTTATTGAGGAGAAAAGGAACAGAAATAAAGTGGGACTCCCAGGTGGGTGGAACCAGGCCGGAGGGGCAAGGAAACTGCCCTGGAGTCATGCTTCAGGGAATATGTACCTTCTCTCCCTGATTATTCTAAAGCCCCTCAGTCAGTCTCTTCATGACTGCTTACTTCTCAGTGGTCTCACTCACTCTGCCTTGTGTCTCTGGGCCCAGAACTACATTTTGCTTCAAGCCCTTTTGTTAAAGTCCTTTTCTCTGGGAATGTCCTGCTACCCCTAGTCAGGGTTGGGGGTCTGGGGGAATCTGATTTATCCCCTTTGGAATTTGCTGCCCTCATCTCTGGAGCCGTCCTTATTCCTCTGCAGATTTTCCCTATTCTATTACGACCCTAGAAGCGATCTGCTTGCCATGTGACTCTTTCCCCCCTCTATGGATGGAACCCCTAACTCTCTTAGGACAAGGGGCTTAAAGACTGGGTCTGTAACTGCTTCAGGAGAGCAACTTCCCTGGCTGCCACACCAGGGCGATTCGCCCTCAACTGGGTCTCAGAAATCCTCTTCTGCTGAGGGCAAAGAATGTCCTCCAGATGCCCGGGGATCAGCCCTCCTGTGCCTCTCCTGGATGGACCTCAAGGGCAGCATAGGCTCAAGCTCTTTGGAGACTGAAGTCCCCTAGGACTCCCTAGAACATCGCATAATAGAATTGTTAGAAAACAAAATTCATTAGAATAAATTCAAAGATCTAATTGGTTTTATTAAGCAATTCATGAATCAGGTACGTCCCATTTAGCAAGTAGAAAGGCACCCCAAGGGGTTGCACTAAATAGATTTTTACAGACAGAAAAAAGGTGGGACAAGGTTATTAGCAACAGAGAAGAAAGATTATTTCAGGCAAAGCCACCTTCCCTCAGGGGAAGTCAGGGAGGTTTTGTGATGGTGATGACCTGCTAGTACTAACCAGGAAACTCTAGATTGATTGGAAATGTTGAAACTGCAATTAGGTTGGATATTAAGTCTGAGTGGGAACTGGCTTGACTCCATTTTGGGCCTGTTTTTCTACTTTTAGCATAATAAAATAACAAAATAACATAATTGTACCATTTTATAGAAATTAAAACTTTATATGAATTATGTAATTATATTGTGGTATAAATATATAATATTCAACATTATGCATTTATATAATTGTGTAGATATTATAATTATATATATTTCATATATTCATAAATGCATCTATTCATGTTGTTACAGAGGTAACTCCACAAAAGATGGAGGTACCGTGTCCCCCACCCTCACTCTACAGTGGGCGGAGCTCAGCTGCATGGCCAGGTGAAGATGTATAATGTGGAAGACAGATGGACTCTAGAAGGAAAAGCAATCCCTCTTGTTCCTGCAACCTGACTTGCCCCTTAGAACTGCTGGGAAGGAGACATGAAAGGAGACACGTGGAGGAGGGACTTGTAGACCACGTGGAATAGACAGGTGGGTGAAAGACACTTGGGGAGGCTGACAGTGGCAGTGCGAATCACTGACCCTCCTTGTTCCCAGGGATATTGTCCTGATGCCCAGAGTTCCCCCTTGTCAGCTAGGTGTAGGGTCATGCAGGGGGCCCCTCACCAAGGGCAAAATCCTATTATGAAGAACTTACTGGGAAAACCAGTATCTGCTTAAAACAGCAGGCAGATATTAGAATAGAGACAATATGCTTTCATCAGCAGGAACAATGGAGCCCCCCAGGCAATAGCCCCTGGCCACCACCCCGCCAGCTCATGCCCCACACGATCCACACTCCCTGCATGCTTGCCCCACCTTTGTACTTGATGCTAATAAATACTGCCTGTGTAGCCCCTCTAGGCTTCTCATTGCTTCAAATGGACTTTGAGTAATTTCTCTCAGTCTGCACGACTCCCGAGGCTGCCATGGATGTGGCTGCCACCCTGGGAAGCAACAAGTGGCAGCCATTATCTTGATGTGGCATCTTTTGTCCCAGCTTTCTATCTACCTGGAGGGGCTTTAGAATGGCAAGTTTTCAAACCACTTGTAATTCAAGGTGATGGAATGTAAGTGTGGAAGATGGCCAGCTCCCCCTTTCATGGAACTGTACCTTTAAGAGTTCCTTAAGAAATTTTAACATATATGGCAAAGTTATCTATGTTAACCATTTCCTTAGCTTAGCCTTCAAGCATATTTACAAAAGAAACTTTCATTCAGCAAATTTGGAGTTATAAATTTGCATTGATGAAATCTTAATCCATGATGCACTTAGCGATCACCCTGCAGCAAGTATTATAAAGACAAGACATTATTACAGTTTACATCCACATTAGCTCAGGCTATCTACAATAAATAGTTTTTTTAATTATTATTCAACAACACTTATTTACTACTCATTATGTGTCAAGCAGTATATTCTATGTGCTTTATAATTATAAATGCAATTGATCATTGTAACAAGTCTCTGAAGTGAATAGTGTTATTATCCATGATGTAGAGAGGAGGGCACTCCAGAGGGGTTTTAAGAAAGTTGCTCAGAGTCACAGAGCTGGTAAAACATCGAGCCAGGAACTACATGAGTGCAATTTGATTCCGGAGTGCTAACTCTTAACCACTACCAAAATGCCTCATAGTGTATTTAACTATCACCCTCTGTTCAAATGACAATGAAAAAGACATTTTCAAATGATCCAATACTGCCTGCCTCTGAAACCTGATATGATATGATTAACAAGGACTCCTGCTTGTTTGACTTGATAAAGTATGAATTCTTACCACGCAATCTCAATTTTAGTTTGGGATGACTGGTTACCATATGGGAAACTGTTAAAGCTATAGGCCCGCTCATTAGAGGATCCATATAATTTTGTTGTGCTTTTTTTTTGAATTAAGTACTATGCACTAGTGTTGAAGACACTCTACATTGCAGACTAGGGGGGCAAATGTAAGCAAGCCTTCAAGTGTTTTGGTTCATCTGTCCTGTCTCTTTAAAAATTTGCTTCCTGCTCATCCTTTAGATCTGGGCCCGCCCTGATTTTTCCAGAGAAGCTTTTACTAAGTCCCTATCTGAAACTTTCCTTCTCCCCCTCACACACAAACATGCACACACATTGGTCTTCATAGCACTACTTATTATATGAAATCTTGTTTATGCTCTTATCCTGCCCTTCCCTAATAAAAGCCCCATGGAGACAGAATCTTCTTGTTTTTACTCACTTCTATATATCAACTATGTATCTAAGCACATGGGTGACACTCAATAAATATATTTTTGAATAACAAAATGAGACTAGACTGAAGAATTTCATGAAACAGTGTTAGCCTTACATAGAAGCAATGAACAAGATAAAACAGGGAGAGCAGAAGTGCTGTGCAACATGGATGCCTGTGCTGAATGAAGAGTGGCTAAGCATTCATCCTCGTCAGAAGTTCACACTCAATCCTGGGGCCATGGGAAAACTGTTCAAGTTACTTTCCAGGCGCCTGATGGTTGCTAAATCAGAAACCCTGAGGATTTACAATCTCTAAAAGACAGAACACCCCTACTGCTAACTTCTCTACTTTATCCTTCAGCTTAAATCTGTTTCTGTTCAGTGGAGAACAGGTAGTTGCTATGTTATCCGTCACAGAAATCTTTCCATTTTTTTCTCTCCAGTCTGAATGATTTCAGCTAACTCTTCTTTCTTATATTTCTCTTTGAGTAATTCTCTAATCATTGTGGTGGCTTCTCTATTGATTTCCATGTTAAGGTCTTGGGAAGAAGAATCAAGGACACAATAGAGTCACTATGGGTCTGTGTGGACCCAGGCCCTATTCTTTTTAGTTTTTATCCTTCTCTTTGAGATTTCATGGATTTGTAGCTTTTGCATTTCCACGGCTCTTTTCAAATGAACAGTTCACAGTCAGCATCCATTTTCATTGTTTGTTCTGAATGTTATTTCAGTAGGTTCTTAGCAATATGGTTCTCCTGAATTTCTCACTCTGTGGGAATGGTATCTCTGGGATTAACAGACTGTGACTCCCATCCTATGTTCTCTTGGGGCTAGGAACCCTGAATGAACATTTGTTTTTCAGATTTACTCTGCTCCTTTGAGACAGTTGGGATTGATTTTTTTTTTTTTTACCTTTTCCTTCCAGCAATCATTTACTACCTTTCTTCAAATATAATCAGTCTTCTCTACAAGATAGTGAAAACAAAGCGGAAGTTTGCATGCCATTAACTCCACAGTTGCAAGTCTCCCTTCCTTCACAGTTCATTCTCTGACTCAAGTCAGCCATTTTAAATGATACCAAGGTATTATAAGAAAGGACCGCCTTGAGCAAGAGGAGAGATATACTTATGGGGGCAGGAGAACCACGTATAAGTATCATAATGAAGTATATCTGACTAGTGAAAGGGGAGAAAACAATTTTCCCTTTTTGTTTAAAGGATATTGGAGACTAAACCTATTAGAACCTAGGTTTTAACCTTTCCCTACCAGGAAAGTCATCTAAAGTAGAAAATGCATAATATTTCTGGTATATATGGTAATGGAAGAAAGAATTGTAATTCATGAAGAAGTGTTTCCCATTCAAGGATAAACAAAAGTCTTAGCAAGGCTATTAGTCTGAACATACAATTGTATGTTCAAATAAAATAACTATAATATTGGTTGTTAATTCAAAATACATATCACTAAGGATGAGTATATATACTAGAGACAGTTAAATGCTATGGAAGAGTGTTAAATTGTACTTTATGTATTTTTATTATCCATTAAAAACATTTTTTATTTAACATAGAGTTAATTTAACTTAGCACGTAATTATTGGTTACCTGCTATGTGTCAAGCATGATTCCAGGTGCCAAGGTAGAGCAGAAAACAAAATTGTCAAAATCCCACTACCTTTCTAGTGAAGAAAGAACATAACACATGATCTGGAATGTTAGAATATGGTAACTGATATGCAGTAACAAGTGAGACAGAGTAAGTTAAGGAGGAAGAGGCGTACAGGGGTGGGGACAAAGAGATGCAAGTTGCAATTGTATTTAGTGTGTGCAGGTATTTCTAACCAAGAGGACATTTGAACAAATGCATGAAGGAGATGGGAGAGTGAGTAGTCAAGTAGTTATCTGGGAAAGGAACTTTCCAGGCATAGGGCTCCACTTGAAAAAAGTCCCTAAGTCAGGAACATGCCTGACATTCTCAGGGTAGCAGAGTGGAGTGAACAAGTGGGAGGATACTAGAAAATGAGATCAGAGTGGAAACAGGAAGGAGTGGGAAAGTGAGAGGGCAAGACTAGTTAGGGTGTAAGTTTCTGGTAAACCCGAAAACGTAAATGCAGAGAGCCTACTAGAAAGTCTGCCCGCTCTACAGTCTGGTCTGATCCAGTGGGAGGCCTTCTCTCTGGACACAAGTTCATGGACTCACTGTGATTAAAATGCTCATTTTTCAGAATGGGTGTTCCTCAGAATCTTCCAGTAATGCGATATACCAAAAGTGATCAGACGAGCTAATAATCTAACAGACTATGCTATTACTCATTAAGTAACATAAAACTCCTTATCCAGTCCCTGGAGAAAAAGGAAGTAACCAAGCAACACACAAAACAATAATTACAATCGCCATAAAATTATGTCTCTCATGAGATTCACTACCAAATCCTTCCAGTCATATTATGTACACATAAATGACTGACTTTATCAGTGCATTTCCCGAAAGTCTGGTTTTGAGCCTCTGAGTCACCAAGGGCTAATTTTGATAGAATCAATGTGTGAGGACCAAGGACAGGCTGCCCCAGGATGTGCCAAAGTGGCATGCTGATTATTTTGAATTGAAGGTAATTGAAAAACAGCAGATCCAAGAATGGTATTTTGCCCAATTATCTATCTCCTTAAAATAGGAAATAAATCTTTGCAGTGGTCCTGCAGGTGAGAGACAGCCTTATCACACCAGACTAGGGCTTGCAAGGTCTGTTTTTGATGCATATGATAACCCTGCACAACTCCCTCTTTTAAATTGCAAAGGCTTTTGTTCTGTTTTTCCCTCTCAAATTTATTATCCCCTCTCTAAAAACTATATAAATTTACTGTAATGACCAGATTACAGGTTTTTTAATATACATATGGGTTTCCCTGCCTCTGAAGTTTATCTTTTCTCTTGCTAATAACTCTTGTGACAACTTAGTTATTTTTTAGCAGAATGGACTTAAAAGAGTAGAGGATTAGCTTCATCCCCAGCAAAAACAGGAACAGGTGTCACTTAGAGACAATGGACTTGTAGAGTATTGGTGAAAAAATATAAAGACAATGCCTGAGAGGTCAAAGGCTCTTAATGACTTTGTCTATTTTGAATCTACTTACCTAACTCCACATTTGATTTGTCTTTGTCACATTCAAACAAAATGTAACAGAATTCTGGGAATATAAAATAGAAAACATATTCTCTGGTTGGTTAATATCTAATCTCCTGCTAATGCCATAGTAAGTTAGAGACTAATTTTCTATTCTGTCCTGTTAAAAGCTAATGGGTTTGGGGCCTCCCCTGGTGGCACAGCAGTTGAGCGCTTGGCTGTGAGGCTGCCTGCAGCCTCTGTAGCGCAAGCGCAGGTTTGTTCCCTGGCCACTGGCAAGGGTCCCACAAAAAAAAAAAAAAAAAAAAAAAAAAAAGCTAATGGGTTTGGGAGGGTATATGTGCGAGCACAACCTTCCTTTCCAGTGTTTTAAGGTAGAGAGCTTTATAGGGAAAGCTGGGGTGTTGAAATCCTAACCCCATATATATATATATATATATATATATATATATATGTTGTATTACAAAGTGGCACCTTTGGGAGGTGATTAGGTCAAGAGGGTAGAGCTTAATAAAGAAGATTAGTGCTCCTACAAAAGAGATCCTATGCAGCCTCCTAGTCCTCTTCTACCATGTGAGTCCTCCTCTACCAAGGGCCAGCTATGATCCAGTAAGTGGGTCCTCACTAGCCATCACACTGAATCACTGGCTCCTGACCTTGGACTTCTCATATAGAATTATGAAATAAATGCCTGGTGTTTATAAGCTATACAATCTCCATTATTGTGTCATAAAAGCCCAAACAGGTCAAGACAAACATCTTCTTGGCTTACAGATGTCAATGCCCCTGCTCCTGTCACATCTTAGACTTGGAGAAACTCAGATCCTGAGAGAACAAGGCTTAGACTGTTCTCATTTTTTTAGTAAATGAACGCAGAGTTATTTGGGTTAGCATTTAACACTTTTAATTTGATTATCAATATAGCACAACATTTTTTTGATGGAATTTGAGCCATTTTCTTGCTACCTATAGCTTTTTAAAAAATGTCTCTAATTCACCCATTATGGATAGCACTGAAAAATATTTTAGAGTGTTGGTCAAATAATTTGTTGAAAATTACTTTTCAGGAAAAAAAACATGACAGTACGATGACTTAGAAAGAAATCTGGCATGTATATTTCATGAATACTATTTCTTTCATGAGCTTGTCTACCAACTTCATTTCAAGAGGTAAAAAGAAATCAGTTGCATTTCAGAGCCTTGCAACTGAAGCACCATTTCATTTTCTCATGTTGTGGGTACAGTATCAAACTCTTTAAATTCACAAATCCTCTTTCATTTTTTGTGACATTTGCTATATTCTTTAATCTTCCACTTAGCAATTTTAATGTTCTCCTGCAGACTCCTGACATTAATGCAGCTGAGTTTAATGGTCCACTTCAGCTGCTGTCAAAGAGATTTCAAATCTACTCTTGTAAATGGGAGCGAAGGTCCACCAAATTTGCTTTAATTTGGAAATTTATTATTTAATCTTCTAAAAGTTATGCCAGAAATTAACGCAAGAGAAAAACTAAATCAATACTCACAAATGTCACAGCCTAGAACTGTGTGCCAATTAGGAAGAAATGTGATTTCAAAAGGCCACTTAAACTAATTATTGGCCACCAAATGGGAATGCACCAAAATAAGTTGAAATAGATAAAAATCAGTTCAGTACTAGCCCTGGGTTCGTCTCAAAAAGATTGACAATGGTAAAAGCAAATCAAAAAGAATTAATTCATACCAAAATAGTATATGAAGACTGACAAAGAAGAAAGAGCCAAATCCTAATTTCTGTTCAATGAGATTGGAAGTCTTTACTCTGACACAAAACGAATCACTCCAGAAAAATAAATTATTTGAAATTGAATTTCTTTCTTCTTATTGTGTCACTCTTAATTGGTAGATATTCCTCTGTAGTATTGATAGTAGAGCATAGTAGCTTGAGCAAAGGCTTTGGAGCCAGACTATATGAATTCAAATTCTGGAGCCATATCTTTACTGTCAGTGTGATTTGGGGTAAGTCATACAGCATCACTGCATTTTATTTTTATCATCTATAAAATGTACAAAAAATAAGCTGCACTCAAGGATTACTGTGTAGAGTGACTGAGTGAAGATAAATAACTCATTTGGAACAATGTCTAACCTTAGTAAGACCTCAGTAAAGTCTGGCTAACCTTTTAGGACAATAAATATATTATGCTATCCCCTTATGGTCTGCAAGGGTTTCCACAGAGTAATCCACAAATAATGTTATCAGAATTCCCTTATATATAATCCATTTTTCCTTGGACACTTTTAGTATTCTTTCCTTATCATTAAGTTTTAGTAGGTTAATTACAGCATGTCTTGAGCTGTATCTGTTTGATTTTTTTTCCTAACTCCTCGTACCCCTTGGATCAAGATACCTTTCTTTGCCCCTATTAGGGAGATTATTGGCTACTATTTCTTTACGTAAAATTTCTACCCCTTTCTCTTCTTGGACACCTACGATGCAGACATATTTTTTCTTGATGTTTCCCCATAGTGCTGTTACACTATTTTTTCTTTCTAATTCTTTTTCTCTTTTTGCTGGTTTGTTTGTGTGTTTTCTACTACTGTGCACGCAAGCTTGATAATTCTATAGCTGCTTCTGTTTGCCTACTGTTGTGCCCCTCCCTTGTATTTTTTCTTCAATTATAGAATTATTTAAGCCCATCATTTCCATTTGAAGATTTTTCATATTTTTCCTATCCTGTACTTTTCGTTTTGCCAGTTGTTTTTCTTATATCAAGATGTATAGTCACCTTTAAACTCTACTTCAGGTAAGTTGTCTAGTTTGGCTAGCTTTAGATTTTTACTGTTTTTGTTTGTTTTTGTTCCATCATTTGGGGTATATTTCTCTGTCTCTTCATTTTCAGGTTGTATGAGTTGAGCTAAACAGCTTTCTTTACTTAATGTTATGTGTTGATACTAAGATTACAGGTTGCAGGGTATGATTCTAAATCACCCAGAATCCTGGACGTAGGGTAGTGAAGTTGCTCAAGCACTTATGCCGCTGCCCTCTGTGGCTCTCACCTGCAGCCTTGAATGCAGGAGGCGCTTGGGAGCATGGGCACGGGGCACGCGTGACTGAGGGTGGACACCTGGAGTGTGGTGTGGGCATGCGTGAGCGGACACGTCAGTGCCCAGCAGGTCAGGGATATAGGCTCACAGTACTCAAGGACGGCTGTGGTGGAAGGGCTGGGAGGAGAGGATGAGTGACTCCTGTGAGAGGAAGACCCATGAGGTGACGACAGACACAGCCCAGAGAGTGGAGTTTCGCCTGGGGCTGGGAGGCCTGTTGCTGGTGTCTGTCTGCACCCCAAGTTAAGCAGCCCATCTCTCCTGCCTTGGATACTATTATTCTCCACAGGTAGGCCCCTTCCTTTTCCAGAGCTGGCTTAGGCCATCCCTCTCTTCAGTGGAGTCTCCAGGTTCTGAAGTCACACATGTAGTCATGACCTCTCAGTCAATGGGTCAGTATGCCAGCCAGCTTCCCTCTGGAGGGTTGCACTGCCAGGTCGTGTTCCAGTAAGATTTATATTGCAGGATGCCTACCCTCTCTGTTCTGTGGCTTTCCTTACTAAATGGATGATTTTCTACTTATCTTTCAGGGTGTGTCACTTTTATTTGTATATCATTGTGTTGTACATGTGGGGAGGAATTTATCCCAGCATCTCTATTCTTCCTCCATCTTGCTAGAACTAGCCATGTAGTTTTGAACTTGCTGCTCATTCCCTGAAGTTCTGTAGTGGCAGGATGACACAGGGCAGTATCTCTATGACCCGAGCAGATGGGCTAAAGGAGGAGAGTAAGTCCTGGAGCCCTCAGTGGCTTTTGCAGGCTTTTACTAGGATTTACCAGGCACGCGGGAGGCAGAGGTGCTGAGGAGGGGGGGAGCGGGGTGGAGGGGCGGAAGGCTGGCAGGCCTCCCAGCCCCCAGCAAGTCTTCACACTTTCTGGGCTCTCCGGTGTTCTCTGGTAGTCTCTGCTTCTCTGCTCCCTGCTCCTCGTGCTTTTGCTGGCGTTCTTGTGATGCTGCCCTTATAAGCCCAGTCTCTCAGCACAGGTATATCCAATTACGCATGCCCACATCCCACTCCAGGTGCCCGCCCATCAAGCATGCATTCAGGACTGCAGGGATCCATCATTTATCCTAAAGGCGGGAAGGCAGAAAAGCCTGATACTTTTTCACTTATCCCACAATTTCCTAAAATCATTTTCCTGTCTGTTTCCTCAGATTGAGGTGGCTCCAGGACAGTTTTTATAAAAAAAAAAAAAATTAAAGGTAAATATCTTTTGTTCCAGTTGGCAGCAGCTAATATAGCACATGGGGTAAAAAATATGCCCAAAGTCCTAGAAAGGAGGAAACTCAAGGGAAAAGTCCTTGGAGAAAAAAGACTGAAAATCTCCCACAATTTCTGGAGATTGTTGCAGTCTGTATGCCTAGGCCAAATTATTTCCTCAGAAATAATTTGGGGAACCCAAAAATCTCCCCACTCACTGACCTTCCAGCTCTTGGCAACCAAAAGGTCAAGGGTAAGAGTTTTAAACTGCCTGACTAAACCATGAAGGAGTCTACCCCCTAAGCCCCTGACATAAATCCATTCTGCAATGACAGGGAGAAATTTCCTTTGATTTGTTTGGTTTTGGTGTCAAGTGTTTAAGGAAATCACTATGAAATCACTAGCTGATTACTCAGCTAATTGGACATAGACTTCACTGGTCACACACAGGAATACAGACAAGCAGAACAAAGCACTAAAGACAATCCTATATAAAATTACAAAGTAGAGTGCCAACCTGGTATCAAGAATTATTTTAATAGTATAGTAATTAAGATATTGCAATTTGGTGCATGGCTAGACAGATTAAAGTAATGAAATCAGAGCTCAGAAACCAACCCACTTATCAGGGCATCTGATTTATTATAGAACTGACATTGCTGATCAATAGGAAAGTCATTGACTATTCAGTAAATAGTCCTCAGGCAATTGGATAGAATGTAGAAAAAATTACTGAAAGTGAATGCTCAAAAATCAATTCCAGATGTGTTAAACAGCTAAATATTAAACACTTTAATAGTTCTAGAATAAAATTAGAAGTATAGCTGTATATTATCAAGGATTTCTTAATCAGAACACCCAAAGGACAAACTATGAAAAAAGAGATTGTTAAATTATACATTGTTGACATTAAAACACATGGCATCCAAAAAAAAAAAAAAACCTCATGGCATCTATATTAAGAGTCTCTACATAGCAATACAAGAAAAAGAATTATGCAGTGAAAAATGAAACAAGGAAGAAAAAGGCACAGGTGTTTCACAAAAAAGAAATCCAAATGTCCAATAAACACATAAAACAGTAAATATGTAAACTCATCAGTTATTAAAGCAATGTGAATTACAACCACTATGATATATCACTTGATACCTGCCATATATGTATTTCAAAATTTGACAATAACTGTTAGCAAAGTTGTCCTAGTACTCCTGAGAAAAGAAGGCAAACATTGTAATAAAATGAAAAATAATGTAAAAAAAATATATAAATACATTTTAAAAAGTTGTCTTTGAAAGAAAGAACACCTTTACACTGTGAATATTGGTATAACTGCTTTGGGAAACGCTTTGGCATTATCTTACAAAGTTTAATATGCTTATAAGGTAAAGCTCAGAATTTACTCACTAGTATATAATCCAGAGCAGGATTTTTAACCTGTGTATTGCTAACATTTTGGAGCATATGAGTGCTGTGCAGGCTATTTTGTGTAGTGTGAAATGTACCTGACTTGTGTCCAACAGATGCCAGCAGCACCCAAACCCTAGTCAGAATAAAGAAAATTGTCTCTAAACATTGTGAAATGGTCCCTTGGGGTCAAAATCACTCCCACTTAAGAATCATTGCATTAAAAATAGTACAGCACATGTAGAATAATATTTGTAGTGGTACAATTTGTTGTATATATATTATATATATGTTACACACACACACACACACACACACATATATATATTACAAACCAAAGGACTGTCTTCATCACTGCACTACTATACAAAAGTGAAAATGAAAGTGCTGCAGCCACAGGAATATTTAGATCAACCTTTCCATCTATCGGTCTGCCAATTGATTAATATTGATACAGACAGTAATTAATATATATCCATATATATATATCTCACAAGCATAATGAGTAGATAAATGTAATGAAATAATGTATGAAATATGCTATTTATGTACAGCTTAAATGTACTTTGGATTTGCATATATACATAGTCAAAGATAGCAACAAGCAAGTTAAGGATTAACACACCGTTTTTTTTGGGTTTAGTGTTCTATAGATGTCTGTTAAGCCCAAATGCTCTAGGTCCTTATTTAGAGCTTTAGTTTCTTTACTTATTTTTTGTCTTGTTGATCTATCCATTGTTGATAGTGGTGTGTTGAAGTCTCCCACTACGTATGTGTTTTCTCTGATGTCTGTTTTCAGAGAGGACAACAGTTGTCTGATATATTTTGGTGCTCCTTCGTTTGGTGAGTATATGTTAATGAGTATGGAGAGCTGTGTGGAGATTTCTGGACCTACTAAACATAGAGCTTCCATAGGATCCAGCAATTCCACTCCTAGGTATTTACCCAAAGGACACAGAAACATCCATTCCAAAGAACACCTGCACCCCTATGTTTATAGCAGCACTATTTACAATAGCTAAGCTTTGGAAACAACCCAAATGCCCAAAAATAGATGACTGGATCAAGAAGATGTGGTACATATATACCATGGAATATTACTCAGCATTCAAAAAAGATAAACACATGCAATTTGCAGCAACATGGATGGCGCTGGAAGGGATCATGCTCAGCGAAATAAGCCAAAAAGAAAAAGAAAAATACCGGATGGTCTCACTCATAGCAGGAATCTAGAAAACTTAAATAAGGGATCAGGAAAAAGAATAACTATAAGAAAGTGAAAATCAAAATCAACAAAAAACTATGAACCAGAGACACTTTTTTGGGGCGGGGGCGGGAGGGAGGGATTGGGGTCAGAATGGGGGGGCTGCAATTGTATGGGGAATATAAAAATAAAATTTATTATTAAAAAAAAAAGAAGATGTGGTACATATATACCATGGAATATTACTCAGCATTCAAAAAGATAAACACATGCAATTTGCAGCAACATGGATGGCGCTGGAAAGGATCATGCTCAGCGAAATAAGCCAAAAAGAAAAAGAAAAATACCGGATGGTCTCACTCATAGCAGGAATCGAGAAAACTTAAATAAGGGATCAGGAAAAAGAATAACTATAAGAAAGTGAAAATCAAAATCAACAAAAAACTATGAACCAGAGACACTTTTTTGGGGGTGGGGGCCGGGAGGGAGGGATTGGGGTCAGAATGGGGCATGTGCAGTTGTATGGGGGAATATAAAAATAAAATTTATTATTTAATAAAAAAATGCCACACAAAAAAAAGGATAAACACAAAATACTGATTAATAGTTAACTCTGATATAGCGGGGAGGGGGCAGGGAGCTGTGATTGTACAGTGGAGTTTCAATACTAATAATTTGAAATTTAAGAAGAAGCAATAGTTTCTTAATAAGTTACATCATGCATCTATAACTTAGCGATTTACAAAACACTAATGTACAAGTCAAACATTCATTATTATCCCCCAATATTTTATAGGCAAGGATTTTGATTCTTGAAGTTTATCACTTGCACAAAACCCAGTTCGAAGATCAGAGTCCAGCCTGCAATCATTTTTTCGTATGAAAATAGTTACAGTTCATCTCTAATACAAATAAACCTGAGTTTTTCTCTGACTTCAAGTTTATGATGCATGAAGACATCCCTGGATTACTTTCAGACATTGTGATACACAGGATTTATCAAAAGAGAATCTTTCCATTTAAAAGTTGTTCAACTCTATGTTTCATTCTTTAGATTAGCATCTTTAGATGTCTCAACATAAAATTCATCAGCAGTTTGAGAGAGATGGTTTTGCAGCAGCAGTTTCCACTGACATTTTTTGAGATCAACACAAATTAACTCAAAGAGCCAGATAACATGTTCTGTCACTGTGTGCTTGTCAATGAATGGCACTCCTGAGAGTTAAAGTATTTCAGTATTCAGGAGAAGTATTAACGATGGAATAGCCTTGTTACCATTTTGAAATGAGAAGTGAGTTTTCTCTTCTCACTTGAATACATTGATGCATGTATTTTCGATGGGTATTCCTGTGACTTCCAAATAGGCCATTAAAGTGATGGAAAATGTTTTGAAACCACCAGCACTAATGACACATGGAAAGATAGATCAGCGTTGGGTGGTCTAGAGAATATAGGCTCTATCCAAAAGTATTTAAACACCTCAGAAAATGTATAAGACCTTCTGAGATCAATATTTTATAGTACCCAAAGTGATTTCTATGTATTTTTTCACAAGCTTGGTAGTGATATTTATATGTAACTTTTATTTCATCATGTTTATTTAGGTAACATAGGTTTATAACATCATATATGTTATAGGGATATAAATGTATGTTATTGCAACATGCTTACAACCAAAACTCTAATAACCCTCCACCATAGTCCATTGGGCACCCCACACACACATATTTATTCCCCTCTCCTACCCTCCACCTCTGATAGCTTCAGTTTTGCAGTTATATTTCTAGAGTTTGTTTCTGTCTGTTGCATTGTTTTTTTATATTTCACATATGAATGAAATCATCTGGTGTTTGTCTTTCTCCTTCTGAATTATTTTGCTTAGCATAATCACTTCTAGTTCCATTATGATCTCACAAATGCAAGGTTTCATCTTCTTTATAGTGGAGTAACATTCCACTGTGGGTCTATAGCACATCTTTTTTATCCACCCATTTGTCTTTGGGTACTAAGGTTGTCCCCATAACTTAGCTATTGTAAGTAGTGCTGCACTGAACATAAGATGACATATATCCCTTAGTGTTTTTGTATTCTTTGGGTAGTTACCTAAGAGAGATGTGCTAGATCATATGTTATATCGCCTTGATAGTTTTCAGAAACATCCAGACTGCTTTCCATAGGCTGGGGATTTCAATATGAAGATACCTTTTTCTCCACACAATTGCCAACACTTGTTGTTTTCTGGTCTTTTTTTATGTGCTATTTTCACAGGTGTGAGATCGTATGTCTCTTGTGGCTTTGATTTGCATTTCCTTGATAAAAGTGATGATGAGCATATTTTCATATACGTGTTGGGCAT
This sequence comes from Talpa occidentalis, assembly GCF_014898055.3. Lineage (NCBI taxonomy): Eukaryota > Metazoa > Chordata > Mammalia > Eulipotyphla > Talpidae > Talpa > Talpa occidentalis. The sequence continues at coordinate 6,825,217 of NW_023601543.1, forward strand.
CTGTGTGTCTTTGGAGAAGTGTGTATTTAGCTCTTCTATTTTTTTTTTTTTGATTGGGTTGTTTTCTTATTGAGTTGTATGTTTTTCTTTTTCATAGAGCTTGAGTATTACCCACTTATTAGATGTATAATGTGCAAATATTTTCTCCCATTAGGTAAGGTATCTTTGTTTTAATGAAAGATTGTTTCACTGTACAAAAGCTTTTTAATTTGACATGTACCATTTTTTTTCCTGTTGTTTCCCTTGCTGTTGGAATTGAACACCCGAAGACTTCCCAGAAGCCAATTTTTATGGAGTATTTTCTCATTTCCCTCTATGTACTTTATGATTTCAAGTCTTTACCACATTTTGAGTTAATTTCGCATGTTTTATGATGTTACTGGTCCAGTTTTATTCTTTTGCATGTGGCTATCCAATTTCTCCAATGCCATTTTCTTAAGATGTTTATTTATTTATGCATACAAGAGCTGTGGTCTAGGCCAGAGGTGCAGGGGGTGAGAGGATTCACCAGAGACAGAGTGGGGAGCAAAACAGGCAGATCTACTGAAATACACTGCCGAGGGGAGCAGCGGGTGAGACAGGAGAGGTCTGCAGTACCATGTGGGTTACCTACCTGGCTGGGAATCGAACTTGTGCTGCAGTAGCTGCAGACTGCTTCATAGTGCTGACACCTAACCCCTTGGATGGCCCCTCTCCAACACCATTTGTTAAAGGTACTTCCTTTCTCCATTGAAGGTTCTGGCCTCCTTTGTCATAAATTGAATATCCATTGAACTGTGGGTTTGTTTCTGGGCTCTCAGTTTTGTTGTATTGATCTCTGTGTGTGCATTTATAGTTCAATACTGTGTTGTTTTGATTACTATTATTTTGTGGTGTAATTTGAAATCTGGGAGCATACTTTCTCCTATGTTGTCAGAATTGCTTTGGCCATTGAGGGTCTTTTGTGGCTCTATATGAATTTTAGTAACTTTTTTTTTTGTTTCCTTAAAGAAAACTATTAGAATTTTGATAAGAATTGCGTTAAGTCTGTTTGTTGCTTTGGGCAAGATGGCCATTTTAACAATGATATTCTTCTAATCAATGAAACATGAAATATTTTCCCATTTACATTTTTTTAAATTTCTTTTAACAATGTCTTATAGTTTTGATTTCATAGGACTTTCACATTCTTTGTTAATTCCTGAGTACTCAGTTCTTTCTGATGCAATCATAAATGTGATTGCTTTCTTCATTTCTTTCTCATCCAGAAATACAGCACACATTTGTATATTGATTTTGTAGCCCGCGTCTTTACTTATATATTGTTTCTATTTTTTTGTTGAAATCTTTAGCGTTTTCTACATATATTATCAAGTTGCCTGTAAATAATGATAGTTGTGCTTCTTCTTTTCCAATTTTTATTGACTTGTGCATCTCAAGCCATCTTTCTAGGAATGCAAGAATGGTTCAATATCTGCCAGTACATCAATATAATTCAACAAATGGAAACAAAAATATCATACGAACCTATCAATTGATGCAGCAAAATCACTTGACAAGATCCAACATTAATTTATGATTAAAAACCCTCAATAAAATATTGAATTAATATACCTGAACATAGTAAAGGCCATATTTAACAAAACCACAACTATCCTAAATGGTGAAAAATTGAAAGCCTTTCTTATAAGAGCAGCTACAATCTAAGGGTTCCACTCTCACCACTACTATGCTGGTAAGAAATCCTAGCTAGAGCATAATAATAGTGGAAATCCTAGCTGAAACAATTAGGTTTGAAAAACAAATAAATTAATCCACAGTGATTTTCAGAGGTATAATGCTAATTAAGATTTAAGAATCAGATCTGCCATTGATCTTTTATAAGTGAAAATCTTAAATCTAGTTTACATACTTTTGGTACTCAAAGATTGATACAATCTATATCTTACCTACTCTTTCACTTTTAGTTGTAATTGTTCCACTGTTTGAAAATTTTACTTTGGCTATCTCCTGGCATGGATTTATACTTTTACATATATGTAACTCTTTTTAGAACACTCCTTTCTGGGATGTCCTTACCACCCTTAGCCTCCCCAAATCTTGTTCATACTACCACTGTGAGTGTTCTATTTTGACTGATAAAAGCGTGGGCATCCAAAGGAGGTTTCACTGCCTTATCCTCCTTAGAAAAGGGGTGTGCATCTTTCATTTGATGTGAGACAAAAGCATCTCTTTTAATTTCATTTCCATCTAAATTGGAAGAAAATTCTGGATACCTTTCAAAGACAACATGATAGCTCTAGAATCATTTCTTCTTGTATAAGGCAATACCTTTGCCTTCTTTCCTTCCTTAGCAAGAAAAACAACAGAATAACAAGCTATTTCCTGATATCTTTCTTCCTTTTGCTTATGAGGATGTTCATCATTGCCTTAGTTTACATGTACACTAGTTCTATTTTGTAATAATTATTTCCAGGGGAAAAAGATGTTAATGTCAAGATACCTGGAATGGTGCAGAAAACTACAATGCTGATTCATAGGGGGCAACTACATGTTAGACACTCATAATGAAACAATAAACATTTCTTAACTAAGTTTTTGAAGATGCAGTGTTATAAGAGTCATCTCATCTTTCCCTGTGGGAGAGATTGTAGTGGTATGTTATTTAGAAGTTGAAAGTGGGAAAGGATTGTGGGATATAGGAAAAATGATTTCTTGGAACTTCATAAATCTCGGTCAAAAATCTACATCATTGAATACTCCTGAGTTGTTGCCTGCTCTATCTTCCTTATGACAGCTTCATGAATGACAGCTTCATTTCACGTACAGCTTCATGAGAATAATGAAATCTTCCACGTTAAAGAAAACCACATCGGTATTTGACTGTCTTGAAGTGTTTCGAGGACCCTAAATAACTGTAGCTGCTCAAATGGGTATCCTGACAAAGGAAACCGATGATATTTTAGTTATTTGGTTACATGTCTTATTTCTCTTCCCTAACTGTCAACTCTGCGTAAGCTTTGTACAGAATGAAATTTCTTCTTCACCCACTCAATTCCTGAGAGTTAGTTCCAAAATTACGGGCTTACAGTGTATAGAGACAAGATAGCATAAATTACATATTTTGTTGATGTAACTTTAGCAATAGAGTTTTCTCACAGAAAAGGAGGAATATGTGAAAATGCTCTGTCAGTTCTCTTCACAGTTATTTTTACTATCAGCAAGGACCTTTGGGAGCCTACCAGTAGCCTGCTCCAGCTTCTGTTACCCAAAATGATTCCTCATTTCCGTGACTCAGCTTTAATCTCAATTCAAGAACATTTTTAAATCTGAAGATCTCTTATTTGAGTTTGAAAATTTGAATTTTAAGAGTATCATAAGTAATTGCAAAGTTTCAGCACTGTGTTTTCTTCCAATACCCTATCTTCCAGACTTTTTATCTGAAACTAGTGGGAGTCCCTGATCTCATTAGACTCAGAACATTCCTCCCAAGATTTCACCTGCTTCTAGAACACATCCAGTGGACATCTTTAACCTGGTTAAAAAGGCCCAGAATTAGACCTCCACATGACTGTTGGCAGGACTGAAAGGATGGCCAAGAACTCTTTGCACAGGTAGTGAGAACCCTCCCTTCCTTGTCAACATCCACAGCCTCACATCTGTTGTTTACCTTGAGACCATTAAGACAGATGGCATCATGCCCATTTCCTTGATTTATAGTAATTACCCTGTAAGATCTAAAACTTCTAAGAATTCTAACCTACACATGAATATAGGGCAGTGAGGCAATACCCACCCTGTCCTCTCCTTCATTCCTCCCCGACTTTATTATTCCCCAGATGTGCTAAATGATAGGCTATGTATTTTGCTCATTTATTTGCTTAAAAATCTCCACTTGATGAGGGCAAGAATTTTTCGTCTATGCTCTTTATAAAGCTCTCTCTCCAGTTTAAGTTCCAATCAAATGTGACTGCACAGATAGTACCTACAATATTAAAATAAGTGTATTATTTTAACGTTGATTATTTGTTTTAGTTTTAGATGCAGGTGCCAGAGAAGCAGGTGCTTTACATTTGGGGGACTTTCACTGCAATCCACCAGTGGTTTTATTGACCAATATTTTAAGGCAGAATGCCTGTTTCCTTTCTCTTCACAAGGAGTTGATTCCTATTTATATAGTCATCTTATCTAATGAAGTGATTTGGATTTCCCTGTCGCATGCACTGGGACTTTAATGGAGAGAACATCAATTTTGGGTGTCCTGACCCAATTGTGCTAGGGTGTAATCTCCATAAAAAGGTTAAGTTCCATGTTCCCTGCCCCACCTAATGAAAGGTGCAGCTGAGCAGGGAGCAGAGATATGTGAGGCCGAAGGCCCACTTGCTTTTCACTCTTGGGCTTGCACCAGGGACTTAGGGGATATGGGAGAAGACACTTAGAACAGACATGAGTGAGAGACCCATGGGGAGACTGACAATGGCAGCCTTTATCTTGACTTGTATTTTAAGTTTGCTCTTTTCCTTCTATACTTGTCAGCCCCCTTCTGCCTCTTTCCTATGGTTCCCCACCAGAAGGTGGCTAGACCCTTAGACAGTCAAAGGATTTTGGGCCTCAGTGGCCACACTTTGGGCCAACCCTGTTTGACTAGGCATTTACCCTTGAGGGGATGGGTAACTGGGTGTTTCGTTGTGTAACTATCCATTCTTCTCTTTCTACTCACACTATTCTATTAAAGTTCTTTCACACTAAGTGTGTGCTTTGTCTTCATGTGGTGGATTGTGGAACTCATTTAGAGCATGCAGGTTTGGGGATCCCATGGTGCTCCTCAGTCTGCCCACTATTTGCATCACAAATACTTGGATTATGTGAAGAAATAAGCCTCAAGCTATGCTGCAATTGCCAGATGATCAATGTTTGTTACTAATTTTTTTTTAGATTTATTTATTTTATTTATACAAGCACTGGGTATAGTTAGAAGCACGGGAGGGTGAGAGAATTCACCAGAGCAAGAGCGGGGAGCTGAACAGGCAGACTGATGAGGTGCACTGCTGAGGGGAGCAGCGGGCACGGCAGGAGAGGTCTGCACATCATGTGGGTATCTCCCTGGCTGGCGGGGATCAAACTGGCACTGCAGAGGCTGCAGGCAGCTTTGCAGCCCAGCATTCAACCGCTGCACCACCGGGGAGGCCCGTTACTACTTTATGATCTATTTCTTTATCATGCTAAATTTTCAGGTTTTCAGATTTTTCTAAAAGGTCCAGATGTTGTCATACGATACTCCAATGTGAGCTTTAGATAGTTTCCATCAGAGTTTTGATAATACAGAGAGATCCAGAGTTTTCTTTTCCTTTCTCTCTTGCTTTCTCGCTTTCTTCCTCCTTTCATAATCAATTTTTTTTTATATTTTATAGATTTTTTCGTTTACATAATTGTTTTTAGGGGTTATAGGTTCAAACCTCTATAAATGTGTGTTTTCATACCACACCCACCAATAATGTCCCAATAATCCTCCACCATGCTCCATTGGGTACCTCCCTCCCCCACTCCCACCTGGCCACCCATCCTTTCTGGTTATCTAGGTTTTGCCAACAAAATTCAAGGGTTTGTTATTGGTTTGGTATTGTCTGACTGTTTTGTTTTTCTATATTCCACATATAAGTGACACCATCTGGTATTTGTCTTCCTCTACATAGGCATCCCTTTATGCCAATCTAAATCTTTAGATTTAATCAATATCTACTCAAGGTCTGCATTAATTCATTCAACAGAGATCTGCTGAGCATCAACTATGGTGTAGGTATAATGCGAGGAATAATATTTTAAAGATGCTTAAGGAAAAAAAAATCCCCTTATGGATTTTTTTTGTTGAATAGAAAGGACCAAAATTGTATAAATAAAGGTAGGCAAAGGAAGGGATTACCAAGGAGTAAAACATTCATTTGAAAACAAGCCGTCATTTTAATAAGAGTGGGGAGAATGTGAAGGGAGGAATGTAGATACCAGTTCCCTTGAGACCATGGAAAAGTGTAGTTAAATATGTATTTAAGTGTCTTTGAAAATAAGTATAATAAATAAATAAAAAGAGTCTGAAGCAAGCAAACAAAACAACATTTCGCTGTTTGGAAGTGATAGGTGAGGTCTACAAGAATGACCAAGATAGTAATGGGGGCCATCTTGAGTTTTGATTTGCTGAGAGGATCTCCAATTACAGTAATTCAGCCCTCGGCAACACAGGTTCTTGGGCTCCAGAATGCCAGTATCTGGGCTGAGGTTCTTCCCAAGGAGTGTTGTGGAGAAACTTGGTTAATCTTGATACTTTTGCTTAAAAGCCTGTGTATTTGACCTCTGGGTTAAGTGTACTTAAGTGGCTGATTTCTGACCTCAGTGATGTGGATCTTGCTTTTTTACTTTCTGACTCCGAGGGGAAAATGATTCAGCCATTCCAATAGAAGGAAACATCTTGGACTAACCCCTGTAACATCGGGATACCTCTAGTGGCAGTTTGGGCTTCTGGAAAGGCGAACCTGGCCTAGTTTTAAGTAATTACACATGAAAACGGTGTTGAAATACAACAGGCAATAATAGGCAATGTACTGACTCATTGAAACATCTTCAAGATGACAGTTTCCTCCCTTTGTCACATTCTGCTTGTCATAGATGAAACAAACTATTTTTCAGCTCCTTTACCATCACCTCAATTAGTTAAGCCTCCCTTACACCTTTCACAGAAATTATTTTTATTAATCAATTTAGGATTACCCAGCTACACTGTGTGGCACATGGAACCAAAAGGTATTTTATTTGCTGTTGTGTCCGTAGTATCTAGGATACCTCCTGGCATCCAGTAGCTATTACTAACTAAAAGAATGAATGCTTCTGATTACTTGTCAAATTTCCATAATACATTTTTCACTATATAATCAGTGGCAGGAGCTAACTATCACCAGACCATGTGCCTCAAAGGGCAAGGACTTTGTCTTTATTCCTCCTTTATCTAACACAGAGCTTGTGAATCCTATCCGTGAGTAAGATTTACAAATTAAATGCTATGATGGTCTCTCTGGCAATTGAATGATCAAAAATTATTCCACTATTGTCATTATGAAATCATTTCATTCAAATTATGGTAAACAAAGGACATATTTGAAATTGAGTTTCAATTTGACTATGCAAAACCATCCTCATCAATTGTATTCAGTTCTGCCAGGTCTTTAGAGTCATAGGATGGAGGAATTCTGTGTAATAAATAAATAATTTTAATTACTGAAATAAGCCAGTGAAACACATTGACTAGATTCTATTATAATACTGGCAATACACACATGGACACACATTTCTATCTTTTTCTAAAACAGTTATTGATTTTAGAGTTCCTAAATATAACTCCAATTACTGAATATGCGAATTAAGTTAAACAAGTCAATTCACTTGAAAATATAACTTCGAATATTACACAAATACAATTATTGAAGAAAAAGTGCAAAAAGTAGGGCATTAACTTCCCCTGCAACACCAAAACTTGGTTACTTATTTATACAATTATAATGAGTATGGAGCCATGCCTATTAACTATTTCATTCTGTTATTTTTGTTTCTTTCCAAGCTACCAAATATTCAATATAGCATGATATTAAGAGACTAAGTGATGGCATTTGATAGAACTAGTTTTGAATTTTTAGACAAGTCACTTATTTTGATCATCAATTTTCTCATTTGCAATGTGGAAAAATATTCCCTGGTGTTGCCATGAAGAATGAATGAAGTCATGCAAATAAGAAAATTAGCAAAATAAACAATCAATAAATTCTGTAGCATTTCTTGACATAAAACATCTCTCAGTTTAACTACTAACTACTCAAAGCCAATGAAACCAAAATCTGAATCACTTTGGTTTCTCAGTATGAGAAGCAAATCATATAAGTGTTCTTGCACATTTATTGGTAACTACTTGTCCAGATTTTTTTTTAGAACATATTATTTAGAAGTAAACTTGCTGAGGCAAAAAGGGTAGGAACATTTTCAGGACATTCTGTTTTGCTAAATTGCTCTGCAGTGTGGGTTTAGCAATTTGCATTGCCACCAGCAGGGTGTGAGAGTGCTTATTTCCCACCATTTGCTCAGCACTGGATACTTTTCATTAAAGATCCTGCCAATTCCACAGGGGGAAATGTATCTCTTATTTTCATTTTCAGTGCTAACCAGACTTATTGAGCATTTGTGTTTATTTTGTATCTGCATGTTATATTTTTTGCCAATTTTTCTCTTTATTTGTGCATTTTATTCTCCTACACACGTCTTTTAGATATCGAGGTTTACTTTGATTTTAAGTACATTGGAAAAATGTTTCTAAGTTTCTGATTTGTAATTCTGGTGTTTTTCATGGGCAGGAATGTTCATATATTTGAGTTAAAACTATTCAGAAAATTATATATCAGAAATAGTCCAAAGTTTCCCATTTACTATAAATGTCATTATAGTTTATAAAATTTCCCCCTATAATATTTGAGATATATATACACACATACATATATGTATTTATACACACATTGATGTCACATTGGTTTACATCATTGTTTGTGTTTTTGGGTACAGGCTCTACCCTTTAGGTGTTATTACTACACCACACACAGCACCATAGCACCCACAGTCCATCCCCATAGTCCACTGCAAGTCCTCCCCAATTTGTTCTTACCCACCCCCCTTCCTCTACCCCCTCCCCTCCCTCAGTTCTATAGTCAGATTTCTAGGATTTCTTTTTAGTCTGGCGTTATCTTTAGCCTGTGTCAGCACTGTTACCCTTCTCTCTGGCCTCAGACCCTCTCTCTGCTGTCTGCAGCTCGGCCTTGGGCTCAGGCCTGGTGTGTTCCCACAGGGCCTCAGTGTATCCCCATATCTGCCTGCCTTTTGTTTTCCCCAGAGTTGAATTTCCTCCACGTTTCTCTGTTCACTCAGTCAGTGTTGGTTCCTGGTGATCAGGAGGTACTCCAGTGTCACCCCGGGGCAGGGGACCTTTTTAGTTCTGTGTGTGTCTGGACTTAAGTCCAACTAAGAGTTGATTTTCCCCAGAGCAAAGCAGGGGACTTCTGATCCCATCTTCCCAGTGAGTCACCATACTTCTCCCTGACTGGAAATGTTGCCTGTTGGCTTTGAAGGCCTTCAGGTGATGGAAATGACTCCTCCAGCCTTTTGGTCAGTGGAGAAGAACATATCCACCTTCACGGGAGGCTTCTCCTCTGCAGTTGCAAGGAGAGGAGATCTCCACATCCGGGGACTTAACAGGGTGTAGTCCCGGCAGTGTCCAGGTGATTTTAGTAGCGTTACCCTCTCAACATGGGAACATAAAATGGCTCCTACTGTGTGGACAGTGAATGGAACCTATATTCCAAGGATACTGAGGCCTGGGGATCCTCACTTCTATATTGGGAATATTTTCAGTAAAACGGAACCTGTGTATTTTACTTTTATCCTCCCACCTAATCCATTTTTCTTAATGATAAAATGAACAATTGTAACACAGCCATTTGCACATCATTCCTGGCATTAACATAACATCAGGTTAAGTTAAATACTAAGGAATAGTCTTCCAAAGAATACGGTATTTATCACAAAAAGCATAATTGAATTTGGCCCCGCTAACCCAGACACTTTACTCTCTACTATAGCAGAAATAATTTCACTCCATCATCAACAACGGCATTGCCCTCTACCACATCTAAAATAATAATTTTTGACCATGATCTATTCAGTCATTCTTTCAGCAAATATATACTGAGGTCTATTGTCCCAAGCATTATGCTGGGCTCTGAATTAAAGTAACACACAAGGGTGTCCCCGGTGGCACAAGGGGTTAAGCATCTCACTCTGAAGCAATCCTCAGCCTCTGCAGCATGAGTTCGATCCTCGGCTGGCCAGGGAGCTGACCCACATGGCACAGCAGACCTCTCCTGTCTCACCTACTGCTCCCCTCAGCAGTGTATTTCAGTCAGTCTGCCTGTTCTGCTCCCCACTCTGTCTCTGGTGAGTCCTCTCACCCCCCCACACCTCTGGCCTGTACCCCAGCTCTTGTATGCATAAATAAATAAATCTTTTTAAAAAAATAAAGTAACACACCAGACAAGCCAAGTCTTGACTTCATAGAGTTTTTAGTGGTTTAGAAGTATATAATTGATGTAGACTGGAGCTCCTTTGAAGATTAAAAATAAAAATAAAAGAAAATGTAAAACAATTCTTGTGCTTATAAAAAGTATATTTTAAATTGCATAAGTGATACTGTTTCATAAACATATATGTTAACTCATTGTCTTAACTCTAAGAGGTAAGTCATAATAATTATCTTAATTTTCCAGATGTGGAAACCAAAGCATAGTGGTATGAAATAACAAATGACCTCTGTAGTGTCATACAACTAGAAAATAGACTGAGTTTCAAATCCATTGATTCTAGCCCCCACGTTCTTTTTCTTTTTCTTTTTTTTTTTTTTTTTTACAATTCCAGTAAGCCCTGAGGTATAGGGGCTGTCCCTTTTTGTTTGGAGCTTGGCCCTGAGGTGATTAGGACAGGGGAATAACAGCTAGAGTGTAAGAGCTCAATAAAGGAGGTGATTGGAGGGAATGGGCATTCCCTGCACAGTTTGCAAGGACCCAAGATGTCAGAAAATCAAAAATACAGAATAAAAAGACATGGCTAGTATGCGGGGCCAATGTCTTTTTATGTTCTTAATAAGTTTTGTAATATGTTCTGTAATATGGTGAAATATTTTTCTGTTTTCATACATTTTGAATATTTAAGTTATGACTTAAATGTTTTAATATTTATGATTTTAAAACATTCTTTATAATACTTCTGAGCTGATTTACTATGGAACACACATAAGTAAAATATTAATTATCTTCATTTCTTATGCTTAGATTGAAAGGATTATCTGTTTTAGCTCTTCTTCAAAGTACCTTTGACAATTCTACTTCTGAATACCTATAGTAATCCCTCCTTATTTATTACTTACATCCATAGCTTCTTTAAGTATTCAGAACACATCTGAAAAACCAGGATGTAAACAAACAAACAAATGTCTTCAGCAGCCAAAATAGATGGCATACGTTTATTCTTGAGGGAACGTTCCAGACTCTCACTCAAAAGTAGTTTAACTTTAGACAGAATTATAATAAGCTTTAATAAGCTTCAGCAGATCGAAAGTAGAGGGGGTTATATAGAAAGGATTTTGACAGCCTGACTAGAATGAATAATACAGGAAAACCATAAATATGTCATGGGAAAGAAGTCAAAACTATTTTCTGAGGCTACTTAGAATAGGGATAAACCATTATTGTATAATAACCAAGCAAGAATTCAGTCAATTTTGTCCAAAAAGTCAGTGAACTTTCACTCACAGTGACATCTGCTAAAGTGCAGTGCTGGTAATGACGTCATGAGAGCAGTGTTCTCATGGAAAGCACAGCTTTTATATAAGGTGGCTCAGTGATATTTATCAAATCATTACTGCCTTACCCATTTGCCTCTATTATGAAACTTATTATAAAGTAATACTCGAACTTGGGCCTCCCTGGTGGAGCAAGGGGTTAAGAGTCAGCACTATGAAGCTGTCCGCAGCCACTGCAGCACAAGTTCGATCGCTGGCCAGGGAGGTGACCCACATGGCGCAGCAGGTCTCTCCTAACCTGCCCACTGCTCCCCTTAGTGTATATCAGTGGATCCACCTGTTCTGCTCCCCACTCTGTCTCTGATAAATCCTCTCACCACCCCACATCTCTGGCCTGCACCCCAGCTCTTGTATGCATAAATAAATCTTTAAAAGAAGTAATATTCAATCTTTTTTTAAGCAATTTTAATATTTATCTAGGTTTTTCTGATTTTACCTGATCCTATTTAACTTCATGACTCAGAGTTATCTTTTATGAAAAAGAAATAGCTCCAAGCCTCACATGCTGTCTTGAAGTTCTGCAACAGAAGCTGCAGACTCACACATATATAATACTCTGATTGCCAGGGGCTAGCTAAATATAGTTTGCCAGTAATCTCAGGCTCATGATTGAAAATATCTTGTTGGTAGCTAATTTCCTGGAAGTGTTACCACAGACTTGTATGATACATCAGCTCCCAGGGATGCCTTCTTGTCCTGGGGTGTTCTCAGTCTGAAATGTTCTCTCAGTTATGTTCACCTCCATAAGTTTCCATCTATCAAAATCCTGCACATTATTATTCAAAAACCAACTCAAATGCCATCATCTCCATGTAACTTTTCTCAGCGCACCCAGTAAGAGGCAGAATCAGGTGATGAGTGTACTTAGACACACGTGGTTTCAAATTCTGGCTCTGACACCTACCAGTTGTGTGACAATGAATAAATTCCTCAGGTCCTCAATTTCGTCATTGGTAAAAGGTGACTAACTATAGGCCCTGCTTTATAGGATTGTTGTAAGCGTTAAATAAGATTGCTTCTGAAAGGTATAAATAATTGATAAATAACATTCAGTATTCAGATTGACTCAAAGAAGCAATGTTGAGATCCAACTTGTGACACTTGTGATAAAGTAATACGAGGAGGTTGGAAGCTGGGCAGCATCCTTAGGCGTATTTGGTGAGTGTCCCCGGATGAAGTTTAATTAGAAAACTGAAGGGCAGAAATGCATGAGAATTTGCCTGTTGTATGAGAATGAATAGGTAGGAGGCCTTCTCAGTGCCTCTCAGTCTACATGTCTACAAAGAATGATGTAGAATGCACGCATCATGTGTGAGAAAGATAACAGAGGGAGGAAAACCCTAGCAAGTGTGATCTGTCACATGCCACCTTTGTACTTCCCGCCATTTGTGTTGACTCGGCACTAAATTAAGGAGTGTTTGATTCAGCTGACTGAAAAATCGATCTGGCACAATATTTAAAGCTAATGTTAAATCATTTACTACTTTGGGGGTGAAAAAATGGTTCCTTAAAAGGCAGTTTTATGAATGCTCAAAACTATTTTTGGCAAAATATCTTGCTGATCATTTCAGTTCTGTTGTTTCCTCTCCCCTGCCCAACTCCGCACACCCTTGCCCAGACTTGGCTAGGGTGGGAAAAGGATGAGTCAACATTAGAACGAAGTGGTTCTGCTAACAAAGGGATGAAGGGGAGGGGACTTCGGGAATGGACCATGTGGATAGGTGAAGGTGAAGGATGCAGCAGAGGAAAGGCTGCCAATGTGATCAGAGACTGGATTCGAAAAGTGAATAAAAAAGAACCTTTGGAAAGTCTGCACTAGAGAAAATTAGCGGTGGACTTCTATGAGCCCAGGATAGTCACTTTCAATAGTCTACATCTTATTGTTTCCTCTAGCATGCACCTTCTCGCTAATGTCCAAATTTTAGTAGCATCTGTCATGCACAAGACCTTCGTGTAGTGATACTTGAGGAGATAAAAGGATCTAATCTTGTCCAACAGAGCATTTTTATAAGAAGATAAACCCAAATGGTGAATAGCCCTCAGCATCCTGGTTCAGGGAAATGAGATCATCTCCTCAGATTTTGGATCAATAGAGCCCTAACTTAATCCCAGGTCTGTAGACTCAACATTCTTCATGCTTTAAGTATTGCACATTTTCTTGTTAGGGGACTGCCCTTCCTGTGGTTTCTGCCAGCACTTCTCACCTGAATTGTCTCGTTCGCCCTCAGCATTTCTAACCATGTTAATAACAGTTAACTTTGCATAGGGAGGAAGTAGTTCTCTCCTATGAGATTATAATCTTCATGACTCCTTCCCTTCTTGGTTACCACAATGCACCCTGCAAAAGTCAAATTAAATATTTGTTGCATGAAAATAACTTCTCACACACTTATCTATTTTTGTGCTTGAAGGTCGCTATTACAATGAAAATGTGTATACAGTTATAAGAGGCATTCTACATTAAAAAGTCTCCCTTTGAATTCAAAGGCACTTTAGCAAGTACTTTCAGCTTTACAAGGAAACAGCTTTTTTGCATGTGCAAACTAGAAAAGCTCTGACTTTTCAGTATCATTGGCAGCATGATTCTTGGTTCATCACAACATAAAAAGTACATGTACACTGGGGCATCACTGTAAAGATAATGTTATTCTCCCAATTTTGTCATGGCAGCACTCGGGAATCTTATCAATGAATACAGATGCACACAGCTAAAGTAAGATAATGCCCATAAACCAATTCCTGAATAGATTTTTCATCAACCCCTTCAGACCTGTTTTGTTATATGATTTAGGGCAAGCCGAGATGCTTTGAAATGCAAAGTCTTTTATGAACTCAGTACCACATTTTAATCCAAGCTCAATGATTATTGTTATGCCCCATTTCATGATTTTGCAGCTAGAAAAAAAGTTGATGAAATAAAAAGATCAAGTTTACAATGACAATGTCAAGATGAACCTGGTATTGAAAAGTCAAATGAAATGGTTTATTTTCAACTCCTGCCTTTTTGATTTACTTGTAATGCACTTGAATCAGGAAACTTCCATAAACACAGTGTCTTCTCGCTACAAAAATTATTGCCTTTGATTTCACAAAATGACCACTTTCTGATGTGCATTCCCTTGAGTAAACCCATGTCAGCACAGAACATGCTCTATTTTACAGTACAGTTGCAAAACATGATTTGGACTAGAACTCATGGGGGGGGTAGAAGGGAAAATTCCCATTCTACCTCACATGCTACATTGTCCAATAGAATTATCATGCATGTCAGAAATGTGAGCTACATATGCAATTTCACAACTTTTAACCAAGGAAAAAAGGAAAATGCAAGAAATGAAGTTAATTTCAATAATATGTCTAATAAATATGTGGCCACGTTAATATACTATCAATGTAAAAACCGTCAGTGAGATATTTCACATTCTTATCCCTATCTTAATTATTCAAAATCTGTAGGGTATTTCACCTGCAAATTTATAATTGTTCTCAATTCGGGCTTAGTCTTTTCTCGAGTGCTCAATAGCCACATCCTCTATTGCCACCATGTAAACAGCACAGTTGAGCACTAGAGTATTTAGGGACTCTGAGCAGAAAGGAGATATGCCTTACCATCACTTCCCAGTGGAAATAAAACTCTGCCAGACACAAGGACTGGCAGACCTATGACCAAAATGTAGCAATGGCAGCTGAGAATCAGCTAAGAGTGACTATTCTGCAGAGAAAGAGCTTAGCACCTACATAACCATTAATTACTTTGTACAATGTGCCAATTAAAAAAAAAACAAATTTCAGCCAATATAAATAGGGATGTTCCAACCATCTTAATGTGTTTCTGCCTCTTTTCCCTAAGCACAAAATTCTCTTTACCATTTTCTCTTTGTTCAGTTTTCCTCTTCACAATGTATACATTTGTTCATTTACTCTTTTTTCTTAAGTTTCTCTGACTATATGTTATAAAATATTTACAAAGCTCCTAAGGCTGGTTGCCTCTCCTGCCAAACCTGACTTTCCCTCTCACTATCAGACCTTTTCTGCTCCATCAGTTTTTTCTTCTGCCCTTTTTTTATCCTTTCATCTAGCCAACTCCCCCTAGCAGAGGATTGCTGGTTGTCACTTTCTCGTGTCTTCCCTGCTTTGTCTTCCTTTCTGCCTTCGCCAGGCTAATGAAGGAATACTACCTTTTGAATTTCCACGAATGTTCCAGCTTCCTGAAAGCTATGATATCCACTTGGCCATATTAGCAGTGTGTGTTCCTGCTCAGTAACTAACTGAATATGCAGTTTAACTTGCATTACATAACAAGGATAATTTCAAAACAATAACATTATTTTCCACAAAGTAGTAGCCATCCAACTTCTCAGGGATGTAGACACTTTTTCTGCCATGTATTTTCTTGATTCAGTTGGGCTTCCCACAGATGGAAAGAACCCACCCTTACAGCCTACCTCCCAAGCTGTGGCTGGCAACAGACATTTGAGTCTATGCTTTCTGTTTAAAGACAGAAAATAAAGATGGCGTTGGTTGCTGACATTACATCTGGTGTGCATGAAGCATTTTGTGAAAGTCTATTTAAATTCTAAACTTGACAGCACAGTTGTTGGTTTGTCAAAGCATTGCAAAATGAAAAGAGTGAAAAGAATCTAAAGACCAGAATTATAGCAGGTTTTTTTTTTGTTTGTTTTGTTTTAAAGTAGTTATGGATCTAAAAGTATATATTTGATTTAGTCACTTTGCCCAGGGGAAGAAACACATTAACAAAATGATAATATCACAATGACCTTGGGACAAATATATTTTTGAGCCTTCTAAGCAGCAGGAAATTACAACTTGCCTTTGCCCAGAAAGAGATAGTTTCAGCCATCTACATTTGTGAAAAGTCGTGTCTTCCACTGTTAATTCAATAGCTCAATTACGTAGTGATATTTTCATATATGTTACGCATGCTGTTGCTTTAGTGTACATTCCAGTTCTTGGGAAGCCTGATCAGAACCCCCTGGCTGGACTTGTGATGGTATAACAGAGAGAGATTATGCAGTTGTTTTTTTCTGGAGTGGAGGTCTACAAGCACCCTACCTTCTTCATCCTGTTAATCAAGAAAATCATCATATCTTCTTCTTGAGAAGATACTGCACTCATCTCACAGTTGCTGAATTCTCTTAGGGTTTGTCAGAGAAGGGAAGCAATTTTGTTTCCAAGTTAGTGAAGCTCTCCCACAGTTGGGGTAGGTCAAGCAGAAAATATGGACAAGATATTTTGCTGGCATGTTGACTTTGGGTCTATGAATGTTTCATGAGTAAAGTAAAAATTTATAAACACATTACACCTGCTTCATTTAGTCATTTTTCATTTTCTGCAGATTTAACTCTTCAGGAAAATACTCCAGGTGACTAGCTGTTCTACTGTGGTTGTGAAAACAAAGGCCACTCAACTATGGCTATAGTTTTGGAATAAAAACTGCATTTATATATGTCTTTTTATTTAGTTTGCTTGTGTGTTTTGATGTATCATTAATTTACAATATTATATAAATTTCAAGAACACAACTTCACAGCTCTAAAATGTATGTAGCACACCACACCCTCCATTGAAGTTCCCATAAGATTCATCATTATCCACCCCTCTCCTGTTCTTCCTCCTCTCTTTCTCATTGTCCTCTGGTAACCACCAGTTATTCCTCAATCTGCTTTGGTTTGGCTGGATTTGCTCCTTTGCTTTGTTTCTTTATATTGCACATATGAATAAAATCATAAGGTGTGTGTCTTGTTCTTTCTGACGTATTCTGCTTAGCATAATCCCCTAAAGTTTCATCCACGTTGTCACAAATGGCAAGATTTTATCTTATAGATAGTAGATTCCATTCTGTATATATGCCATGTCTTCTTTATTCCATCATCCTCAATGGGCACTTACGTTGCTTCCACGCCTTGGCTTTCGTGAGTGAGTGATGCTGCAATGAACAGGAAGGTTCATATATCTCCCTTAATTAGTGTGTTCATAGTCTTCAGATAGATACCTAGAAGTGGAAGAGCTGAATCCTATGGTTGTTCAATATTAAATTGTTTTGAGAAATCTCCATGCTACCTTCCATAGAGGTTGTACCAATTTACATTTCCCCTAACAGTATATGAGGACTCCTTTTTCTTCACACCCTAACAACCCTTGTTTCTGGTCTTTATTAATTCATTTCATTTCCCTGATAATAAGTGGTGATGAACATTTTTTCATGAGCGTGTTGGCCATCTACATGTCTTTGTTTAGTTTTTAACAGTTTGATTATTCTCACATATATGAGTTTGATATATTAATTTGCTTTTATTTTCAATTGTGACATTTATGAAAGTCAAATAATTGTGAAAAATTAACTGAAATTTAACTTTTTTACCATAAATTTCTTTCTAGTTCATGGAGGGCCCCTGGGATATATCTCATAAGATTCTAGGAGTCTAAACTAGAGAAAAACCATAGCAGGCCTTCCCTCTGTTGTGGGGCATGGAAGCCAGGATTATTTTTAATCCATGGAGTTTCCAGGTTAATCCCAAAGTAAACAATATGGCATGGGACTATCTAATCTCTATCTGGCAAAATCAGAAGGGTGGAGGCTCAAAATTAAAAACCAAGTTGATCAAGATTCTTAGGCTGGAGATATAGGGAAAAAAGAGGCTGAAGCTTGGGTGTTTAGGGAAGATGAAACTTGAAGGAAGGTCCTAAATCTGGTTGGAGGGGTATAGTTTATTTAAATGGTACCTATGATTATAGGTTTAAAATGGAGAAATTTACAATGTATTTCCAGTTGACATCTTAGTTAAAATAGTTTCAAATGAATAGATCAGATAGCACAGAGCAGTTTTTAATGGCGTGGTAACATTAGGGAACTCTTTGAGTAACGGTTGGCCTCTGAAGAATGAAAAGATTCTCAAATTGCAAAGACACTGAGAAAGGAGAATCCATGTAGATGAGTTATATGATCATAGGAGCTAAAATTCTGTTTTGATGATTAGCCTCTGATTCTTCTATGGAAGAAACAGTATTAGTATTGATGGTATATGGAGACTGAAAATCAAATGAAACCTGTATTCATTGTACACAAAACAGAGTTGCTCCAATAACATTTTCATTGTATCCTGACCTCTCTGATCCATAGGTCATGTGTATACATTCATTTTACCTGCTAAAACTATTTTAATTAATCTGGGTTCACAAGAATTCTCTAGTAGGCTTGATGGGATTATTATGACACTTGTAATCTGTAAAAGGGTACTCTAACAGTATTACAAGAAGAATCTTTTTAAAAATCCCTAAAGCTACACTTACAGGAAATTCCAACTATAAGCAGAGTGAATTGTGTGCTTTGGAGAGATATGGGCAGGGCACTAATGAAGGCTGACTCTTTCCAATGGCAATAATCCATTCCACACCAAAGTTCAGGTTTATCTCAAAGTTGCACAGAGAACCTTCCTTTGGGGGAAAAAGTCTCCATAACATGTCTTTGAAAGTCATTTTTGTTGCTAAATACAATTTTAATGTTTCTCTGATTTAGCTGTGATTTTCAAAATTAAACATGCCTCAAAATAACTTGTGGAGCAAGTCAGTGGAAGGACCCAGGAATCTTCATTTTTAATGACTCCCCCTCAGATCATTGTGATTCAGATACTTAAGGAATCATGTTTCTAGAAGAATTTCTTGAGCAGAGGCTCTCCCTATCTAGAGCACACTTACAGCAAAACTTTCCTGATATAGTCTTATCAAGTACCCCACTCCCCTGCCCAGAATACATCTGATTTCATAGGCATATTCTATATAATTTGGTGTCTACATATATTATTTTGGGGCTGTGTGTATGTCATTTCATCTACTGAGTGGACCATCCAGAAGTTTGAAGCAGCCAGTCAGCCTAACTACATGCAGATATACAACTCTGGGAATTGAGTCCAAAAACCTGAAGTGATTTCTTGTTACTGTTTCTTAAAAGATCTAATAATCCCTCTCCCCCATCCTCTCTCTCTCTTAGATTCTTGTCCAGTTTTTCTTTTTTCTTTCCTTTGTTTTCCTTTCTTTTCATATATTAAAGAAATGTAGACTAACAAAAACAGTGTTACTATAAGTTTGTTAGAACATCAATTCTCATATACATTAACAAACACATGTGTCTCAAACCATCATTTAATAGTAGATCATTTTTGTTTTAGTTCCTTTGCCATCAAAACAAGTCAGAATAGTTTCACAATTGTTCTGGCTAACCTTTCAGAGTAATTACAATATGCTTGGAATCTCATGGGACATATATGGGGTATACTGGGTGCAATCACTGCCAAAGAAAGAGATACTGGGTGGCATAATGTTTATATGCATCTGCCATGACATTTGATATTGTAGATTCTATCAGGTTGGCCTACAACAGTATAAAACTTCTTTGTCTCCACCAAAGTGTGTGTCACACTTCTCAAAAGTAGTGTGCATGAGAGACTTTGAACTTATTCCACTGTGTTGAATTCCCCACAGTAGTTTTGTCATCCTGCTCTACAGTGACAAATGGCAGGCTTTGAGGAAAAGTGGCTGACCGTCAGAAGGCAAAGATGAAACAGTGGGATTTTCAAAAAGTGGGCACAAAGGTTTCAAGACTAACAATGCTGAAATTCCAGCAGCTTTGTAGCACACCATCTGCTAGGATTTTACAAATAGGTTCAATAACTTTAGAGACTATAAAATGTAGTGGATAAGTAGAGATGCCACTTACTACAGATGACTAGAGTTGAGTCAAAAGATCTGTAAAATATGGATAAAGTAAATAATCTCATTCTCATTAGATAAAAAGCTAACATTTGACTCCAATAATTTTTGAAAGGTTTTAGAAAATGATAACCATCATATGATACTGTTGGGAATATAAATTGGCATAAACCATTTGAAAAATAATTTTCAGGAGCTGGTCACATTTCAAGTGCACATACCCTATAATCAAGAGCTCTACTGCTAATTGTATCTCCCACATGAGCCCACCTTGCATGTGTATAAAAAGAGATGAATGAGATGGTGTTATGGAGTGTGTCTCAGTGAAAGGGGGAGGAACATCTCAGCACCGTGAGCAGGTAACATTTCCCCAGCCCTGCTTACAGGCAGCTGCCTTGAGTTACAACTCCCAGCACAGTATGAACCAAACTTCCTGAATGGGGGGCACCTGGAGAGGAATGAGGTGGATAAATAAATGGAGGTGGAATGAAGGAGAAAGGAGAGACACTTGGGAGAAACTCTTGGAGGGGAGACATACGGGTGAGAGAGTCAAGTGGGTGAGAGGAATGTGGAGAGGCTGCTCCTGGGACGTCAGTGTTTTGGTGCAGACAGTAGCAGCCACTAGCTTCACCTTGCAGTGGGTTATATGGAACATTTTGAATTTTGGTTCTCTCCCCCTGCCCTATTTCTCTGGTACCCGCCTAAGCCCATTCTTTGGGTTCCCTGCCAGAAGGTGTCTTAGACGTGCGGCAAGCTTTCAGAACTCAGTTGCTCAGCTTTGGGCCCAGCCTGTTGAATCCTGCATTGCTTTCCTGTTGCATCAGAATGTCCTTAAGTCAGCATCACTTAGAACTAGAAGCCCCACCTATCAACAATAATTTGTTTAAGATTTATTTTATTTATGCATACAAGAACTGGCGTGTGGGCCAGAGGTGTGGGGGGTAAGAGGATTCACCAGAGACAGAGTGGGGAGCAGAACAGGCAAGTCAACTGAAATACACTGCTGAGGGGAGCAGCGGGCAGGTCAGGAGAGGTCTGCTGCGCCATGTGGGTCAACTCCCTGGCTTGACATCGAACTTGTGCTGCAGTGGCTGCAAATAGCTTGATAGTGCTGAGACTTAACCCCTTTCGCCATCAGGGAGACCCAAGAATAATTACTTTCTTAATGTCAGTGCCTCATTCTCCTTACCTATATGAACAAAATTCGAACGTGGAGCAGAGTGAAATGTGTGGGACTGCTGCCTGGGTTTGAATTTGCACTTTGATTATCTAGTACATGTTTTGTGTGATATTGTTGACACTTTTATTTCAGTTACCATGCCCCATTATTTTTCATTCACACTTCTACAGAGTGATATTTGCATTTCCCCAACATGTTTGGTATATAGTACATTTCTGGGACACTGGGCATACTATTCGCTATGCCTGAAATATTTCACTTCCTGTCTTTAAAATTCTTTACTTTCTAACACCTTCTCATCTTTCAAATCTCAGGTAAGCTGTCATCCTCTATAGGAATCCCTTCCTGATTTCCTAAATTTGTCATGGTTTTTCTCTTCTCTGTGCCTCACTGATTTCCAGTGCTTCCCACATTGAATCACTTATCAGGCTGACTTGTCTTTTATTATTTATCCATCTGACTGCCCTACTAGACTCTGAGCTAAATCCTGTGAAAGCAGGGATTGACTATGATTTATGTACTGTAATGTCTCCAGTGCTTAGCACAGTGCCTGCCACATAGTAAGAATCCAGCTAAAATATGCTGAATGAAAGAATAATATCAATTGTTTTCTGTAAGGTACAAGATTAGCTTTTAAGACAAATCTCAAAAATAAATGGAAAAAATAAACCTTACCTTTACAATTAGCACATACTGTGAGGGGAAACATTCTCTTTACATGCCTGTTTTCTGGAAGGCATATTGAATAACCAGTCTCTTTTTTTTTTCCAGGCAAGTTTTGTATTTCTGGTGAAAGCAAAATTGCTGTGAGGATGTTCTGAAAAGTGTGAGTGCCTGCAGCTGCCAGAAAAATGTCTTTTGAAAAAGTAATCACCACTGCAAATGTGTGTTTTCTCATAATATGGATTTTTGATGCATGCGTGCACGATAGGTTTCAAATTCCATAAAATATAAGAAAGTGCAGTCTGGCAAAAGTTACTATTGCATTTTAATTAGTTTTTTCATATTTATGGAGGCTGTAACATCAAGAAGTTTTGTAGGAACTTTCTTAAAATAAAGCAAAGGGTCCAAAATGTGAGGCATGAGTTTAGACTTAGCAATTGAGGTGTTCATCAAAATAAAAAAGAACTTGAATGATTAAATGTGATTTTTTAGTCTTCATATATGTTTCCAATGGATTTCAAAAACACAATACTATTTACCTATTTCAAGCTGAACATTCTGTGATATGAATATATTGTGTTTTAGGAATGTGTCAACTGCTCACAGATGGGGCTTCTGAGATGACCAGCAGCAACAGTCTGAAGGATGAACAGTACCAGTTCCTTGACCAGACAAAACACAGGTAAGCAACACCAAAGTGGTTCTGATGATCAAATAAACAGTTCTTCGAGACACCACACCAGGGCCTTCTGTACTACAATAATATAAGCATACAGTTAAATTGGCAACAAAAGGAGGGTTGGATTATGAACCACCAAGGAAAGTTTCCAGAGACCAGTGTATGATAGAGTGCCTTTTGGGTTCTAAGATCCCCTTGAAGTTTCAGCCCATATTGCACATTACAGTAAAGATCAAACTCAAATGAGGAAAATTTAGAAATAACAGATAATGTATTTGGGATGTAAATGAGTAACAAATAACATTAAGTATGCATACAGAAAAATGAGGAACACACTTCACTAGTTCATAAATCAAAAAAAAATATGTTTAGCAGAAAAACTTAAGGTAGAATATTTATTGAAATACCGAGTAATTATTAAAGCACATAACAAGCTTATGTAGAAAAAGTACTACTTGGAAAAAATTGTATTCTTAAATGCTTCTCTTCAGACAGAAAATTCAGATGATCAGAATCCGAATGAAAAAATGGCAAAGACAACAGTGTAATAAATGGTTAAATAAGATACACAAAAATGCAAACTATAGAAGGGAAGAATGTTCATGTTAACAAAATTCAAGTAATCATAACACATTGAAGATGGGCTATAGTCAGAATTGTGTGTACTAAGACACTCTGTCCACAGAAGCTTCTACACCAAATCTAGTCTCTAGGTAATAGCATGTGAAGGACAGGATTTTCATATGTCCGTATAAACAGGGGGATTTGTAATAATATGGGCAATTCTTTTAAAAGGAGATTGGCACCAATTTTGTTGATTGATAAAGATACCAATCCTCCTAGAATGTTAGTGTAAATATAAATTGGTGTAATCCCTTGGAAAATGCCTAACCGACTATGATTCAGTCATTTTATTTCTAGATATTGCATGATAGAGAAATTATTGTACACATGACCAAAAGACACGGAGTTGACCCTCTCTTGCATCACTATTTCAAATGGGGAAAATAAAAGTAACATAACTGTCACTAGGAGTATTTGTAAATAATAAATCATAGTATATTCATAAGTGGAACCAAATGCTATCATTGAAAGGGAATGAATTATATCTGCACACTTGGTTAAATCTAGAACACATGAATGGACAGGAAGGTAGAGAAAGCTATTATTACTATATTTAATATGTTAGGAATATTTACCTCACAAAAGGGGAGCCATGAAAATCAACTTTGCAGTCAAGTTGACCTACAGATGATCTAGCAGTTATAATTTCACAAAACTAGAATAATAAAGTACCAATTATCATGATAGACACTGGTCTCACTGGAAGGCAGAGAAGCATAAATGCATAAAAAAACACATACAGGTGGTTAAAGTTTCAAGGGAGGCTTTGTTTTTCAATCATAAAAAAAATATTATTGTTGAATATTTTATTGAAATAATTTTGCCTTAAAACTTTATATAAGTTCTAGGGGTGCATTGTTGAAAATCAACATGTATATATATATATATATACACTCCATTAAATTTACCTTTAAAACCTAATTCTATCATTTACCATAAAAATTGCCCCTTAGTTTTAATTCCCCCTTCTCCCTTCCTTTCTGATAACTACTAAATTGGTCTTAAAGGTCTGAAAGTTTATTTTTGTTTTATTTGCTTCATTCATCTTGTTTCTTCATTTGTCTTGTTTCTTTATGTAACATATATGAATGGAATAACACAGCATTTGTCTTTCCTGTCTGATTTATTTCACTAATCATGATACCCTCTAAGTCCTTTTATTTTGTTGCAAATTAGCAGGATTTTGACTTTTTTGTAGCTGAGTAGTATTCCATTGTGTATATTGATATATACCACATCTTCTTTATCCAATCATCTGTTGATGGGAAGTTAGGTTGAACTCTTGGAATAGAGAATACTGCTGCAATGAACATGTCGGGAGCCTACCTTTTTGAATTAGCATTTTTGTATTCAGGTAAATACCCAGAAGTGGGATAAAAATATCATTTGGAATTTCCATTCTTAATCATTTGAGGAATCTCTATACATCTTTTATGTAATAGCTGCATAAATTTTCATTCCTACCAACAGTGTGTAAATGCTCCCTTGTCTCTCCATGTCCTCTAACATTCATTGTTTCTTAACATTTGGATAATAGCCATACTCACAGGTGTTAGGTGATAGCTCTTTGTAGTTTTGATTTGCATTGCCCTAATAATAACAGATAATGAGCATTTTTTTTCACGGATCTCTTGGCCATTTGTATAGCTTCTTTGAGGAAGCATCTATTCAGATGCTCTACTCATTTTTAATTGGATTTTTTGTTTGTTTTTGTTTGTTGTTGAGTTGTCTGAGTTCTTCATATACTTTGAAAATTAACGCCTTGTTGGATATATGATTTGCAAATATTTTCTTGCATTCAATAGGATATCTGTAGTTTTGATCTTTTTTTTTTTTTGCTGTGCATTAGCTTTTTAATTTTGTTATGCAAGATCTTTTTAGTTTTATTGTGCAAAAACTTTTAAAAATGTATTGTTGAATAAACTTTAAAATCAACCTTTAAAAACTGCCCAAAATGTTTTAGTAATTCCATCTGTTTGTTTTTGCTTTTGTTTCCCTTACCATTGGAGTCAAATCTGCAAAGACATCTCTAAGACTGATATTGAGATACATATAGCCTCTGTATTTTATGGATTTAGGTCTTACAGTCAAGCCTTTAATCCATTTGGAGTTATTTTTTGTGTATGGCATTAGTGGTCTAGTTAAATTTGTTTGCATGTAGCTATCCAGTTTTCCCAACACCATTTATTGGAGAGACTTTCCTTGCTCTTGACTCCTTTGCACAAATTAGTTTTCCATATAAGTGTGGATTTATTTTTATGGTCTCATTCATGGAAGTATTTCTAAAGAAACTGATCACATTGCTGTGACTTTAAAACCATAAATGCAGCCACTACGCTGCTAAGGTTTCAACCATTGCTTTATTGGAGACGGTTTTTCATACTTTTCATTTACTTAAAGCTCATTGACATACCACCAAAATGTAGCTACTACTTTCTAAACAACTATCTGTATACCTTGAAGTCTAAAGTGACATCTACCACACCCCTGCCTCAAAATGTTTCTTTTAAAAGTAAATGAAAGTGTGTCAATCTTTCTTGGGGAAAAGGATAGATATAAAATAGAGATGTTAACGTGAACGTGACAGCTTGTCAGGGCAGAGATAAATATTGGAAAGACATTCAGTAAGACCTTCACTCCTTCACTGATATGGCCTCAGGTGGAAACATACTAAAAACCTTTAAGAAATTATTCAAGGCAAGGGCCTCCCCTGGTGGCGCAGTGGTTGAGCGCTAGGCTGTGAAGCTGCCCGCAGCCTCTGCAGTGCCTGTTCAATCCCTGGCTACCTCGCGAGGGTCCCACATGGCGCAAGAGACCTCTCCTGCCACACCTACTGCTCCCCTCAGCAGTGTATTTCATCAGTCTGCCTGTTCTGTTCCCTGCTCTGGTGAGTTCTCTCACCCTCCCATGCTTCTGACTGTACCCAGTGCTTGCATAAATAAATAAATAAATCTTTAAAAAAAAGAGAAATTATTCAAGGCAACCGTATTAACAGAACAACTTTCATTTGATATGGGAATTATAAGCACATAATTTTGAGCTGTTTGCAATAGACCAGGGTCTTGATCAAAAAGCTTAAAGCTATGAGCATTATACTGACTTCACTGGCACAGAAAACAGAAGAGTTTTATAGAAATAAAAAAAAAAATATATAGACAAGCTGCTAACCTTATACTTTATTCCTCTTGATTCCATAATTCTTATTCCTCAAATGTATGCTTTGAAACGAAATTAAATGAAACAAAATGCAATCTTTTTTTTTTTTTTTAGAGCAATGTCTACCAAGTACAAAGCTGGAAGATCATACCTTTTGGATGTATATGTGCACAAGTGTGTAAAATTAGGTATAAGGAATATCGTTCATCATTCAGGCAGCATCATAAAGTTGGTTTATGCACAGGGTTTTTTGAAATGTGAAATGTAAGTTACTATAAAAAAGAATGTTCCAGATAAAAGATAGGTTACCAAGCCAGCCAACAAAAAATGAAATAACTGTGAGAGACTGAGGAAGATGACATCAGAGTGAAGTCCATACTTAGCTCCAAGGAGAATAAATGGAGAAATCCAAATAGGCTCTACATTCAGAGGAGTCTGCAGCATGGACTGAAACTGGAGCACCTCACTATCTCTAGGTAACAAGGCCTACCAAGTGTGACTGAGGGGATGCAGACAAATTTCAACTTAAGAAAACAAAGGGTGAGTGACAGGCGAGGAGACAGCTGGGGCAGAAACCAGAGTTCATATTTGCATCTTGGGAAAACAAAGCTGAGTGTTGAGGATCTACCCATGGGAGATACTGGTGGGTGTGAGTACTATGAGGGACCAGACAGGTAGGGGCGGTAGTGAGGAAAACTAAGCTCAAAAAGGCAAGGCTTGCCCCATGCAGTTCCCCTCGAAAACTGAAGATGTGAGCAGATATGGACTGACCAGATACAGACTGGGGCCTCGGCACCTTAATTTTCAGAAAATAATTAATGGGGAAAAGAAAGACCACAATTGGCAACCTGAGTCCTCAGGGGAATTCTACACCAGACAGAGAGAACAAAACTCCACAACTCAACCACAAGGGAGTGGAAGATTTTTTCTTCCTATCAAATACAGAAATTAAAATTGCCATGATAAAGAAAATCAAAGAAATGGACAGAAACTTAGAAAAACAAATGTCTTGATCAATAAAATTAAAGGAGCTTGAAACTGAATCTTTTACAATAAATAATGAAATCACAGGATGTAAAAATGCGAATAAGAAAACAACAAATTCTTGAACATTATAGAAGATGAATAGATAAAACGGAAGATGAAATCAGTGACCTCGAAGATTATAATGCACAAAGAATTCAGGTGGAATAAGAAAGATACATGGGGGGGGGGGAAATGCAGAAACACTTAGGGAATTATCCATCTGCACGAGAAAAAGCAATGTAAGAATAATGGGTATCCTGGAAAAGGGAGTGGGAAGAGAACAGAGAACTTATTTAAAGAAATAATAGAGGAAAACTTCCCAAACCTGAAGACAGAGCTAAATATATAAGTTCATGAATCTAAATGAATACTAGGGTACCTAAACAGAATGAGACCCACACCAAGACACAAACTCACAAAACTTCCGAGCATTCAAGACAAAGAAAGAATATTGGAGTTGGCTAGGTGGAAAAAAGCAGATAACCTATGAAGGAAACCAAATCAGGCTAACACCACACTTCTCTGAAGAAATGCTGTGAACAAGAAGAAAATAGAACAATTTGTTCAAATACTTAAAGATGAAAACTGCCCACCAAAATGGTACTCTCCTTCAGACATGAAGGTGAAATAATGGCCTTTTTAGAAAAATTGAAGATGAAGGAGTTTGCAAACACTAGCCTCCCTGCAAGAAATGCTGAAGGAAGTTCTAGTTTCTAATCTGAAGAGAAAAACATCCACAAGGAACTAAACAAGGAAATATGTAGAACCCCCAAAATAAGTAGAAAATCAGTAGCAGACCTTCATATCCTAATAATCACTCAAAATATAAATAGACTGAGCTCACCCTATTTTAAGATGTGGTGTGACTGGTAGGAATAAAAAGCAAAATTGAACTTTCTCCTGTCTTCAGGAAATGCACCTGAGATACAAAAATAAAGAGAGGCTTAGAGTAAAAGAAAAACAACCCTACAAGCAAATGGGACCCCAAAGAAGGAAGAGACAACTATATTCATGTCAGATAAAATAGGTTTTCAGCTAAAGAATGTAACAAGAGATAGGCAGGGACACTATATTATAATTAAGGAAAATATATCAAGAAGACACAACACACCAAAAAAGAAGACACAACACACATAAATATATATTGAGCAAATAAAGGAGCAGCAAAATACCTAAGTCAATTACTAACAAATCTAAACATGAACATTGGAAAAACACAATTATGGTAAAGGGCCTCAAACCCCCACTTTCACTAATGGACAGGCCAACCAGACAGAAAACAAGTAAGGACACAATATCTTTAAAAAAGGATTAGTCTACATGGACTTAATCAACACTCTTAAGGCATTGTACCCCCCAGATGCTAAATACACAAGGGACATTCTACAAGATTTACCACATACTGGATCACAAAGCAAGTATCAACCAATTCATGACAATTGAAATCCATATCATGCATCTTCTCTGACCTAAAAGGTGTCAAACTAGAAGACAACCAATAAAAGAAAGCAGGAAAAATTTCCAATGTAGGGAAATCAAACAACACACTACTGAATGACTATTGGATTAATGAGGAAATCAAAGAAGTAATTTAAAAATACCTTGACATAAATGACAATGAAGACATAACCTTCCAGAACTTATAGGACACAGCAAAACCAGAACTAAGAGGGAAGTATATTGCAATACTGGCTCACTTTCTGCAAGTTTGACTCATAGTAGGCTGGCTTCCTGGGCTATTTATTGTAGATAAGGAGCTGGTTTTCTGGGCAAGTTACAACACATTATGGATCAAGATTCTATTTTTGTCTATTGTCTGTTGAGTTTTCTATTTGTATATTCTGTCTCACAGTTTGTGGATCATATATGTTTCCCAAGTGAAATTTAAACTCTAGGAAAATAAGTCTCTTACTGTGTCGTTCAATATGGGCTCCCTAGTGATGAAAGCACTGTCTGGCACATAGTAGTTACTCAATGCATACTTGACAAACAAATGATTGAAAAGTCAACTGAGTACTCAAATACTTCAGTGCAATATATTTATTACCTCTGAAGGCCAAAAGCAAAATGAAAACATCTAAGCACAGTGCTTTCTTTTGGGTCAGCAAGACTGACTGATTTTAGTGATGCATTGATCTGATAAAACTCAAATATCCTGATTCATTTCAAATGGAATAATCTCCTTACACTTAAAATGAATGCTAAAATCTATCATAAATTATTCAACAAGGCTGCAGATGTACAGTATTAATGGTATCTCAACAATAAATAGGTACTTTGGCACAGACTAGAGTAGGGGCTGGTCTCTCAGTGGCTTTGGGAGAAGACTATCTAGTCATAATGGATTCATTCATAATTTTGAAGACTTGAAAGAAGAGAATAACAAATCAAGCTACAAAACACGTTCTAGATAAAGAGTTGGCTATAAAAAGCCTTGATTTTCCATTTTAAGGGATTTTATTCACAAAAATCAATGTGGGCATTGAATTCCAGGAATGTGTCTCCTTAACTCCATTCCTGGAATTTCCAGATCATTGAATAATCATTTCTTCTAGTTACTATGACCAGTTTGCCGGGCTGCTCTTTTCACTGAGATGATTAGGGGGAACTGTGTGTGGAAATTGTTACCCATTCTCATGTCCACATCTGCTATTATAAAGTACTAGATCAATAAATGAATGCTCTTCAAACTTTGGGGGAAATTGTCATTTCTAGTGCAGTTGTATCACCTCATTCAAGTCCATCAAGCTAAGCTTATAAAACAAGGGGAAGATCCACAGGAACATGTTCCTATCTTATTAGCTTATAGGAAGTATTTGCTGTGATTTTGCAGATATGCTAAACATGGTTTCCTCATTTCAATAGCACAACTGGGCTTGGAAGCCAGGGCTAAGATGATTGGAATGATGTCTGCAATGACTAAATAAATGAAATTGTCTAATACCTTAGATTTGTGGAGTAGACTGGTTTTACTCTAAAATTCCTGGATTTAAAACACATTTCTCAGTTGATGGGACTAAAGGAGAAACCACAATTCCAAGGTCTCATTTAGATGTAATTTAGGGCCTCCCTGCTGGTGCAAGGGTTAAGACGCAACCTATGAAGCTATCCGCAGCCACTGCAACATGAGTTCGATTCCCTGCCAGCCAGGGAGCAACCCACATGGTGCAACCCACGTGGTGCAGCAGACCTCTCCTGCCTCGCCCGCTGCTCCCCTCAGCAGTGTATTTTGGTAGATCTGCCTGTTCTGCCCCCCACTCTGTCTCTGTTGAATCCTCTCACCGCCCCCAAACACACCTCTGGCCTGTACCCCAGCTCTTGTATGCATAAATAAATAAATCTTAAAAAAATAGATGTAATTTAGTAAAACATTTCTGAGGTACAATTTGTCAAAGTATATTGAAAGATCTAAAAACTCTGATATATAACTTTTAGGAGATGGTCCCAAGAAAATGGAAAAGTAACATATGGAATATATATGACATTTGCTCCAATCTTTCCTTTGGTAGAGTATGTAAGAATATGACTGTATGTTCATGCTGTGTTACTGACTTTTAAAAGGATGGTATGTATACAAGCATCCAGTTTTCAAATATGTCAAGAACACTGTAACAATAGTTGAGAGTTTTACAAGGCAGCCAAAGGAAGAGGATAGAAAATAATGTGAAAGGAATAAAAGACAAAGGTAATATATTACTATGGCAGGAGCAGAAAGCTAAGAGTCACCTGGTGGTTTTGCCATTTTATATTTTCTTCTCCTGAACTAAAGATTCAGGTCTGAAGGCAGACCAGGGAGGTATTCATGACACATCTCTGAAAGTATATGCTAGCCCTGATCGAGCAGCCATATCTCAGTCTGCTGGTTCCTCCTTGGCCAGAGAGTCAGGCTGGCATCACAGATTTCGAATCCAAGTATCTATGGAATTATTTTTAAGTGCTCATTTACTATCTGCTACAGTGATTTATAAAATGTGCTATTTACACAATAGCTGTCTGCTCATTTACAAAATACTAATGCATTAATAAACATGAATGAATTGCAGTTAATGATGGTAAACAATGTTGATTATGATTACATGTGAACCTTCTGTGCTACTCATGCATCCATCTAATCACAAAATGCACTGATTCCATCACTGAAACTAACTTGCTAGAATATGGTAGTAAGTTGACATAATTAATGCATATACTAGTTTAAAATGTATCAAATATATTCCTTATGTTGAAATAGCATGATTATTGCAGCAAAGACCAACACTCGCTCACTGAAACAAATTATGCTGGGTGGCATAATTCATTGACAGTAAAATAACAATCAATGTGGAAATATGTGACGGTGTCTATAAAAGACATTTTACTGACAATATGTACATTGCAAATTCTATTGGTTCAGGGCAGATGCTCTGTAATAATCAGAATTTTTTATCTTCTACAGTGAATATTTTTTAGGTTATCTGTGCAATTAAATCTGAATTTCAAATACACATAATGAATTTACAGTTGATTCAGCTTGAGTATTGAAAATTTAATAAAAGACCTGTTCTTACTTACCCAATATGACTTATGTCCCTAAACATAGCATTAAAGCTTGCAAGAAGTACATAAGGGAGGGTTTTCAGATCATGAGAATTAAAATCTACACTTCTGTGGAAGAGAAAAAGTGCTGGAGTGTAGAGAGTATGATGGGGAAAGTTCCTGAAAGGACAATGTACAAACTTTTCAAGGAAAAAACCTGAGGGAATGAAAGTTCTTCTGGCAGATGTCCTAGGCAGACAGTAAAGATGTTCTTCTGTGGGAAAATGTAAGTCACATACTTTAAGAAAATAATGGATGAAGAAGCAAAATCCAGTGAGTTCAAAAATAATATGGGGGTTCACTGTGAAAACTTACATTCAGGGTTATGAATTTCTACGAAAAGGATAATAATTCATCCTCTCTAAGACTGAGTGGAGAAAGTGCTGTGGGGGGCTGGGGAGGAGAGAGTGAAAATAAGAAAACAAAAATAGTTACAGGGAAAAGGCTTTACCATTTATCGTGGGACCCCTGTGTCTTGGGCACACTGCCAGCCTCTTCTTACAAGAGTACAATTCCAAGTAAAATCTGCACTGCTCACAATTAACTTCCTGGTAAGCAGAGAAACAGCACGTTTTATCAGAACACATCCAAATTGGACCAAAGAGTCAAAACAACTGTACATGAAAGAAAGATTTTGAATAAGAAAATACCTTGGAAACTCTCATCTCACAGCTAAAAGAAATTGGAAACATTGTGTTTTGAATAATCTGAACTTTACCAACACAACTAAATCTTAAAATAAACCAATGATAATGATGATGATATTAAGAATCATATTAGCATCTCGTTTTGTTTCAAGATCTAGATCGTAAAAGTCATCCTTCTTGATTGTTTTATCTATTCCCTGCATTGTGTTTTTTTTAAGATTTATTTTATTTATTTATGCATACAGGAGCTGGGATGTAGGCCAGATGTTCAGGGTGGGAGTGAGAGGACTCACCAGAGACAGAGTGGGGAGCCGAACAGGCAGACTGACTGAAATACACTGCTGAGGGGAGCAGTGGGAGAGACAGGAGAGGTCTGCTGCGCCCTGTGGGTCACCTCCCTGGTGGGGATCAAACTCATGTTGCAGTGGCAAGCAATAGCTTGGTAGCACTGAGACTTAACCCCTGTGCCACCAGGGGAGGCCCTGAAATTCAATTTAAATGGTGTTTCCTGCAACTTATAGGCCAGTCTTGGCCAGTGCAGGATTAGAATTGGTTTTCTGTCCTATGAGAGAAAAATTCTGAGATGTATTCCTCATAACAACTCAGTGGAAAGAAGCTGCAGTTGCTCACAAACATGCATGGCTTAGTATCATGGTTTTATTATTTTTCCTTCCTTTCCCATTTCATAGGCACTAAATTCTGATTCTTGTTCCCTGAGATCACATCCCCAAGAAAATTACCTGCATGAAAATCTTTCTCTCATGATCTAGACTTTCTGGGAGAACAAAGGCTAAAAAAGGCACAAATTCTATGCAGCTCTGATTGATGTCAGCGTTAGAAGGAACCCCTTTACAATGGTAAAAACTAAATTGCGTCCAGTTCCGTTGGCATTGCCTAAGTTCACACTCTAGTAGAGGCAGATCTGAAACTTCTTTTTTCTTTTTGTATTATTTTTACTGAGGTGATGTTTATTTACAGCACAGAATATGATTTAGGGGTGTATTTTCACACCTCTTCATATGTATGTTCCCACAGCACACCACCAACAAAGTGTCCATAATCCTACACCATAGTCCGCTGGGCCTTGTCTACACTGTGCTCCACAGCCCTACCCAATCATCTTAGATATTAGCCACTTGTCAGATGTATCATGGACAAATATTTCCTGACATCCAATAGGGTGTCTTTTGTTTTAATGATATTTTTGTTGTTGTGCAGAAGCTTTTTTAGTTTGATGTGGTCCTAAGTGTTTCTTTTTACTTTTGTTTCCCTGGCCTTTGAAGTTGAGTCCTTAAAGACATATCTGGAACCAATGTCTTAGAGTGTTTTGCTGATATTTTTCATCTATGTATTTTGTGGTGTTAGGTCTTACATTCAAGCCATTAATTCATTTTGAGTGAATATTTTTGCATGATGTGAGAGAGTATTCTAGTTTCATTCTTTTGCATGTGACTTTTTCCCAGCACCATTTGTTAAATAAACTTTCCTTTCTCTATTGTATACTCCTGGCTCCTTTGTTATAAATTAACTATCCATATAATTCAAGGCTTATTCTATTGCATTGGTCTATATGTCTATTTTTATTCCAATATCATACTATTTTGATTTCTGTGGCTCTATACCATAATTTTAAATCTGTGACTCTGATACCTCCTTTCTTCTTTCTACTTTTTTTTTTTCTTTTTGGTCAAGATTGATTTAGCTATTTGGGATCTTTTGTGGTTCCATAAAAATCTCAGTAGTAGTTGCTCTATTCCTTTGAAATGCCAATGAAACTTTGATGCATTAAATCTGCATATCACTTTCAGTAAGGTGACTATTTGAACAATTTTTTTAATATTTCTTTTTTTTAAAGATTTATTTATTTATTTGTTTGTTTGTTTGTTTGTTTATACTAGCACTGGGTACAGTCAGAAGCGCGGGGTAGTGGGGGGTGAGAGAATTCACCAGAGCCAGAGCGGGGAGCAGAGCAGGCAGAAGGACCGAAGTACACTGCTGAGGGGAGCAGCGGGCGGCAGGAGAGGTCTGCGTGCCATGAGGGACCCTCCTCCGGTGGCCGGGGAGCAGCTGGGATCGAACCAGCGCTGCAGAGGCTGCGGGTAGCTTCGCAACCCAGCGCTCAACCACTGCGCCACCGGGGAGGCCCACAATGGTTGTTTTTTCAAACCATGAATATGATATATCTTTACATTTCTCTGTATCTTATTCTATTTCTTTTACTAGTGTCATAGTTTTCACAGATCTGAAGAAACTGGAGTCATTTAGTTTTAATTAAATGTTTCCTTTTTGTACACTATTAATTGATTGCTCACTGTGAAAGATGAGGGCAGTAAGTCTCACAATTTTTCCCATTTCCTTGGCTCTCCAATTCCCAATTTTTATAATTTATGTCATTAATTTTACTTTGTCAAGGTTTTTAATATGTACATCCTGTTTCATAACTATAATTTCTACTTCTTTTATTATTGGTTTTATGTTTCAATAGATTCAAATTTAGCTGACCTCCACACCCTTACCCCCAGCTTCTCCATTTCTAAGGTTTTTATGTTGAATCATCTCTTAATCAGCTAAAGATTTCTTCATGAAATAGAGATTTTATTTTCTTGCTTGTTTTAAAGAAGGCCTTTTGGCACCTATATTTTCTTGGCTCTTTCAATTTTTGAGGCTATCTGCCTGTTGCCCTTCTAGTCGAATGATGTCTTTTTGTGTTATAATAATTCTCAGGAGTCATTTTTTTTTTTGCCTTGGGAATCTAGAGGTATACTTTTATGAATTTTGTCCTTTAAAATCAGAAGAAAATCAGATTTTTTTTCCTCATAGGAAGTTTGGTTTTCTAATATGGATACCTCAAGAATTTACTTTTTTATCCTAGGAATTCAATAACTGAACAAGGCTAAATCTTCAAGACTCTTTATGAAAACCTTATGCAAGTCTGTGTGTTTCACTCTAAAGATTTGAAATTCTATTCCTTGTTTATTATGTTTCCCTTAGGAGAAGGTAAGCTTCCTGAGTCCAAGGACACTGCCCTCCTAATACTACTATGATCCCTCAGACTCTAGAATGGGGCCTGGCATATTATAGACAATAAATCTCTGTATATTGAATGAACATTGTTGCATAAACAGCTTTCTTATTTTAGATAACTTTCTGAAATATTTCTTTTTTATTTTTGATAATTTTCAGTCGCTTTGTTGTTCAGTTATATATGCACACAAGGCATGATCTAAATATCTATAAACTAATGGTGTGTGGTTTCATTTTTTGTAAATATTTGCTCACCATATATTGTAGAATGTATTTGAAATAAGAACTATGAGTAGAGGGCCTCACTGGTGGCCTAGGGGTTAAAACTCAGCTCTATTATTGTGATGGCCTGGGCTCCAACCCCAGCCAGGTTGCTAACAGCAGACCTCTCCTGTCTCACCCACTGCTCCCTCAAGCAGTGTTTTTCAGTAAATCCATCTGTTCTGCTCCCCACTCTGTCTCTGGTGAATCCTCTTACCCTACACTGGCTTACACCCCAGTTCTTCTATGCAAAGATAAATAAAATCTTTAAAAACTGAACTCCCTATTAAATTCTGTTAATTGGACTACTTTCTCACATATTGAACTTTATATTTCTATGTAATTTTAATGTATTATCTCTGTCATCCCTATCTGCTGGGTCTCTATCTTAGCATGTTCATCATTTTCTCCTTGTCCTCTGTGTTCAGTGAGATTATTTCAAATCTCTTTTATGCCAGTAATGTTATTTCAACCATGTCTACCTGATCTAATATTTGAGCTATTTTCTTTTACTAGACTCAGGATCTTACTAAATTTTGCTAAAATGTAAAAAGCTTGTGAGAAATTTTCTTCTACTCCTTATATTGTTTTCTAGATTGAGTTTTGTTTTTCACTTGCTAGCACCATTGTTTGGTTTTGATAGAGGAGATCCTATTAGTCTGTTGACAAAATTATCCTGTGATTTATTTTCACCTTGTCCATTCAGAGGTGACCCTATGTAAAACTGCATTTTGTTTCTTATATTGTGCTAGGATTCGTCTTTTTTATTCCTCTCCTGCATCATCTGGACCTGCATTGCTGGTCCTTTCAAGCTCCAATTTGAAGGCTGGGTTTTGGTATTTTACCCATTTTTCTGTACCATATGGACATGAAGAGAGTGAGGAACAGAGCTGAGGCAAAATGAGCATGTTTCTGGGTGGAATCCCTGGGATATTCATTCTGTGATTTTTTTTTTTAATAGTTTGTATAGGATTCACCCTACAGAGATGTGAGGTGAATCCTGTTCTCACAGTGAACTCTTTTGGGTTCTAATCAGATGCCCAATTCAGTGCACACATAGTTCCAGAGTTTCTGCATCATTCAGCTGTTTCAGTCTCTTTGTTTGGACTGTTTCTCTCCAGCAGTATGCTTATCAAATTTTAGTTTAAAAATGAGTGGCCAATGGGCCTCCCCGGTGGCGCAGTGGTTGAGCACTGGGTTGCAAAGCTGCCCGCGGCCTCTGCGGCCCTGGTTCAATCCCCGGCTGCTCCCCGGCCACCGGAGGAGGGTCCCACATGGCGCGCAGACCTCTCCTGCCACCCGCTTCTCCCCTCAGCAGTGTACTTCGGTCCTTCTGCCTGCTCTGCTCCCCGCTCTGGCTCTGGTGGATTCTCTCACCCTCCCGCGCTTCTGACTGTGCCCAGTGCTTGTGTAAATAAATAAATAAATAAATAAATAAAACATGCCTCTACTAAAAATGAGTGGCCAAGGATACATTCCTGGCAATGCTTCTCCAAATTTTGGAATATTCAGAAGTTTAGCATTTTGCTGACTAATCAAGAAGACTGTGGTGGAGAATAAGGGCAGGTCAGAAGCCACAAGCTTCACACCAAACTATATAAATCAAAATTTCTTTATTGGGAAGGTTTTAAAAATGTGTGGCTTAAGGTTGTGTACACTCTTTGTTTAGTTGATACTGCTGTTCCTTAAGATTTTGTAATCATTTTTTGTTTGTTTGTTTCTTAATAGGAGGGGGGAATTTCTCAAGGCAGTAAAATTTAGCTATTGTTACCAGTAAGTCCTCTACATTAATTTTTCCAGAATAATTTCAAAATTCCTTTTGTAATTGTACATTCTGAAAATAAAACACAATATTTATTTTTTTGTATTGAATAATTAAAAATGTATTAGTAGACATCACTGCACTCTGCAAAGGTTAACAAAATTGTCTCTTAAAATTCTAGTCACTATGTCACACAAAATTTAGTACAGAAGAGTTTTGGTTAACGTGCTGGCAGCATTATCCACAATCATATACTTACATTGATCCATTCAATAAGAAGAAAGAGTTAATCGCTATCATATAGTCGTGGCTAGTTTAAATATTTTGGGAATGTGGGTTTAATATGTTCTTGTAAAGTGCATCTTTCCCAGAGGTCATATTTGTGAAACTGATAAAGTTAAATTAATGGAAAATGAAAAGGCATACTCACTTCAGAATAAAAAATATAGCAAAAGTTTATTTAGAATTGTTAGAAAAGCTACATCTTATTGCTTTATTATAATTGTTTAATTTGGGTTTTTTATTAATTTCTGATAAGGGATATCATAGTGAATATTCCCTTTCTCAATTATTCCATATGTTAAATAAAAATCCAATGTTATGTCTACATTTTGCTACTCTAGAAAAGGACATTGAATCTCTTACACATGAGGGAAGTACGGAAGCACTCAAAGTCCATCTTGAGTCTGGTCATGTTAAGACAGGCCGGCTCTCTCTGAATGTTTCCTCATGAAATGCAGGAGTACACTTGCATGCTTCTTCTAGACCTGGATTTGTGGCCACCCTGCTCTCTACACTTGGGGACAATCATTTGATTAGTCAATCCTGTCCAACAAATGGCCAATTTAAAATCAGAGCCTTTCAGAGCCAGTGGGGTCTTTGGCAATCAACTAATTGCTTTCACATTGTTAGGTTTGAGGAGACAGAAACTGAGGATGGGAAAGTAATTGTTCAGCAATTACACAATACAAGATCCAGGGTCAGAACCAGGACCTTTCTGTCCTCTGTGTTTGACTACCTCCTAGGTTTGATTAGCACTTTATTTGGTTATGTATTGCTTTATTTGAGCTAAATTAAAAATTATTTGGCAGAATCGAATTGACCGATCAATATCATTGACAAAGTATGGAACAAGAGCCATTATTTGACAAATACCTAGAGACCATGAGGTTTGTCTATAGCATCCCATCAAACCCCACTGCTGTGGTCCCTTTACTCTGCTGGCTCTCCCTACTGATAGTTATTCTTTTAGGAACAACAAAGACTTTCTTTCAGCAAGCTTTTTAATAGCCCAAATAAAGTTTTACTGGTGACAGCTCCCAGGGCATTTGCTTTTTAACAGATGCCAGGCATTTAATTCACTCTCACAGAGAAGGTTTCTCTGTGGCACCTTAACCGTCAGCCTCACATCCACCAACGCTTGCAACATACACTGCATTATCTCCTACTCTCATCAAAGACAGCAACTTGTACGTACTAATTTGTCCGTCTCTCACCAGTAAATATGACTGGTGTGTTCCCGCTGTGCTATGTGCAGTGCCAGCTAACAGGAGAAAGTAGAACAAGCCTCAATTCCTATCCTGAAAGCCTTCACTGTCTAGCTCTCCTACAAGAAAAATATTGCTCACAGCAAAAATAAATAAATGAAACAGTGCTTCTTCTCTAAAAGTTTTTCATTTCCTGTTTCAAGAAAAATTAACAATGGGTCCTTTATTTATTTCTCTGGGATCAAAAGTGTTACTTGACAATATAATTGCTCTGTGGATGGAAGAGCAATATTTTACACCGTGACCTCATTAAAACTACTGTGGTTTCTATAAATAAAAACCTTTGGATGGATCAGTATGAGAACTGACATTGACATCATTCATTTTTTTTAAAGGCCATTGTTGCGACAATTGTGTCTGCTACACAGATATATTGATTTGTTCATTTCCCCTTTGGGGTGAAAACAGGATACACAAGCTACACCATCCTTGCCATTTGTCATACTGAATACCTGTGGTAAGGGAAATAATTTAAGGAGAACTGAAATGTCATCTAGAAGTTCTTCTCTCATCAAGATATTACACAGCACATTATTTCTCACTGCCAGGAGGGTAAACATAAAGGATCACATTTTCAAATAGCTTAGCTAATTTTAAGACACATCAATTTTCATGTGTGAAATGAGTGCAGTAATTGGGTGTATGACAAACTATGCATGAAAATGTAGATAGACATTTCTGGTGTGGATTTAAGGCCAATGTTAGAAAATTTAGCACAATTTGGTGTATTTCCACTAACCATGTGGAAGATGTGTGAACTTATTTCCCACAAAGGAATATCAGCACTAATACAGAGCTGAAATTGTATATATTAACTTACAAGTACGTATAGGAATTTCTCTTTGTTTCAGAATTCCTTTCCAAATTGATGAGACATGCTAATGAGTATATACAATAGGTGCAAGTGACTACCTGAGAATGTAAATGAAAAGTTCAAGATGTGGTGATATGAGAGGTAGGGATAACATGGGATATGCAGACCAGGAGTGAGAAGAATCAACAGGGACACAGAGTTGCCTTCTATTACCTTGATTAAGACAACAGGCAGCATACTGATTCTGCATAGACCCCGAGGGCAGAGCAGGTCAAAGAGGTGTAGTTAAAGAAATCAGAACACAATTTCATGAAGAAAAGGGTCAAAGAGCTTTCTATCAATTAGAGCTGTCCTTAAATGGAATAGACTGCTTTGAAAAGCCATACCGCTCCTGGATCAGAAATGGTTACACAAAAAGGCTGAATAATGATCAAGGATCCTTTACAATATGCTAATATTATTTAATGCTTATAGTTTTTGAAATTATTGATTAGTGATATACACCAACTATATCTCAAAAAAGCTGGAAAAATAATATTTGTGGTTGCTTACTACATTGGCCCTAATTTTTCATTGTTGTAGACATAAATTTCTTTGCAAGAGGCACTTGAATATTAATGCTAAATTCTAGGTTGCAAATAAACAGATTTCAAAGCAATTAAGTAAAAAAAAGGGGGGGGATGTGAGTGGAACACTTCAATATAAATGTGACCTTAGGCAATTCTCATTTTTCCAGTTGTACAGAGTTCAAATATTTCACCCGTACCTGATAGTCTAAGCAGTTTAAAATCACCCTTCTTATCCTTCCAAGCAGAAAGAAAAATGTGAAGCAGCTCTATTCTGCCACATAAGGAGTCAAAGTAATTTCATGGAAACTAAAAGCAAAATATAATTCGTTCTCACAAAGCACTGGGACTAAGTCCACACGGTAGACATGACCTTTGCATTAGTTAAGTTGTTCATAGTACTTCCATTGAATTGAGTGGGCCAAAGTAGAACTTCTTTATCCAAATTTGAAAATGAGAAGATAAGCTGACTGGTCCAGTTTTGTCAGATGGCTTTGGTATGGACCAGGTGATATAGGAGCCATTCCACTGGATCAGATGGTATTTCAAAGACGAGATGGTGGTTTGTTGGCTAAGAACACAACTTGAAATGTGTCTTCCATATGTGTACTCAAGTGATACCACATATTAGCAGCAATCAGAACAATTATACAAATACAAGTGAAATACGTTTTTTTCTTTTAAAATACCTTAAAACATAATAAAATAGTGTGTATTTAATATCTGTTGTCAGGCATTCAAAGTTATATAAAAATGTGCTTCCATATGATAACTGCTTACTTTGGGAATATTTTAAAATGTAAGGTTTGGAAGAACTTTGAAATTGTGTCAAGCAAAGTGACCAACTTAATTCCTATCGATAAGGACAGAACTGGGCTATCAGTCATCTTCGTATATACTTTGTTACTCCTTAATGTGAAAGGAAATAAGACAGTAATGTCCTGTTATGCTCATATCATTTTATAAGCATTTAAAAAATACCTGTACAAGTGGGCATGTTAATGACCATGAAATAGCAGAGCATGAATGTTAACAAAATTAGGTTTTCAACATGTATCAGATTTGTGGGTCATAAGTATTAAGCTATATTTCCCAGTATAAAATTATAATGCTGTAGCCAACCTACTTTTCTGTTAACACTAACACAACAGCAAAAGAGGATTTTCTTATATATCACATTCTCCAGATCTGTCTCTAAATGGTTAGGTCTTTGGAGTGCTCTATAATCTCTGATTTGACAGTTCCAGTTGCGTAGGCAATTACCTGGTGAAGGAGACACTTGTGGTTTACATCAGCCCACACCCAAAACAGAGAAGGGATGAATGCATGGGCCAAAAAAATTGATCTAGGTGGGGTCAGTGTCCATTGCAGAGAGTACAATCAGAATAAGGGGGAAAAAATGGAGGGGACTATTTGGAAGCAAACAAAAATCAATAAGAATAGATCTAGAAGTCCTTGTACATTTGTGGAAAACATGAAGTACACCCCAGCAAAAATAGAAGACAAAGATATTGCCTTCTAGCACCCAGCACCTAGAATAGTATTTGATATGGAGTAGGCATTAATAAATATCTCTGAAAATTAGAGTACATAGTGTTATCACTTCATTAATGAGAAAAAGTACTTAGATCAAAACAGTACTTTCTACGGAGTACTTACTAAATATCAAGCACTGTGCTAAGCATTTTATATGTATTAATTTATGTGCACTCCAAACAACCTAATGAAGTAGCTACAATTCTCATCTCATTTTGAAATGCAGAATCTAACAGAGAGAAGGTGAGTAACTAACCCATGATCACATAGCTGGTAAATAAATGAGCCAGGCTCA
The DNA here is from genome assembly GCF_014898055.3 of Talpa occidentalis. NCBI lineage: Eukaryota > Metazoa > Chordata > Mammalia > Eulipotyphla > Talpidae > Talpa > Talpa occidentalis. Next base: position 6,867,715 of record NW_023601543.1, read on the forward strand.
GAACCCATATATTTTTGATTCAAGAGTGTATGCTATCATGAAAAAGTCTCTCCAGGAGACTTAATTGCTTGTTCACAGTTAAATATGTGCATGTATTTACCTATCCCTCACCTTAAATGAGAGATGATTTAATCCAGCTTGGAAGGGAAATTAAAATGCAAGAGAATATATGTTAAAAACATAAATGAAAGAAGAGTGAATATCTAGAATAAGGATATGATTAAAGGATCATGGTAAGAAGCCCATCTCATTATGGTCTTTATTTCTGCCTTATGTGCGTCATTACTTCTACTTTCAGCTCTCTATAAGTCAATGCAAAAAGGTATGTCTGGTCAGTGTTAAAGTTCATAGTACCCAGAGCAACAGCTCAGAACTAAAACTGTACCTGGCAGAGATCAGATAAGAATTTATCTCAAGAGTCTTTCCACAGACAATATATTGCAATGTAATGAACATCCTCTTGATAGACAAGTTTCAAAGGGCTGCTTCTATGGTGTCCCTCTTATGAAATGAAATCCCCAAAGGGAAGCTCAGTTCAAACATTTATATGAAAGAGTCTGACAAAGTGATCCAGGTAATTAATTCTTTTAATTGATTATGTTACCTGTCAGTATATCTTCCATAATAGATGGAATATATATCCTCAAAACCATTCTTCTCAACTACTGTTATCAGCATTTCTTTTTCTGTTGTTGTTGGGTATCAGGCAGCAATGATTTTAAGGTTACATGCCCTGATATATGTCTGAATGCAGCTCTTTTATGTTGCCAGTTAGTTGCCTCATTGGCAATAACCAAGAGTTAAGCATAGAGTTGACATTCTGTTAGGTTTATCATTCTCATAATGCTCATTTTAAATTGATTTTTCCCTGACTCAATTCAAGATATTAGGTGGAAAAGGTGGATACCTATAATAACATTGCTTTTTACAACATTCTCGAAAGTTGTTTCCCTACATGAAAATATAATTCCTCAGCAACTCCAGGTAAGGCAACATCAGACAGTACCATCAATATGAGGTTGAAATTCTTCAGAACATTACACCCCTCCATGAAGTCTATAGAATAATGAAACATTCTCAAAGAGTTCAGAACAAACTACCCCAAAATATGACACTCTGACATACTTATTTTTTCAGTTAGAAGCACTTGAAATACAGGAGCAGCAAAAAGAATGTTCTGATTTTTCTTCTTTTTCACATGGGCACTTTCCCATGTGAAAAATATCCTCATTTTTATCACCAAGAAAGGGAAGTTAAGAAATCTGTGCAAAGTTTGTTAGAACTATCTTTTATCTTCTAGAAACTTCACCAGTTGAGCTACCATAGCCAAAAACCTTTTGTCTTGTCATGTTTTCACAATTGCTTCTCTTTGTCTGACCCAATGTATAAACATTCAACTCTGATCGCTTTCTCTGGTTTCCATTTATCTGGTGAGGATTCCCATGTACATCTGAAAAAAATACATAAACTCATATGTTTTCCTAATGTTTGATTGACCTTATGTCAGTTTAATTCTTGAACCCAATCAGAGATCCTACAAGGGAATAGGAAATATTTTTCACCCCTTACAAATAAGGTGCCCTCTGGGCTAATAAGAAGAGAATTGGGACTAAGGAAGATATGGTCATACCATCTTATAACCTTCTACAACCCAATATAAACACCAGGGAAACTAGTCCGTTTATGGTATCTTTATTCTCCAGAAAGAAATGACTACAGTCCTCTAGAGAAGCTCCTTATCCATAGGGCATTAGATCATATAGTCATTAAGATATAGAGCCAAGACTTCAATTCTCTTCCTCTGGTTCAAGAGTTTATACACTTTCTAATATGTTGTCACTGACTTGTATAACAGAAGTGTGAATGTGTAGCATGTGAGATACTAATTTTGCCTGGGAATTTGCTAGAAAATGTTACATGGTCTGTCTGTTGAATTTTTATTACTTTTCAAACCTATTACTAGTAATTCATATTATTTGCTTTGTTTTAATCTTTCAACTCTAAAAAGTAGATATTATTGTTTTTCATGTTCCACAGATAAGAAAATTGAATGCCATATAGGAAAAGTTACTTTCCCAGGTCAGGTACTCAGGAAAAGGAACAAAATTCAAATTCTTTTCTATAAACCTGTGCTTTTAAACACTACAATACATAGCATTCCTCAAGAGTGAAGTTTCCATGTAAAGTACTTAGCAAAACAATTCATAGATTACACATAATGACTTGAAGTCCAATGTAAGGGAAAACATACATATTGAACAATAATTAACTCCAAAGCTATAAAACATACAGGCATTTAACTAAAGAGTCATTATTGTGCCTTTATACTCTGAACTAATTATTAATGCAATATGTTCAATTTAGCTGGTCACTAGAAACAAAATTCAGACTGCTCTTACACAAATGTGTACACAGACCATTCTGAAAGAGTTAGAATTTCCCAAGGAAGATATTTTATCCTCTTGAGAGGATAAAATAATTTAACCCGAAAAGAGATTATAGAATTTTCCCTATATTGTCCCCAAGGTTACTCACCCTTCTTAGTTAATATGATTTCCATAGTTTGAAGAATATATATTCGCATGTAAGCATTTTAGGCTGAAACTAGAATGATTTTTTTTATGAATTATCCATTTAATTTGCATTTTTATTGACACAAAATATCAATCTCCAAATAGAATATAGAGGTTATGGGTATGCGATGTGAAGTTCTACTCTCTAGGTTTGAATTTCATTTTCATTACTTATTAGCTCTAAAGTTTTAGAAAAATCTACCTTTGACATCTTTAAGCATTAGTTTCTTTGTGAAATGATGCTATAAATAACACTTCTTAGCATTCTCATGCAGATTAAAAAATAATTGTAAGACATTCATCACAGGGTCTAGTATGTAGTGATTGCTTATTCAGGTATTCAAATAAATTTGCTGATTCTATATAGGACACAGTTCTAAGCATTTGGGGGGTGGAGGGAGATATAACTGAACAAAGCAGTCAAGAAATTCTTGCTGCCACAGAACTTACATTCTAGCGAGTGATAAATGTTCATTTTCAGCGTAGTTCTGTCATCATCCCCAAGGTTCATTGATAAACCTCATCAATAGGTGTCCAGGAGTATTTAGAGAGTTTGGTCATGAAGATGAGAATGTCCTTCAAGGCAGCATTACTAGGTGAATCATTAGGCATAGTGGAACATTTCAGGTCATGGCCAACCTACTCTGAACTGCACAACTGGGTCTTACTGTATCAAAGGCTAGTATACTAATTTGTCAAGCTCCAAGGATTACATAGTTGATAGATTCATGTGCAATCATAATGCTGGAGAAGGAAAGCATTAAAAGGTCGCTGCTTCGTAGAACTGTAAGTTCCAGCTGTGATTCCTGGGGGAGAATGTCTCTTTGATCTCACTTTTCACCCACAGGAAGGAAACCAAAAAATAAAACATGAAAATATTTGCTTCAAATATCTGAATGTGTCCTCTGGGAGCACAAATTCCACGTAAGTTTAGGGGTCCCTTCATAGCGCAGATAATCAACTTTTCCCTATAAAAGGGAGGCCATCCCTATTCCTCAGTATGAGTCCTGGTGGCAACTTGTAGAGGGTGCAGATGCAAAGAGTGAAGAAGAGCTCAGAAAGCAATGTCATTGACAGCATCAGTATTAGTCATTTTCGTGTTTCGCAAAAGTCCTTCTGTTCTCACATCTGGTCAATGATTCTAAAACAGCACAAGAAGAGGCATCCACAAGGACCATGTACACTCACCCGGGTCAGAAGAAAGCAAACAATTCTCAGGTCAAGTGCAGTGCTTACAGTTTCAGTCGATGAAAGAGAGACCTTTCCTTGGGTAAGATGGAGATTGTCTCTACTGAGGAAGACTGGATATTCAGGTGATCCCTGTATCTGCATGACATGTGTGCAAGAAATCTTTCTCTGAATATGTAACCCAAGCTTCCCCAAAATATGACATTTAAGCTGGACTCTGAAAGATGAGTAAAAATTAGTCAGTCAGAGGAGGCGTGGAGATAGGGAAGTGAGCGTGTTCCATGAAGAGGGACAGCATATGGGCAAGACTCAAGGAGCTGTCGTGGAGGGACTGATTGTTCAGTCTGACCAGAAAGCGAGGCAGAAGCCAGATAGAAATGTGCTCTGTTACTGTGAGATCAGACACTCCCACCTGACATACGAATTCCCAGCGATCCTGTGATTTTTTGCTGCTATTCATTTACCATCAATATCTGATCAATTATATGGAATTATTATAAATATAACCATGGTACAATCCACTTTGCATTATGTGATTATGCTACACTATAAATACATCATATCACTATATAATACATAAAATTACATACTTATTTTGATATACAATATTTACTTATACAATAATTGCATATTAAGTATAAGACATTATAAAGTATTTATTGAGTGTTTGCTCCTTGTCAAACACTGTCCTAAGTGCTGGGTGTACTGTCTTGAACAGGTCAGGTAAGATTGTTATCCTCATTAAGATAACATTTGGGAGGAGAGGGAGAAGACAAAAAGCAAGTAAAACTTTTTCTTTAAAACTGCATGTAATATCAGATATTATGAAATAAAAGCTGAAAATACAAGAGATTAACTTCTGAGTGCAGGAAGAAAAAAGGAGGCAATTCAGGCATTCGGGCCTTTTTGTAGAGGCCACATTGAGATGTGACATGAGTGATAAGGAGATAACCAGAAGAGCATTCCAGAGTTCAAGGCCATGGGGAGCAAGCAAAATCAATGTGTTCAAGGAACATAAAGAAGAGTAATGTGAGTGGGATGTATTGAGGGAAGATTTCTAAAATGAAATTAAAGGCGTAAGTACAAGCTAGATCTTACAGATGTTGGGAATTCAGGGGAAAGACTAGAGATTTCATGTTAAATGAAATAGAAAGCCAATGTTATCCTTGCTCCTTACAGAGAGTTCTAGGAAATGTCCAGAAATGTGCGTGATATGCCCTTGTCTACTAGCCCTAGTGACTACTGTGTGACATCTGCCATTTTCTCTTGTCCTTTCCTGCTCCAGCTGCCATAATTTCTCTTGTAACTGTGACGGCCATAGTAATACCACCATGTCACAAACACAAGGCAACCTCGAGGCTACAAAATTGATGACAAAGCATAAGGAGTGATGTGTATTTGCACTCCAAATGGAGACTGACCTGCTTCTGACTCACACAGCTGGATCTGTCCTGTGTTCCTATCTGCAGTTCTCTGTACTTCTCAGTCTCACAACATGGGGAAAGTCTCATCTTGTAGCTGAATAATTTGGGTGCTTATAGACTAGTACATATATCAGCTACAAGACCACAGCTTTATACTCTCCACATCCTACATAGAACCGGGTGGTACTTTTCATGTTATGATGATTATCACACTTCAGATCATTGGGAGTCCTGAGGACAATCTGGGTGATGGACTGTATAATGTCCTTACAATCATCTCCCCCGTTCCTCTCCCAAACTGACATTGCACATTTGAAGAGCATACTGGATGGAGTGGGACGAGATTATTCTAAGTGAAGTGAGCCAGAGGGAGAAAGATAAATGTCAACTGGTTTCACATATAGGTGAAATCTAGAGAAATCAAACAAAGAATCAGTGAAACAAACTTTAAAACTGACCCTTGAAAGCAGACCATAGATCGGAGGTATCTGGGAGTAGAGGGAGAAGAGCACAATGGACTGTGGAGGACGACTGTGGGCACTTTGGTGGTGGAAAACTATGGTGACCACACCTGAGGGGAGAAATCCTCTATTGTGAAAAAACAAATAAGGATGTAAAAAAGTGATATGTCATTAATTAAGAAAAAAGCTTACTTCCCCTTATAGTAGAAGTATTCTTTTCCAAGTGGCTAGTCAGTCTCTCAAGTAAATAGAAGACCTTGGCTGGCCCTGGTGCTGTTGGTCCTCTAGGCAGACTAAGGCTGCCAGGATGAAACTGTGAGGTCACTGGTGATCATGATAAGTAAATGGCATGTCAATAATTGATTAGAAACCCACTGGAAAGTGCTGAGATGCAATGAGGGGTGAGGGAGTGAAGATAAAAATCTCAAGGTAGGTTTATCAAGAAATGTACTTCAAAGAGGAACAGAGAAATAAGGATTGTGTTGGAGTAGGATAAGTAGTAATATCCCATGCTATATATGTAAAATTGAAGTTCGGTGGTGTTTTGCCAATGTCAGACAGCTACGTGACTCAAAACCACATGTTTCCAGATCTCAAGCTTCCTATTCTTTTCAGTAAACCACAAGGCAATATGTGTCTGAAGAATTCAGCCTGAAACACTAGCCTTAAACATATCAACGTCATTTTAATGCTGCAAGATTTTTTTTTCCACATAGAAAATTCCAGGAAAGGAACTTTCAATTGGTTTCATTGCTAAACAAGGCATAATGTCTCTATTCAATAGAGTGGGGGAAACAGCACGAACATAGATATGGAGGCTATAACTAGTGAATCTTCTGGATTTGAAAGCTCTACATTGCATTTGGTTTATCAACAAAATCTCAACAAGTTTTGTTTGATTGACTTAAAAATAGTAGAAAGTATATTTGTATCTCAGTTTGATTTAATTCATAAGGCATACTAGGAACTTTAGATCTATTTTTATAGTCTCAATGGAAAACTACCCTTGATAAATGACCCTTAACAGATTCTTTTTTCTGAGTGTCAACCATGACAGCAAACACAACTTGCCACTTTTCTAACACTCAGATTATTTTTGTAGTTTCTTGATTTTGTGGTAAGTGCTGTGCACAACAGAAAATCAATACCGATGGGTAAGCACAGCATGGACACTGTCCTTGAAAACTTTATGTTCCTGGAATAAGGAATAATTGCCATACAGAAATGAACAGGAGGCATAGATTAGACATGTATGTTTAATGAATGTGCTAACTTTTGATTTTAAGAATGAGTTTATATTGAAGAAACTTGGTAAAACAAGACAATTGTGGTCTGGATATCTCCAATTATCTCATGTTTGCTTGAAGAATGTCTATGATCTGGCTTCCTGTTAAAAGATAATGCCAAACCTAACAACTTGGATAAATCTTCAGAGAATTGTAGTGCGTGAAAAAAGCCAATTCCAAAAAGGTTACATACTATGTGATTCCATTTATATTGCAATCTTGAAATGCCAAAATTATAGAAATAGAGAAGAGATTAGTGGTTGCTAGAGGTTTACGGATGGAGGTGGGGGAAGGTGAATATGGTTATAAAAAGGTAACACAAGAGATCCCTCCGATCATGCTTAACCTTGTATCTTGACTGCAACAATGTCTGCATTCTCATTGTGGTACTGCATTCTAGTTTTTCAAGCTATTGTGGGAAAATGTGTGAAGGTTAGACTGGATTTCTTGTATTTTTTCCTATAACTACATGTGAGTCTACAATGACCTCAATAACAATGTGAATTTAAAAAGGCAACATCGGGCCTCCCAGGTGGCGAAGCGGTAGAGCGCTGGGTTGCGAAGCTGCCCGCGGCCTCTGTGGCGCCGGTTCGATCCCCGGCTGCTCCCCGGCCACCGGAGGAGGGTCACATGGCGCGCAGACCTCTCCTGCCGCCCGCTCTCCCCTCAGCAGTGTACTTGGTCCTTCTGCTGGTCTGCTCCTACTCTGCTCTGGTGAATTCTTTCACCCTGCGCTTCTGACTGTACCCAGTGCATGTATAACAAAAAAACAAACAAAATAAAATAAATGTCTATTAAAAAAAAAATCTTTAAAAAAAAAAATTAATAAAAAGGCAACATCTTAACATCTTCCTATACACCCAGTGATACATGTAGGTATAAATCAATACCTAGTCATGGCTAAAACCCACTGTGCCACCAGAGAGGCCCCCCAAACCAGTTTTTGTCCAAGCAATAACTCATGTATTAGAGAAATTTGGTTACTTGGGGTGGGGGTGCATTCATCCCTCATCCCCTCATTTATAGGAGGCCATTGCTTTAGCCCTGGGGACCAAACTGATAACAATTCATTCACATATAGTATAGCTAATCAGCTTTACTCCAATCACCTAGTATGTCCTTTGCATTTACCTTAAAGCTATACTAATGTATTTACCTTAAAAGTATACAATTGCTCAACTCCTTCTATTCTGTTCTGGTACTACTAAGCTGCACTCTCAAATGGACACTTGGTAAAAGCTACAAAAGGATCTTGTAGAAAGGTCAATCAAATCATAACTAAATTAAGTAGAAAATAAGCAGACTGAGTGCAGCCCTCTGGATAACCATTCATCCATCAAATATAAAGTGGGCACCTAGGATATTAAACAAATATGATAGGTAAAGGAATGAACTCTAGATTTAGGGAGAATGGAAACAAGCTCCAGGCTTCTTAGACACAAAAGGTCACCTTTTGTAGGATTCCATTTATATGAAATACCCAGAATAGGAAAGATAGAAAGCAGAATGGTGGTTGCTGGGGGCTCAGTGGAGGATATGGTGAGTTGTTGCTCTGGGTACAAAGCTTCCTTTTATGGTGGTGAAAATCTTTTGAAATAAGATAGAGGTGAAGGTTGTAAAAACATGGTGAAGGAACTAAATGTCACTGGAATATTTACTTTAAAATGGTTTATGTAATCTGCTTTTTATCTCAATCTTTAAAAGCTTAATATCTAGACTCGCAACTATGTAGGTTCATGATCTTAAGCAAGTTTCATGAGCCTTCCTGTATCTTCAGTTTTCTCAAGTATAAATTGGGGGGGGGGGTGCTCCCTGGTGGCACAAGGTGTTAAGATTCAACCTATGAAGCTCACTGCAGCCACTGCAGCACAAGTTCGATCCCCAGCTGGCCAGGGAGCTACCCACATGGCACAGCAGACCTCTCCTGTCTCGACCACTGTTCCCCTCACCAGTGTACTTTGATCAATTTGCCTGTTTTGTTCCCCACTCTGTCTCTGGTGAATTCTCTCACCCCCAACAAGTCTGGCCTGTACCTCAGTTCTTGTATGCATAAATAAATAAATCTTTTTTTAAAAAGAGTATAAATGGGGATAATGTTACTTGGGTCCTTAACACTGTGTTTTGCATGCAGTAAATGCTAGCTGGGAGTGGAGGAAAGAGTGATGATGCCCTGGATGCTGTGGGAAACAGAAAGGGGTCAGAATTGAGTCTTGACATCAAATTGTTCATGGCCAATATGGAGAAATAGAGAACTAAATATGGAGTAGCAATGGAATCCATTAAGTGTAGAATAAAGGAAGGGATTAAATATTGTGGGATCCCAGAAGAGTGAAAGGGTGATTCTGCTTGCAGGAATCAAGAAGTTTCATTGAGCAAATAAATTCTAGCATTGGTTATGAGGCTGAGTTAGATATTATTAGATGAAAAGTAAGAAAATCCCTGGGAGGAAGAAGAGTAGGTACAAAAAGGATGGAGTCAAACAAATTTGTTTTTCTTTGTCCATAAACTTAAGGAAAATAATATATGTTGGAAGAGGTGATCAGCTTTGGGAGTTCTTAGGATCAAATAATCTGTCTTCAGATAGGAGGCATTAAGCCATGAAAGACGGGAGATTTGCTAGAAAGCTTTTCTTTTGTCAGCCCATGTTAAATGGGAATTATTAAAAAATAAGTAAATGTGAAATAATGTAGATGTTAGAAAGTTTTTGTTTCTCTACTATTCATGGAAATACAAAATGTAATGTATACTGGAATATTAGAGAAGCTTTCCAATTAAGGGCCAGTAGGAAACATATCTAATGAAATAAATTCTTTGTTGCCTTCTGCCGTGTGATTTAGTGGTTTCATCTCTCCTTCAAATGCCAAACAAACATGTCCCTTACTTGCTAGAACTGGAGACTGTTGAATGATGATGCTTGAATGATGCCATTTTCAAATAACAAAGAAGGGTGTTCCATTAGGTTGTCAAATCTAATTTTGTCTGTGCTTTATCTTCACTCTGCCGCTTGAATGTGGTAGAGTTATATCATATATCTGCCAAGGAAAGGTGATTCTCAGGGGAAAAGAATTTTCCTTTTGAGCCTGGTGCCTAATAGGTAGGGATACGTGGATTAGAATGACAGTCTAGCATGGTGGAAAGGTCACGACATTTGGAGAAGGGATGTGGGAAATGGAATCCCTAAATGACCTTGAGCAAGTCACATATATCTTACTGTGCTTTTACCAGAATTAACTGAGATAAAGCAGGTAAAAGAGCTTGCTACACTTCAACTATTAAATCATTTAGTGTGAACCTGTGTTTTCAATGGAACTTATGATTCTATACTTGTGAATTAATGAGATTTCAGTGAGAAAATACCTTCAACATCTAGCACATATCATATCAAGAAACACATTCTTTGGAGATTAAAGTAGTTCATACCGACCCCCGGCAGCAAAGCTGAAAATCCAGATGATTCTCATCCACTGAAGCTGATGGTCAAATCCATGATATAGAAGCCTTTAGATTATAGTGGAGACAGAAGTTAACAATGCCAGCTGCTGACTCAGTCCCCCTGACTAGAATGCACAGATGTTCTGTGCCATACCCCAGGTCTTTTGCCAATGCGATTTACTCCCATGAAATTATGGAGCATTAATGTGCTAAGAACTTCTGGTAAGTGCTGTGTGTTACCAATTAAAGATGATTTGGCTTTTATTTCTCAAATATGGCAAACTGAGGTCATTCCATAAATTTGTTCAACTATGATTTTTAAGTGCTTGCTCTGTTCATGTCACTGTGCTTGAAACACATATGAACCATATGTTATCTTTGTATAAAACAGTAATACACTGAATATAAATGAGTGACAAAGCGACTGGTAGAGTAAAAAAGAATGCTGTATTAGGAAGAGGACAGCAGAGCTCTGCATCTGGCTATGAAGGAAGGTGCTGGGCCTTGGTTGATCGTATGATTTAGACAGATATGAGGAAGAGAGAAATATATATGTATTCATTCCAGGGGCATTAATTCAGCATCACAAATCTGCATCTACTTTGGCCAGGGACTTTTCTGGCTTCTCTGGCTGTTATCTATACAGGCTAAAACCTAAATGACAGTGAAATGAAGAGTGATTAACTGTGCAAATGAGAGCAACAAGCAACTAACCCAGCTAAGGACGCAGATGATGAAAAAGATCTGGGTTGCTTTCTGGGAATGGCTTCACTCTCCTAATATTTGTCTATCCTCTTCCATGAAAATAGTAAGGAAGAAGACCTCTGATTGATATAGTAAGGATTGGCAGAGTGCAAGGACAAAAAGAAAATCAGAATCCTTCAGTTATAATTACTTTCTTCTCTCCTGGTATCCTGATAGGAAAGTGGTTAATTCCTTTGATAACCTGATCAAAATGATAGATGCCGTAACCCAGAAAAAAAAGGTGACTTTTTGCCCAGACATTTTTACATATAGTTTCATGGGCATTAGAATCACCTAAGATCCATACATATAGCCCTTAGGGTCCATGGACCTTAGTTACAAATTCCTAAAAGAGAGCCAAAAAGAATCGTGGCTGAAATTATTAACTTGCTCTGTATATTAGTCATTGGTTTCTCCATGTGTGGAAATAGTTCCACTTCTGCCAAATGAATTGGCAGAAGTTCCACTATATAGAATGTCTTTTCCCACTTACAAAGATTGTTAATTATTTCCTCAGGCTTCAGGCACCATTGCCATTAATAATAACTCTGATAAAAAATAAATTAGAAAAATATCCCAGATGTAGTATTATAGCATAGAATTATTTTAAAAATAATATCTATCATTTCAGAAGTCACATGTTGCCAAAATTGTTAGAAATGCATTGATAATTAACAGAAATTAGTCAATAAAATTATTTCTGGAGTCCATCTGCACTTGTGGTGAAGATTCTTCAAGCCATCATCTCTTAAATCATAGCTCGTTCCTGGCCCCTCCTCAAAGTGAACTTTTTGTTATGCATGAGGTCCAAGGCCACCATGAGGACAGGCAATGGGTCTTAGGAACCTCAAGATATTATGTGGCATCATGTACTACATTTTAGGCAGCCACAATGCTCTGTTGGACAAAACAGTGTTTCCAAGTGTAGGATAAAGAAAATGTCAGGCTTTTCTGCCCTTCCGCCATCAGGATAGATGATGGATCCTTGTCCTGAATGCATGCCTGATGGCGGGCACCCGGAATAGGGTGTGGGCATAGGTAGATGGGATTCAGCTGAGCTAAGACTGTGCTTTTAAGGGTGGCGTCACGGGGACGCCAGCAGCAGCAGTAGAAGCCGAAGCCGAAGGAGAAGCCGAGAAGCAGCAGAACGAACTCCAGAGAGCTCAAATAGAGTGAAGACTTGCTGGGGACTGGGGGGCCTGCCAGCCTCCCAGCCCCCCAGCCAGCACCCCTGCCTTGCACGTACCCGCTGAACCCCAATAAAAGACCTGAAAACCCACTGAGGACTCTGACTCCTCCTTTACCCGGTCTGCATGGGATCAGAGAACTTGCACTGTGGCCAGTCCTGCCCCTACACCAAGGTAAGGCTAGTTCCATGCACTGTCACATTCTTAGCACATTTAAGAAGTGGAGATTACACAGTGGTTCGCTTTGGTCAAGTTTGGTTTTCAGAGGAAGAGAAAAAAGGCATCCACAAAAACTCTAGATCAGTTTGTCTCAAAATATGGCTCTGGACCAGAGGTACTGGTATCAACTGGGAATTTACTGGAAATGTACAATCTTAATGTCCACTGTGGGGTAAGTGATTTAATCAGGCTTTTTACTCCACTAGTCTGTGTGGCTGACACCTGTGGCCTTGATCATGTTGATGCAGGAGGGGCTTGGGAGTGTGGGCGCTGGGCATACGTGTCTGAGTGTGGACACCTGGAGCATGGTGTGGGAATTTATTGGAGGCAGGGATATAAGGGCGGCTACAGGAGGATGTGCAACTACAGAAGGCGAGACCATGAGGGAACACCAGAGAGAGCCCAGGGAGAGAGGAAAGATTCATGGGGGGCTGGGAGGCTGTTGCCTGGCTGTCTCCCAGCTCCCCTGACAGTCCTGAACCTGGTTACCCCACTACTCCCACCTAAGTACTGACCACATCATGAAACCAGGGCAAGACTGGCATTTTCCCACAGCTGCCTAAGCAGTGGGAGCTGTTGGAAAAACAAGGTGATTTCCCCCCTGGTGCCCAAAGTTGCTGCCTGTGGGAGAGTCCTCGGACAACAGCCAGGTGAAAATGGTCCAATCAGGCAAGTATCAACTAGAGTGGGGTGGGGGTGGTGGTGGGGGGAAATTCCTGAAAGAGCATAAAACGCAGAGCAAGAACCAGCTTGGGCCTCCCAGATGCCCAGACTCCACCCACTTGGATCCTGGCTTCCAAAGAAGCTTCTGGCAGCCACTCTCTAAAGACAAGCTAAAGAGCTTCACAGAGGCTGGGTGCCTCTCCACCTGCCTCAGAGGAGCACCAGAGGCCCCGGGCCTGGTGTCTCAGCAGCCGCTGTGGTTGGTGCGGCCGAGGACTCCCAAAGCGCTGCGATGCCGGTGCGGCTCCCAGGCCTCTGGGCACGAGCGGCAGTGCCAGCCGTTATTGTTCATCTATGTCGCTGTAGGCCCCCACCGCCTCCCGGGGCGCTGCTGCCGCCTGCCCCCGTGGCCGTCCGGTCCAGCGTCCGGTGTCCATCCCGACCTTCGGGCCGTGGCTGGGGCGGCGGCTGCGGCTGGTGGCGGCCTCCCTCCCGGCGGCCCCTGTGAGCGCCTCTAGCGCCGGGAGTTGGGCCAGACCGCGCCGTCTTGGAGGAGCGGCCTTTCCTTGGGGACTCCTGGACACCGTGGACGCCGTCTGGGGTGAGCTGGCCGGCCCCTGTCGCCTTAGACGCTCTTTGTTTCCCCTGTGTGTTACATAAACCCCGATGTTGTTCTCTGAGCAACAGTAGTGCATGTGGGTGAGAACCCATCGTGGTCTGTCCTCTACCTGGGCACTGTCCTTGGATGGCAATAGCCCCCCCTAAAAGCTCTCTTTCAGTCACCACTCTGGGGGCAGCAGCCTACATTCCAGTTGATTCTGAATGCAAGCTAACCTGGGGAATAACAATCTAGATAAATGATCTTATCAAAACAAGACTTGTTCTCCAAAGTACTGATATATGATGATATCTATAAATACCATTCCATTGATTTAGTCATTTTAAGAATAAGCATATTGGGGCCTCCCCGGTGGCGCAGCGGTTGAGCGCTGGGTTGCAAAGCTGCCCGCAGCCTCTGCAGCTGCTCCCCGGCCACGGGAGGAGGGTCCCACATGGTGCGCAGACCTCTCCTGCCACCCGCTGCTCCCCTCAGCAGTGTACTTAGGTCCTTCTGCCTGCTCTGCTCCCCGCTCTGGCTCTGGTGAATCCTCTCACCCTCCCGCGCTTCTGACTGTACCCAGTGCATGTATAAACAAACAAATAAACAATAAATAAATAAATAAATAAATAAATAAATAAATAAATAAATAAAATACATGCCTCTTTAAAAAAAAAAAAATGAGCATATTGCATAATGACAGGAGTAATGGTGTGATAATCAGACCTGTGTTTAAATGTTGGGCCTGCCACTTTCTACCTTGTAAAACAGGGCAATGCTCATAACAACACTGAATCTCCATTTTCTGTAACATGCAGTTATTATACAAGTTGACTTTAAAGTCCCCTATAAGCCTTTTAATTCTATGTGTTTCATTGTAGACAAGCATTCAGTACGTAGTCTCTCTCATCACTGCAACGAACCTAGAGGTCACAAAAGAGGACATCTCTATTCTCAAACTCAAAATCCAGCTAGGAAAACATACCACTAATACATGAAGGGAACAGATTTGATAGCAACATAAAATACCCTAATCATGACCAAATCAACTCAAGATTAAGGTAAACTGATTTTTCTGTGGGGATGAATTCAGGGATACCCAGAGGATGAGTCTGTCCTGAATACCTACCTTCTTCCCAGGAAGCTCTGTTATTGTCTCCAAATAAATTTTTCCAGTCATATTTGGGTTATTAAGGCAGATTTTTAACAGCTGTTGAGTACTTTCTATATCCCAAGCATTTTATGTGATGCTCTGCATACATGTTTTTATTTAAAAGCTCATAACCACCCCAAATTGAAACATTAATATCACCCCTATTTCACAAATGAGGAATCTGAGGCTCAGGGTTTAGATAATTTTACCTTAATCTACACATCCAAGAAATTAAGATTCAATTTCAATTCTGTGTATTTTCAAAGTCCTTTCCTTTCTGCAACATGGAATTGTTTCACTAGACAAATGAAGTTAGATATGGTAAGTCCAATTGCTATGAGTAGATGGCTGCATTATAGACAGACAAGATGCTAATATCAGTAACAACATAGAGTAGGAATAAAAGGTGTCAATAAAGTCCTCAGATTTCTAACAGAAAATAGAGAACAGATAATTATTTACACATTTTTCATATGAAAATTGAGTGTGCAAGCCACTTTCCACTAGTAGAATTCTTTCATGTGAATCTAAGGCAATGAGAGAACTATTTTTATTTGGTATATATAATACTTTCACAAAATATTGCTTTTATGAAAGCTGAATTAAAAAACTAGATCGAGAGATCCTGGGAGGGGGATGTGCAAGGTTAGACCAATTTAATATGGCTTTTGAGGGAGGTGTATAAAGAGGTTCTCATAGGAATTGGTACTTTTACAGTTTAAAAGTATTGTAAACATTTTTGATTTCTAAAGGTGCAAGGCATTCAGTTACTTGGTTGCTGAGTAATCTAACCATCAACTAGCTCTTCAAATAAATTAATTACTAATAAAGTAAGTAAAGTATGAAAACTGAAAAACAGCTTAGTTTCTACACAAATACTTTTTTGGATCAAACCCATGAGTCATTTTTTAATAAAAAGAGGCTCATTAATTAAATTATTATTTAGTCAACATCATTCAGGACTTTCCTGACACATTGAGTCATTTTGGACCTTCCATAATTATTTTAAAACATTTATCTTTAACCTGCCTTCATTAATTTAGGTAAATCCCAAATCCCTGTTCTGCTTCATGAATAAGTAATTGTTATTGCATCAATGGATGTCTTCTATTTAATTTGACTAGTGACATCTATTGTTGGGGAATCAAATTCCTTGCAGTTTAGACTTTCATTTCTATTCTAGTTTCAAGATTGAAGTAGGGGTTCTCATCCCTGCTCATATTAAAAATGTAACTTTTAAAATGCAGTAGTCTCCTTTACCCATGGTTTCTCTTTCTAAGGTTTCAGTTGTTCCTCTGTCAATTGTGGTCCAAAAATATTATGTACAATAGGATCCTTCAAAAATATTACGTATATCATAACATATATTGTGAGAAAGATTGAGACCACATTCACATAACTTTTATTATCGTACATTGTTAGAATGTTCTATTTTATTAGTTATTGTTAATCTATGTCGATATTTAATTTATAAATTAAACTTTATCATAGGTAAGGCACACCTGAGATACTGCAAGTTTGGTTCCAGAACACGGCAATAAGGTGAAAATGACAATAAGGTGAGTCACAAAAATATTTTGCTTTCCCAGTGCATAAAAGTTATGTTTAAACTATGTGAAGTGTGGGATAGCGTATGTTTTATTTTTATGTGGTGGAGGGCAGAACCCATTAAGAGTGTGCATGTTTGGGATGGTCCCAAGATGCTCCTAACAATAGCAGTAAGAAACATAAGACTCAACTGTAAGTTCAAAGATAATTTAATCAAAGGACCATCTAGAGTGGTGTGGTGTGGAGGAGGGAAGCAACAATGAATGTTGAGGTACACAGGGGCTAGCTAAAGTGGTAAGCCATCACTTCTAGACCCGAAAGGAAAAGAGACAACTTCTTTATCAGAGCCTGATAAATGATGGCGCTAAGGAAGACCGGATGTGTTCTTGGGGGAGGGGATACACAGCTATTTCCAAAAGGATGCGATGAATAGATCTGGAAAAATCATGCAGGATGGCAGCTGACTTTTCAGAGGCTGAGAGCCTAACTCGAAGTGGGGCTGCCCTCATTGTCATTGGTCAGAATTACGACTCAAACACAGTGGCTATTTTAGGGGTGTCTTGACGTGTTTCATTAATCAATGGCATGGAATGGTAAATAATTCTCTTGCTAAAGTGTTGGGCAGCTTTAACCAATTGCTTTCCATGCCTATATGTTTGATTTGTAAAAAGAAATATTCTAAATATTTACAATTTGGGATTTGAATCACAGTATTCTGTAAATGAATTCATTGAAGTAGTATAAAGTGGAAATAGTGTAGGGTTTGGTCTCTTTTAAAATGGGTATGATAACATCCACCTTCCGTTCTGCAGAGAGGTATTATGAGAGAACAATAAGGCAGCAGGCTTATCATTGCTTTCAAAGGTGCTATGCAAATGAATTTTAAAGTGCTGTGCAAATGTTAACTGTGATAACCACAAATGAATATTCAAAACACAATTCATGTCTATGTTGTTAATTGCTTCTGGTATGAATGCATTCCAGGGGATGATGTTTATATGTCTATACATGAGTCACAAATGCTTTTATATTATAATGTATTATAAATGGCACCCATACTCAAATTATTAATAGAGGGATATATTGTAACATAATCAAAACTTCTACTTGGCAACAGGTTGCTAATGATAGTTCACACTGTTAAAAAAGTGACAGGCCCACCATGGAGTCCACAAACCCTTAACAGTCAACCTAACTATGGTTTCAACCTTCCCTAGGAACATAGTACTGACCGATCAATCTGGAATTTGCTGCTTAGTGCTAAGTGACGTTACTGAAATTATTGTTTCTTTTGCTAATATCCCTGTCTCATCATCTTTCTGACTATAAAACCCCTCCATTTTGCACAACTTGTGGTACCTTTCTACTAGCTAGATGACGATGCTGCCATTTCATGAATCTTTCAATTAAGTCAATTAGAACATTAAAATTCACTCAGTTGGATTTTTGTTACTTACTAAAAACAAGTCTATATGTAGAAAATAGTTACATATTCTCATATATGACTTTGTTAATAATTTGTTTTAAAAATATCTAAATCATAAGATGAATAGCAAGTGCAATGTCTTCTTGTCTGTATTAGCAAAATAAATACAGCGCTCAGGCACAGAGGGCAAAGGTGCTGCAGAGACCCCAGACTCCTCGGGTCTGGATAAACTAAACCCAAATAGTGCAAATCAGCCACAGTTCAACTTAATGGCAATTGACAAGAGGGACTGATGACAGAATATTCTCCCCTGCCTAATGCCAATGTTTTCTAGACTTACCTAATTTTTTTTTAATCCTAGGAGACAGGTATTAACTATCTTTTTTTCATGTCCCATTTAGGATTTCCACCTTAGCGTACACCTGGCTTGACAAATTGCACTAATTGTGCTCCTGTCAAATGGCCAATCAATAGTTGTCAGGGATGCACCATGTCAGGCTAGTACCATCTATTTGGTGAGACTCAGATCAAAGTGCCCAGCTTAAGAGCCTTCATTTCAACCTCAAGACTATTTGCTGTACTTAAGCTTTTCAAAACGCTAGCATCCATTATGTGCTATGTTGAGTGAGGTGAGTAATGAAAACATTGCAGAGAATAGGGAAGTTTTTCTCTGTTTCAAACACAAATCAAAAGCTAAGGAAAAGCATTTGAGTCTCTCCGTGTCATTGTCATGACTCACAACTTGAGGTTTTCCACAGTCTAACACAGACAAGCATATGTCTGTATGTGGTGCACATAGAAGCCCGGCCAAAAGTGTCTTTTGATTTGTCATAGCATTGCAATCATTCCTTTGTGCAGCTGACAAACTCTTCTCAAATAGTAACATCTTTTAAATGAATTGACAGTGGAGACACTCACATTTCTTTTGTCATCTAAATCACTCTGTTTAGCTGGAACCTTTATTGCCACTTCTGAACATCTGTTCCAATTAAAGGATATCTGTGTCTCCCCTCATTTGAATGGCAGAGGAAGGTTAATTTTAACAACCCCCATAGGCAAAAATCTGTTCTTTGCTAGATTTCAGATAGCTGCATGATTAAAGATGGCCTTGGTAACTGATGGAAAACTAGGGATTAGAACCCAACCTCACAGCATATATACCCATATCTCTGCAGGTGGAATTACATGTGACATCAAGATAAGTGATCCAAATCCAGTAAAACCAAAAGGAGTTATTTTACAGGTTGGGCTTTGAATAAGAGAGACTCTGGCAAGGTAAATGCTCTCTGGAAAATTGAACCCCCAAGGAGGGTCAGAAGCAACTTCAGACCATCTGATAAGTAGGAAAGTCTGAAGGGGAGGATGATAATATGCGGTGGAAAGAAGAATGGAGCTGTGACTCCCTTTTTCTCTCCCATGGAAGGACACATATATCAGGATATGCCAGAATACTGATGTTGTGTGAGCAGACAGGCTGAGGGTACCCAGGACCCCCAAACCTGTCTGCTCTAAATGAATTCCGCCATCTGCCGCATAAAGGCAAACATACTCTTAGTGCTTAAGGCCGTCAACAGAAATGAGCTTTAATACAATTACTGCAATAGAGAAGAATATAGTTAAAATAGTTTCTCTTTAAACACCTGAAGTTACCCATGCCCTTCTGGGTAAATACCCAGCCAACCATGGTTGACCCAAAACAGGGCCCCTGAGACCCAAAAGCCTGCCACAAGTCTAAGGCACCTTCTGGTGGGGACCCATAGTAAAGGGGCAGAAGTAGCCAGGCAAGTCTGGATGGAAAAAGAGCAAAATCAAAGTACGAGTGAAGATGAAGGCTGCCATTGTCAGCCTCCCCATGGGTCTCTTACCCATGTCTCTGTCTCTTCCAAGTGTCTCCTTCCATGTCCCCCAAGTCCCTGGTACAAGTCCAATGTCAAGGCAATAAGTAAGTGCAGCTTCTTCACAAGTCCCTTTGCTCCAAGTGCCTCCTGCAGGTCTTCTTCCTCCTTGTAAGTCCTCCCAGTCTTCTCTGGCTTCTCCTCAGTGTTCAACTCCACCCTTGCTTGGGTGGGACAGGCAAGCTGGAACCTCCCCTTTCTATGGAGGTTACCCTGTTACAGTTGTGATGAAATGTTGGGTTCAGCAAGCAAGGTCAGCCATGTTCCCCTTTCAGCAAGTTTGCCAAAGAGAAAAGGGGGTTTGGTTATATCCAAAAGAGTTAGGTTTATTAGAAGAAATGAAGGAAGGGAGAGGAAGATGCTTGCCCAGACACAGGTGGGCAGAGAGCAGTTGCTGCCGCTTTGCAGAGGAAAGGTCTGTGGGAAGAAATGCCTGTGACTACAGGTGGCAGGAGAGCTGTTTGTTTCCAGGCAGAAGTTGTACTGAGAGGTTGTCTTTGGAGGAGGGGCTCATCTTTGGGGTATTGTTATCTATTGTTAGATTAATTACTTCTAGGGTATGCCTAGGTTGATCAAGGAGGACCTTAAAGGCTCTCCATCTCCTTACCTGTGGTCTACGCCCTTGGGTACTTTCTGTAGCAGCCTGTGCCTAAGGATTTTTTCATTTCTAGAGCTAGCTTAACTAGTACATCAATCATTTCTATCCCCAACTCCAGTTTCTGGACTTGTGACGCCTCCATTCCAAATTTTCTACTCTTAGCCTCCATCAGTACCAAGCACAAAATTATAGATCGACCCTCAGAGGCAGATACTTCCTTGTAAATCCTGGAAAGATGAGGAGTAAATTTGACACCTTGGATCCTTGGAGAAATCATCAAAAGCACTGACTCTTTTAGCTGCAATCTTGACTGATTATCAGTTGTCATTGACTGGATACTGGCGTCATTGGGCAGGTGTGTCAAATTCCATCTGATTATGAGGATTTTTATGTTATTTCCTGTCAAATAAGCATCTGTTCTGATAAACTTGTGCAAAGAACGTCATCCAAAAGGCCAGCAAAGCCTCCTGAGCTGAATTTTGATTTTTTTCAGTAGTTATAACAAAAGGATAGAAAAGACAGTATTTTGTGAAAACCAGTTGTAGATGTACATACAAAAGAGTACAAACCCTTGGTGTTAAGTGGATGCATGTTTACAGCTCTTTTTTTTTTTTTTTTTTTTGCCATGGCATAGAGCTCACCAAGACAATAAATGTAGTCAGTACAAACACTGCTCTACCTGTTCTCTACTCAAGAACCTATAGAATCATATATAAAAATGACTCCTAGTTATGCAGCAACTTACAACTTTTCTAAGTACCTACAGATATATCACTCAGTCCTCTCAAAAACTTCCTGATTGATGCTTTAGAGAAATCATTATTCTCATTTCACACGTGAAGAAAATGAGCCTCAAAGTTTTTTAGGTAAATTATTTAACCTAAGATGGTAAATTAAGAAAGGAAAAAATGGGCCTCTTGGTGGCCTAGGGGTTAAATCTCAGCACTATCATTGTGACAGCCTGAAATGGCACAGCAGACCTCTCCTGTCTCCCCTACTGCTCCCCTCAGCAGTGTATTTCAGTAGATCTAACTGCTCTGCACTCTATTCGGTCTCTGGTGAATCTTCTCACCCCCTGTACCTCTGGCCTACACCCCAGTTTGTCTATGCAAAAAAAAATAAAAATAGAAGAAGAAATGAAGCATTGAAAGCATTGTTGTGGTGATGAGTCCCATCAATTCATGATTGCAAATCAACACCCCAAAACCACTGGGTTCTCACTAAATACCACTGGGGCTACTTATAGTTTCAAGTCTTACCTCATCCACCTGTTTCCAAACTCAGCATATTAGCTCTGTTGTTTTCTCCTAAATTAGTTTCTCCTAAATTGTTTTCTCCTAAATTTAGTTCAATAGCATGGCTTAGTGTCACATCTCCATCTCTCAAAGGGGTAAATTGGATTTGAACTAGTTACCCTGAGTCTTACAGTGACCTTGATATCTGCTAGTCAGCTACACATCAAACGGCCATGGGTAAAAGGTAACTGTTCTCATTCCTACAAACATTTTGCCCATTATTGGCAGTGGAGAATGATTGGACAGGTAGCTTCATGTTTATTATAAACCATTGAGCATTTTGTGTGTAAAGCTCAATGCTTCACAAATTGAAGCAAACAATAACAAGAGCACTTTGTAATACTGCTGCTTATGTATAATGTTTAATCTGTACTGCCCAAACCCCCAACACAAGCTTTTTAAATTTTGTATGTGCATCCAGCCTGCAAAATTCCACTAATATTTAAAAAACTAATCTATTATGTGATTCTACTGAACACTGCATTTTTTCATACATCTGAAATATAAACCTCTTGACTTTATTTTATTTTTTATGCAGATTTTTTTCTAATTCTTTTTTTTTTAAGATTTATTTATTTATTTATACAAGCACTGGGTACAGTCAGAAGCACGGGAGGGTGAGAGAATTCACGAGAGCCAGAGCAGGGAGCAGAGCAGGCAGAAGGACTGAAGTACACTGCTGAGGGGAGCAGCGGGCGGCAGGAGAGGTCTGCGCGCCATGCGGGACCCTCCTCCTGTGGCCGGGGAGCAGCCGGGGATCGAACCGGCGCTGCAGAGGCTGCGGGCAGCTTCACAACCCAGCGCTCAACCGCTGCGCCACCGGGGAGGCCCTAAACCTCTTGACTTTAACTGAAAGGTTTTTCTTTTGTTTTACTCTTTGGGTCCCAGGAGAATTCTGAGCTAGTTATTTAAAAATAAAATAAACTTTGGAGTCAATTAGCTGACTTCTACATAGATATGTTATTTTTTTGGAGGTGTGTGTGAAAAATATTGGAATGACAGAAATGATTCCATCATCTGTTTCACTGTAATAGGGAGTTATTTTTCAGTTCAATGGGTGAACTCATCAAAAGTCTCTTGAGGACATTTTATGAGCAAAGGACTAAGCAGACACTGAAGGAGCAACAGGGTGATGAGACTGAGGGGGGATAATTTAACTCAGTCATTGACACAAAACTGATCTCACTCTCACACAACTATGGCCTAAGTGTTCATAAGATCACACAAGAAATATCTGTGTTTTCAAAATAATCAGCAGCTTTAATGGATGTAAAGCTATTTTAGGCAGCAGGTCAGTAACCTCTTCAATCCTGAAAGATATAGGCAATGCCTAAGATGGCCCCTAGCAGCCATCATAAAGACAAAAAGAAAAATGGAAGACCAAAAGAAGAGGCGATGAAAGGAGAGGAAGCTTCCAAGGATGGGTGGAAGAAGAGGTAAATGAGAGAAAATGACACTTAAAAGTACAGAAGAGGACATGACCCAAGAACATGTCTGTTCTGAGCCATCTGCATCACCCACCCCTCAACCTCCAAGCTTTTGCAGGAATGTCAGCTTCTCAATGAAACCTGCCCAGAAACTTTTATTGAAAATCTCAGTATTTGTCCTCTTCCTAATCTCAGCGTTCCTTGTCAGTCTCACCCTATTGGTTTCTTTTTCATTTTCCCATAACTCTTATCGTTTGGAGCTATCCAGCCAGTGAAACTTCAGCAGGGGGGACACTGTTGAGCACTTTGAAAGTCTGACCTGCCTTCATAGCATGGGGGCACCATGATCTCAAAGCCAACCCCTGCTTCGAACAACCATGGAGTAAGTTCAGCAAAAATTTCATGAGTTTAATCAATATAGAAAAGCAATCATAGGTATTTCTTTGGCTTCCAAAGACACTTTTTACAGATCTGAAGTAACAAAAAGAAATTATTTCAAGCGACCACCTCACTCTATAAATAATTTGATCATTCAATACCAGAGTCGTCATTATAAATGCTCAGAAAAGAGTTGTTTTTCTTAGGTAATGATATATAGTAATGTGATAATTACAGTCCTTAATTCATTTTCAAAAGTCTAAGAAAGAAACAAGTGAACTCACCTATCCACACGTAATCAAGGTAGAAATGTGCTTACACTTTGTTTTGCACAGTCAAAAAGTTCTGGAGTCTGTACATTAGCATTGCAAATACGTATACTTTGTTTTCAATTTAATTCTAAGGAGAACTTTGTCTGATGCCTTCGGCAAACAGGCGATACATCATTGGAAATACAGACATGTGCTGTTTGGGAATTGCTCCCTCATCTCCACCCTTTCCTCCTGTCCCTGAAGAGAATTTCAGATTTGATCTGCATTATCATTACCTAATGATGATCACTTCCTTCCTATTCTCAAGTTTTCAACTGCATAGTTTAGTGACACACAACATTGACACATGAGCAATAAATCTGCAGTTATGAACAGCTTGCTTTTATGGAAATATGTCAAACTGAATATATTAAAATGATAACTTTCACATCAGCTTGTCACAGCTTACTTTTTTTCATTTTCGGTGCTGCCAAATATGCATTTACATAAAACATCCCATGTGATAGTTAATGTATTTTTGTAAATATTTTAACTTCTACAGACAAGTCAAACTAAGTATTCCAGTGAGCTTGGAATCAAGAATTATGCATTTTCTACATAGTTTTCAATTAGTGTTGGGCCAAGGGCACTGAACAAGGGATTGCATGACTGGGCCCCAGCTCCTCCAAGTACCTCAGTTTCCTCTATTTATGAAGCAGCGATATCATGAAATGATCTTCAAGGTGTTCTGTTATATGTTAAAACGTCTGTCCTAGTCAGTTTCTCTTTGCCTCATTCCCCAGCAGCTGTTTGCCCTTCAGTACTGAGTTCTGCCCCTTTCAGGTCACAATCGCTAAGATTTCTGCTTTTTTCTTTTCTTTGTTGGCTGTTTCCAGCATCGGTTTTCTTACCCAAATCAGGACAGCAAACTTCCACAGTCAAGGTGTTTGCAGATTTCTAATCTTCTGCTCTCATACTTAGATGAGGCCTAAATCACCCTTCATGTATGACCTCTAGATTAGAGAAGCAATGTTGACAGCAATGTTTTGATGTTTCAAACAAAAGGGATAGATAATTATCCCAAGCTACAAAGGCCATTAGTAAGATGAAGAAGAGTGAATTTGGGTAGACAGAGGACTCTCACCTCCTTCCTTTTCATGCATTCTCCTGGTGAGCATGGGATATGTGTCCAGCAACATTGTTAAAAAGGCAAAATCGCAGGACCCATTCCAGTTCTATTGAAGCAAGATCTGCATTTTAGACAGCTGTCACTAATAACTGCCAAGTCCTCTGGGTGACTGCCTTTCCAATTGCTTTTTCTCTACCCCAAGTTCCCCTGTGACCCCAAACCAGGAATTACATCCTTCAATTCCTACCTCTTTCCTCTATCACAGGCTAAGCACATGCCTGGGCATGTGAGGGAATAGTTCAACTATATATTACTTGAGTGAAATAAAACCCACATGGGATATCTGTAAAGTAAGTGTTTCCCTAAGTCTATTTGGATTTTCTCTCTGGCATGATTAACTTCCTCTTGCTTATTCAGTTGGCAGCCAGTGAGATGGGCAAATGTTTCTTTTCATTTCTTTTCTTCTTTAGAAAATCAATAGATAGGATGTGATATTCTTCCTACAGATTAAATTAATAGAATATTGTTGCAAACCTTATTATAAAGTTAATGTGTCAATACTTATCTCCTACAATAGCATTAGAATATACTAAGACAGCAAGATAAGCATGAAGTTTTATGCAAGAAAAAGAATCTAGGTTATTCTTCCTTAACTCAATATAGTTTCAGCTTTTTGGATCAAGCAATTGATTTTATATGTTGGCACACTCTGGTGTAAGATGTTATCCAATTATTAAAAATTATGACTCCTATTTCATTCATTCAATGATAAACTTCACTAAATGGTGACAGATAGTATTTAATACTTCCAGTTCCAAATCCCTGCTTTTTGCTACATGACTTGCAGTGACCAGTTGCTCCCTGCGTCCTTGATCTAGGCATGAAGAAAGATGTGAAATGTTACCTTTACCTGTACCCAATATACAAAGAGTGGGAACAATAATTTTTATGTCTTTCAAGTTTGGAATTATTGATTATCTGAAAACAACAAAAAATATTTTGTTATCACCATCTTGATAGAAACCAATAAAATGACCACCCATAATCACATATCTTGATTTTCATACCCTGATGTAAGTTTTTCCACCTGAACCTGCCACTTGGTCCTAAGTAATAGAGGATGGAAAATGTGATGTCCTGTCACTCCAGTGATTATGATACATTATATAAGATTTGCTCTTCCAAGATTCACTGGTTTGCTATAGTAAGCCTCTGATTTGGAGAAGCCCATATGGCACAGAATAGTGGCAATCTTTAGGAGCTGGAGGTGGTCTCTAGTTAATGGACCTCCAGCCAAGAGTCCATCAGAATTCAGGGCACTCAGAATTACAGATGAAAGGAAACTAATTGTTCCAACAAAGTAAGTGAACTTGGACGCCAATTCTTCCCCACTTATGCCTCTAAATAAGAGTGTGAGATTCTGAGCAGAAGAGGTAGCTAAGCCAGACTTCTAATCCTGATAAATTGTTATAAAATAAAATAATGTAAAAAATGAAAATAAATGCAAGTGGTTAAGCCACTGATCTTGTGGCAATTTGTCATATACCATAGAAAACTAATGTATGAACAAATCAGTCCCTGTTGAAAATTCAAAAAAAAAGTTTAAGAAAATAACATATTGGCCATAATTCTGCTATGTAGAAAATATTTATTATTTTTGAACAATTTTAGTAACATTTCTCTAAATCTTTCCTATACATAATCTATAACTATCTTACAAAGTGCATTTGGAACTTTGCACCCTGTTTCTCACTGGTAATCAGAATAAGCATTCTATATCTAAGAGGTGTGTTCTTTGAAAACAAGGACTTTGTTTTGATCATGAGTACCTGTAGCACTGCCTGACATGTAATCACATCATTATACATATATGCTGAATGAGTAAACAAATTGATGCTTTGCGTCTGTAACAATTCTTCATAAACTTTGTTCTAATGGTACATAAAATTCCATAAATGGAAAAATTATTAACTACCTAACCATTCCTCTGCTTTGAATTTGTAGAAAACACTGACTTTTAACATTTTGAATTATTCCATTACATATACTTTCTCTTAGACCAGACCTGCCTTTCTCCCTTCTCCTTGCTTTCCACTCAATATTGCAAAATAGGAGCATGGCCTACCTAGCCAGAAAGAGGCCAGCACAATGCTGAGACAGCATCCCCCTCTGCTAATGTAAGGAAATTGTAGACTTTGCCAGCTGGGGGGCGGGGGGAGGCTGAAAGCAAAGGTCACACTGCCACTGAGTAGAGGAGTTCAGCTCCTCATTATTTTCCATCTAGAGTAATTGAAAAGGTTCATAAAGTGCATCTTGCCTCTTTGATAGTCTCTGCCTTACTGCTAGATTAATCCTCCTATTATTGAATGAAAACATGCCTCACCCCTTCCTATAAAATCCAATAATGAAATCCCATTGTCTACTAAATGTCCAAGCCCTTAAAAAGCCACACCGTTTGTTCCCCAGTATCACCTTGTTTATAACTGTTTTCCCCAATTTTCCCCATATTTATCACTTGAGTATCTCACCTCTAAACACACAAAATGCTGATGTACTCCTTTTTTTAAAGATTTATTTATGCATACAAGTATTGGGGTACAGGCCAGAGGCAGGGGGGCGTGAGACGATACACCAGAGACTGAGTGGGGAGCAGAACAGGCAGATCTACTGAAATACACTACTGAGGGGAGCAGAGGACGAGACAGGAGAGGTCTGCTGTGCCATGTGGGTCACCTCCCTGGCGGGGGATCTAACTAGTGCTGTAGTAGCTGCATATAGCTTCATAGTGCTGACGCTTAACCCCTTGCGCCACCAGGGAGGCCCTGATGTTTTCTAATACTCTATTCCCTATTGCTGTTTCTTTGCCCTGGACTTTGTTGGTTTTGTCTTAATTTTTTATTGGAATAGAATTGACGTATAACATATCAGTTTCAGGTGTATAAGATAATTATTTGCCATTTGTTTGTGTATATAGCAAAATGACCTCCGCCATACTTAACATCAATCACCAGACATGGTGTTTTTCTTATTTTGAGAATTTATAAGATAATCTCAGCAATTTTCAAATATGCAGCATAGCTTAAATAACTGTAGTCACCATGCTGTGCATGATCTGTGACCTAAGCTATTTTTCCCACCGTTTTCTAACTATCAATATAAACAGTTTCCTTCAAAATCTAGTTGTAACGCCACCTAGCAAGTGACATTTTCCCTGAACTTCCTAATCAGAATGAAGAATTCCTGCCTCTGTAATTTCATCTTGTCTTGTGTTACAAAGCACATGTCTAGTTTTCCCACTAGGTGGATTTCACTCTGAGGGCAGACAATTGATGAAACAGAAACATTCCCTACTTGCATGAAGAAAGATATGTAAAACTAAACAGTTGTGTGATATATTCTCAGATATACATCTCAGAAGATAAAAGAAGTCAAGGTAAAGGAACAATGAGTATATAATCAGTATAGGTTCATGCAGATACTTGCACACAATCCTGTACTATTTTTATAGTTTGGTCAACAGACATATCCAATTACATGATACTTGACTAGAATCAAAAGTAAGTGAGAGGATGAGCCAAGTGAATATTGTGAGGAAGGACACTCTTGATTTTGAACATAGACATGAAATGATTTGACTTGTGTTTTTGCATGATCACTCTTTTTTGTTGAGATCAGATGGTAGGTGGTCAAGAGCAGAAGCAGGGAGACCAGTTAGAGAGACCAGTTAGAGAGTTGTTCTAGTAATATGCACAAGAGGTGATGGTGGTTCATATTTGGAAGGTGGTGATGGAAAAGGCAAGAAGGTTTCTGGGCATATTGCATATTTTGAAGGTAGAGCCACTCAAATGCAGGCAACTCATTTGAATGTGATCTCCCTGAGAAAAGGAAATTAGGATTGGAAATTCGGGGGTGAAAATTAAGATTTCTGCCTTACACATGTGAGGTTTATAGTGTCTGTTAGAAATTTAAAGGGAGGGCCTCCCCTGGTGGCACAGTGGTTGAGCGCTGGGCTGCGAAGCTGCCCGCAGCCTCTGTAGCACCGGTTCGATCCCCGGCCACTGGCGATGGTCCCACATGGCACGCAAACCTCTCCTGCCACCCACTGCTCCCCTCAGCAGTGTACTTCAGTCTTTCTGCCTGTTCTGCTCCCCGCTCTGGCTCTGGTGAATCCTCTCACCCTCCTGCGCTTCTGACTGTACCCAGTGCTTGTATAAATAAATAAATAAATAAATGTTAAAAAAAAAAAAAGAAATTTAAAGGGATTACTAAGTAAACAAATAAATGAATGGGAATTTTAGGGGAGAGGCTTTTACTAAAGATATATATATATATATATATATATATATATATATATAGAGAGAGAGAGAGAGAGAGAGAGAGAGAGAGAGAGAGAGAGAAGACACTTGCATGCAGCATATAGATGATATTAAAAGGAACAGAATTGGGTCAGTTCAGGTAAGGATTAAATATAGATAAAAAATAAAAGCAATCTGAGGACTGAACCCTGGCATTCTGATATTAAGGGGCTGGGGAGAAGAGGATCCAGCAATGGAGACAGAAGGTATGGCCAGTGAGGCAGGATGAAGCGGGGCCTGGTAGCCAATTAAAGAGAATAACAATTGAGCATTGCATTTGATAATAGGCTTTGCCGACATAACAGTACATTTTGCTGAAAAGTGTTGGGGAAATCCTTATTGAAATAAAGTCTAAAAAGTGTAGAAGTGGAAGCCCATGAGTATATATAATTGAAGAAATTTAGTAAAGGCAGCAGAGAAATGGGGATAAATATCTTAATATTTATTTTATAGGTGTACTGTGAGGCTCAATATGAATATCCTCTTATAAGTGTCAAGTATTCACAGTAGTTCCTATTTTTTTTTTTTTACTAAATGGAACAATTCTCAAAATCAATCTACATGGATGTTTAATGCCTGACTATTAATTAACACCATACTATAATTTCCAAATTAACTAAAAGTAAGGTTACTTTGGACCTCTACTTGAAACAATTCTAGTTTGCAGTGTAGGTATCTGCCTCTATCCACCTCTATCTGCCTCTATGCACTGCTTAAGGGCAGGAACTATACTGGATTCCTGTGCATCCTCATGGATTAGTGCAAGAGTAGGTATTAAATTTGCAATAACTAGTTATTGGCCCAATCATCAAATGATGAAATGCATATTAATACAAATATAAATGTGAAAGAATGAAGACTGCATAAGCAATTTAATCTCTTTCTAAAGTTATAAAGCTGCTTTTCTGTGCTGGCTGGAGATGCCTGTTGGCATTGTAGACAGCCTGCCAATACAACCAAGATATGCTTGCAAGGTTTCTGTTTGTAATAATCTCAGATGCACATGCAATCAATAAATTCTGCCACAACAAAAATTACTCTGCCCTTTCCTTGTATAACACAAGGTACGCTCAAATAACCTTTAAGGTAATATGCTCTTACATCAAGCAATAATGTCAAACTTCTCCCCCAAACATTATATAGTCACGGCTGCCATTGCCACCTGCCTCTCTGCAAGGAAGTAAACACTAGGAAATATGGAACCGTCAGAATATAGCCCGTGATTAGGATAACATTGCTACTGTGACTGCTGTTATTCTGCACATCTCTTCCGCACAACTAATGGGATCTATTTACTGGCACTAAAAGAAATGGAGCCCGATAAACAACAAAAACATGCATTCATGAGAAATAGGAAACTTGATGAGTAATAATTACCAAGAATAATTTAAGATGCTTTTATTACTTTTATATTAAATGACTGATACCAACTAGAACATCCTTAACCTCTCTCTTGGCTCCCAGCTGTACGAGTAGCTGCTTCATCTGCTATAAATGCCTATACATTAATTTAGTTTTATACTGCTGAGCAAATTCCATCTCACTATCTGCTCGTGCAAGGAGAGCAGCTAGTTCTTTTCATTCCAGGAGAAAAACGGAGCAATGTACTGTATGTGTCATTTTCAGAAAGACTCGAAACGCTAACCTCCTGTCCCCCTGTTTCCTGATCACTCTCAGTTATCTACCCTGAGGGACAAAAACAGCAGCTGAAAATCCATATTTTCTCTTCAGCTTTGGAACTGCTTTCTGATTATGGTGGTAGATATCAGGTTAAATTTTGTTTTGTTTATGCTCCTTTTCAAATGTCTTTGTATCTCCTGAGTGTGCCAGCTGGGGAAGGGCAGAAGCCCAGAGCAGAAAGGATTAAAAGGGAACTCAATTTGCTTCAAGATGGGAGGGGAGAGGGTAAAGGACTATCCACGAAACCAAATTGACTGTGTCCGTAATTGGTGAAGCTGGGTGATGGGCGCGTGGTGGTTCACCACACTCTTTACAGTTTTATATGCCTGGAATTCTCCATAATGTAAAAGTCATTTCAAAACACAAATGACCCACAGTCTACAATCTATCAACACATGGCATTTATTGAGCATTTAAAATGTCTCTGTCCCTGTTCTGGGCACTGAGGAAAAGAAAGATAAACCACAATACCCGTCTGAAAACAGCTAATAACTTAGTGGATTTAATTGAAATCATAGTAAGTTGTAAAGAGCTTACTGGTCGCTTATGCACCAGGACGATGCAGTCTCATTAAACCCCATATGACTATCATCCCCACAATAGAGGCTCAGGGCAGTTAAGTTACTTGAATGATGTCATAGGACTAGAAAGTAACTGAGCACAAACTTAAATCTAGTTCTGATAAGCTTCAAATTATACTCCCCGAAACACTAGAATCTACACTGCATCTATAGCTGCTGCATCACAAGAAGAAATCTATGTCAAGGAAGGGTACCTTTGTGTAACTATATGGCCCTCCTGGCTTTTCCTGTGCAAAGCCAGGGGAAGTGATGCAGTCAAGCAACAAAGAACACATTCCAGTTCTCTAACAGTCTTACAGACACTTGGCTGAACCACACTATGTACATCAGACATGGTAGGATACAACAGAAGCAAATAATATCTCATTCAGCAACCAATTTCTATGTGTCCATCTGCCTCACATAAGTAAATCAAGCCTGGCCATCTGAAAGAAAAAAGATGAAATTCATTAAAATAATATAGTCATCAATCATAATAGTTTCTGAATGTTTTTATTTTTATTAAGGCTGAAAAGACATCTTGGCCCATTTCAATTTATAGTTATTTTCTGAAAGCATCCCATTTGTGGACAGTAGATCTCCTTATTTCAAACTGTCTGATTTTGAACTTGAAATGAACAGTAAGAGACAATTCACTTGCAGAGAATGTTCTGTTCAAACTAATTCCAAGTGTAATTTTAGCAAGGCAATAAAATCATATAAGCTTTTTCCAGGCTCAAGTATAATTAGAGGCACTATTTTAAAAAAGGCTTTAATTCTTCTTTGGAAAATAACTGGATCCAATTTTTTAAAAAATCAACAAACAAAGCTATGCAATTGTTACTTGCTCACAGTGTAGTAATATAAATAGTAACACTACTTTGGTTAAATGTTTCCTAATCATACTTCTTTGTGCAGTTAGAAAAAGAACATGCATACACACACACACACACATTTCAGTGATTTAATATGTTATAAAAAAGGAGTTTCTGTATCAACATAAGAGATAAAACACCTATTTCTTTCAAATATATGAAGGAAAAGAATAAAATTAACTGGAAAAGAAATGAGAAAGAACTTCAGACAAGGCCAGATCAACATGAAAGTGTCAGAAAGTCCAGTTCACATGCAACTGTGTATTCTGCAGAGAACAAAATAAAAAATATAGTCTCGCCTTATTCTTCTGAAGGAAGCATAATCCTGATTTGAGCACAAACTTGCTATTTCGCTGAAGATAAACTATTTAAGAACCAAAAGGTGGTCTTATCATTTGTCCATCTAACATGGAAAGAATTTTAAAAGTATTGGTGTTTTCGAGTTGGTAAACAGTAACTATATATAAATATCACAAATCTGAAATGAACAGTTGGATAGTTTATACAACCCAGTCATATGTGCAAAAACACAGCTCTCTAAAAAGCAAAGCCATGCTTTGTACAATATAACTTTTGCTGATTTCCATGGTGAAAATATTTCAGTAAATGTCCTGACATCAAACTACTGATAAATGACATTGAAAGATGAGTTGGAAAAAGGTGCTCACACCAGGCTTTCTACATAAGCCCTAGCTCCAGTCCACCCCCTATACACACCCAAGCAACCCAACAGTAAACTTATATTTTCATCTCCCTAGAAATTCCCTTATGCCCCATTCCAGCCAATTTGTAACTTATAAGTAATCACTGTTCAGATTTCTATAACTGTAGATTAGTGTCCCCTGTTCTTGAAACCCATAAAAACTTATTTACACTGTATAATTTACACACTCTTGTCAGCTTCTACATACAAGATATTTTCAGGATTTATCAGTGCTCTCATACATATCAGTAACTGACTCCATATTGCTGAGCATAATTTTATTAAGTGACCATAACACAATTTGTTTATCCATTTTCCTGTTGATGGGCTTTTTTTAGGTTTGAATATTATGAATAAAACTCCTAGAAATCATGCTTGTGGACAGTGTTTTCATCTCTCTAGGAAAGTTACCATGATGAGGGATTCCAGGATCATTTGTGAAGTGAATGTTTAACTTTATAAGAAAATACCAATTTCCCCAAGTGACTATAATAATTCTGCATTCCACCAGCAATATATGAAAGATGTGAACGCTTCACATCCCTGCCAACATTCAGAGTTGCCAGCCTTTTTAATTTTAGCCATTACAGTGGGTGTGAAGTGGTAGCTCCTTATGTTTTGATTTTGCATTCCCTGATGACTAATGATGTTGATTAACTTTTTATCAACTTATTGCCAATTTATGTATCTCTTGGTAAAGTGTGTCTTCAAGTAGATTGCCTATTTTTTTGGTAAAAAATTATTTATATAATTGGGTTTAGAATATCATGGAAGTTTCAGCTGTATGGCATTGTAATTCTACATCTATACATGCTATATTATGACAGTCACCAAAACACACTAACTTCCATTCTCCACTATGCAATCTATGCAATTGACACTTTTTATTTATCCTATTAACCCACCACTCTTTCCTCCTTTGCTTTGGTAACCACCACCTTATTCTTACAGTTTAAGAGTTTGTTTTTGTTTGTTCATTTGTTTTCTTTCCTTACCTCCCATATGAGTTTAGATTTTCTTATTTAACTGAGGAGCACTTTGTTATTTTATACACACACACACACACACACACACACACACACAGCATCTTCTCTCATTTTATGGATTTGTTTTTTTCTTAATAATGACTTTTTTTTTTTTTTTTTTTTTTTTATAGAGGCATGTTTTTATTTATTTATTTATTATATTTGTTTGTCTTGTTTATACATGCACTGGGTACAGTCAGAAGCGCGGGAGGGTGAGAGAATTCACCAGAGCCAGAGCGGGGAGCAGAGCAGGCAGAAGGGCTGAAGTACACTGCTGAGGGGAGCAGCGGGTGGCAGGAGAGGTCTGCGCACCATGTGGGATCCTCCTCCGGTGGCCGGGGAGCAGCCGGGGATCGAACCGGCGCCGCAGAGGCCGCGGGCAGCTTCGCAACCCAGCGCTCAACCGCTGCGCCACCGGGGAGGCCCTTAATAATGACTTTTGAAAGAAGTTCTTAATCAAATATTTCATTAATATCTTCCAAGAACCAGTTATTCAATTAATTATTCATTAATTTTACCTACCCTCTGTTTTCTATTTCATTGATTTTTGCTTAATAATTTACTTCCTTTTAAATTCTTTAGTTTTGATTAGATTTTCTTTCTCTAGCTTTCCTTAACATAAAATTTTAGAACAGTGATTTCAAACCTTTTCCAGCATAGGCACTTGATACAGTGGTTTTCAGTTGGGTGGTGACTTTGCTTCTGAAGTCACTTAGCAAATTCTAAAGATATTTGGGATTGCTACCATTGGAAGTTTACTCCATCAAGTCAGTAACAATAATCTCATGTGTTCTAGATTTCTAAGCTGAATTCTTCTATAATACAGCATAATCATGACATTGACTGCCCATCATTTTGTATTGGTTAGAAACAAGTAACAAATCCCACTGACATTCAAATGGAATGGATTATACCAGCACATGGGATCGCTTGTCTGGTATGGTTGACATTCAGTTTGCCAACTTTTTTGTTACCTATTTTCACCTGTGAGATGTGTGTATGTGTGTGTGTGGGTGTGTGCATGTGTGCGTGTGCGCGCACATATTCCTATGTGTGTTTCTTTCTTTGCATTAACAGAGTAATTTCATTCAAATTAATTCAACCAAGGAATTGTAATACGTCTATATTATTAAATTATTTTTTGGTGCTTGGTAACAAGATTTCAGCTTCTATCCATAATTTATTACAAACTAAGAATTAATATTGGGCCACTTCATAGAAAATGTAACCATAAAATACTATAAGTTTATTTCTTTTAGTTTTTGTGCTACATTTTACTTCTACATGTAGGCAACTCACAATAATATGTTACTATTTTTAATAAGTATTTTAAAGAATTATTATATATTTTAGAGATCTAATGGGATTCCATTAGATGGAATCTTTTGTGCCAAAAGATCATTCAATATTTCTTGTACTGTAGGTCTCCTGGTGACAAATTCTCTCAAGATTTAAAATTCTTAAGATGTATTTTTGATACTCATTTTCAAAGGCTATTTTCACTGGACATAGAATTGTGGGTTGGATTTCTTTCTCTCACCATTTTAAACACATGCAATTGTCTTATGTTAACGCATATATTAAATAACTGTTATCCCACAAATCACGGGGTATGTCTCCTATTTTTTATTTTTCCTCTATTCTTCTGGTGTATTTATTTTTATAGATTCTCTTCCTTTCCAATGACCCTTTGTTCTGCCATAGCTATTCTGCTATTAAGGCTCCACAATGCTTTATTTTTATTTCAGATATTCTTTGGTTCTTCAATTTCCATTTACTCTTTTTTATAGTTCTCATTTCCTTTTGAGTGTCCAATACATTTTCTCATCATGCCTATCTTTTCCTTTAAGCAGTTGAACATATTTATAAAAGATGTTTTAAGGTCTCCATGTTCTAATTCAGTCTTCCAAGCTACCTCAGGGGATAGTTCAATTGATTGCTTCCACTGTCCTCATAACGGGCCACATTTTCTTGTCTTGTTGCACATCTAGTTATTTTCTATGTTTTGACTGTAATAACATACATATAACATAAATTTCACCATTTGAGCCATCTACGGAGTTCAATTCAGTGACATTTAGTAAATTCACAGTGTTTTAGTAGATAGACAATGTCTTCCATCTTCAAGTCAGCAAATGTATGTTGAATTCCTTTGTGCTTTGAATCTTTTCACTTCTTTCATCAGTTGGAGAAAACTTTCTGATTTGAGGAGGTAGTGAGATTAGGTTATTTCCACTGAGGTGGTATCCCTATTTGAATGCCAACCACACCATGTAACATAGCATGATCATGGCAATAACTCAGTATATTCACAGGTTGCAGAATCAGGGTGGAGTATACTCAGAGGGCCATTTTAGAAATCCTGCCTACCATACCATTTATTGATAAGTATTTTGTACTTGGCACCATAATTGATAAATTTTAATTTTTGACAATCCCAAAGTTACACTTTATAATTCCCACATCATATGTGAAGAAAATGAGGTACAGAGGTTCATCATGATTGTTTTTAGTTATAATGTATTAAATGTATGTTTCAGTTCCAGTCAGGCTGACTCCAAAACACATGCTATTAATTATAATAGTGTATGTTTTCACAAGATTTAGATGCTGATGTTGCAGGAGTCAATTTCAGATAATTGAATGGTATCATTTTGTAGATGATAATATCTGTAAAGTTCACAAGGTAAAAATTTTAATGAGAGAAAATTGCTATGGAAGATCTTACCAACTCAATCCCTCATTTATTATTTTAAAGTACATTTGGCTGTTGTCTTAACTAATATTTTAAGTGATTCAACATAGTAAAAAAAAGTCTTAGGATTAATATCATTTTTTCACCAAAAGTAGTTATATTATGAAATTATGCTAGCAAGACAAAGAAGAGATGGGACTTTGTGGGGAGGAAAATACTTGGCTTGCGGTTCTGGGAAGTAAAAAATAACAGAACACAAATCTCTGCACATTTGATCACTTTCCATTGAGTTCAAAGTGTAGGTGAATGTGATGATCTAGTACCAGGTGGTATAAAGTTTAAATTTGTGTTTCCACATGATTTCATATTTCAAAATGTGAATTAATTAGCGTATAAATCATAATTCACTAGCTCAATTTATATGTAATAAAACTATGGAAGAAAATAAAGGTAACCTAAGTGATTTATTCACCCATGTGTTAATGTATGTTTCAGTTCAGTCACCCATGAAAAGTATAGCTGAGCAATTCCAAAAAGAACAGTTCCTTTAGGAAAAAGTAAACATCACTTGCGAAAATAGGGTATCAGCAGAAATGAATGTTCCAAGTTTTCCAATTTCATCTCTGACATGTAAAGTGACTGAAAGTTGTCACTCCAATTCTTACAATGAGAAAATTTGGACAAACTTAATGACTTTTACATTAGAGAACTGAAGTATCAAGAAGATGTCACTGAAAAATCTTGAAATACCAGAACATTCAGAGACAGGACCCAATATTCACTAACCTAGAGAAAAAGCCACTGAAATCCCAAATTGCCCTAAGCCAAGTGTGGATTGGATTAAAATAATGAAAAATACGTGTGGGTCATAATCTTAAGGTGTGCCCTCATGCTTAGATGGACTTTCAGCTGAGGAACTCCACCAAGTTTCCATGCTAATCATCTGAGAAACATCCCTCCTTGGCCCTCACTAGGACCAAGGAAGCATAATCATTGCAAAATGTGCTGATAATATTTTCTATAGCAAAAAATTAGCTCTCCAGTAGAAATCACTTTGTCAGAGGTTTTTCCAGAGCTAGAATTTAATTCCTCCCTGCCGCGGACCAGCACAGCAGTAGACAATGAGGCCGTCTCAGGGTTGAGAGACTGCGCAGGGTGGTCAGGGATTCGGTTAAAGAAATGACAAACAGACACACTTCAAGAGAGAGTGTAAATCTGAGTGTAACTTTATTTTTGTTAGTGGTCAGTATATATATGTTTTTTTCTAAAGGCATAGGAACAGTGAACATCAAAGAAATCAGTTTGTTCATAGGTTTAGCTTATCATTGACAGGGCGGTGATTTATGTCCAAAATACATCTGGACCTAGCTGCATTCCTAAGTAGACAGGTTATTAACTCTTTCTATATTCTTGTACTAATTACTACTACTATTATCTACTTATGTTTACTCATAATTAATTGTCATAGGTAAATTTATATTATAATGTAGTTAATATCAAAGGTACTAAAGTTAAGCACATAATAGAAAGATTATTAAACTACAATTTTATTATAACACAGTGTTTAGTAATGTTTCATTTGCATTAGCCTAATTATTAAATTACGTATGCTTTTTAATTAGCAATCAATGACCAGAAAAAGGAAAGATTTTAGAGAGACAGTTGTAGCAGAATAAAGTTTATGGGCCTTGAGAAAGCGAGATAAGGTTCCAGGTGGTCAGCATTTCTTTTAATCATCTTTGTGGCAGCTTCTGGTGGTCGTTATCTCTTGGCAGGCATTCGGCTTCTCTGCATCTTAGGGAGTTTGCTGTTCATCCCCTGCGCGCATGGTTCCTTGCCCACGCCGGACCTCAGGGACCATGGCAACAGCCATTAGCCCTGAAGGTCACTGCAGGGGGGGGTGCAGCACCTCCCACTACAGTCTCATCCAATCGTCCTGCCTTACTTACAGGAGAAAAAAAAAAATCCCATAATCAAGAGGGGTCAGGATTTCAAGGAATTTATTATTATGGATGTCTATAATACCATTGTCATTTAACATTGTTCTGAAAGAAACAGACCATGCAGTTATAAGTCAATGAAAAAAGAATAAGTATTATAAATGATGAGACTATTTTAGCATTAGTATTATTTAAATATAATGTGATGTTACAGTTCAAAAACTCAAAATAATCAATAGAAAAACCATTAGAAATAATTTTGGTAGGTGTCCAATTATAATGTTAATATGCATAGATGCCCTACCTACAAACAATTTTCAGAAAATATAATGACCATAATATATCATTTGTAATAGCAGCAAGAGGACAGAATAACCTGAAATAACTTGACAAGAAATATGCAGGACCTTTTAGAGAAAACTGAAAGTCCAAGGAACATAAACCATACTTACATAAATGGAAAGACAAATCTCATCCTTGGTAAGGAAGCCTCCATAATGAAAAGCTGGAATGCCTTTTTATTTATAAATTCAGTTGTATCCTAATAAAAATGATGTAATTTAATTTTGCAAAATGACTTTCGAAAAATTAAAATGTGCACATATTGGTCAGACAAAACTGGGAATGGGAGACAAAACTGAAAACTGGTATGGAAACAGAAGGAATCTCCACCGGAAATATCACATTTATTAATGAGTAAATAAGCAGTATAGGAGAATTCTTACATCTTCTGAAATCTTTAGTTTTCCTGATGATTGAAGGAGCTAAATTCTGAGCTATGAAGATCAACAATTTTTAAAAAGTCATCACTTTTTTCTGCTTCAAGACCATTTATTCAAGGAGCTAGAATGTTTTCCTTTTTCTTTCTTTCTTCCTTTTTTTTTTTTTTTTAACCAAAGCAGCATGGCATGGGGCTAAAACACATGCTTTGGATTAAGAGGTAAATTCATAGATCTGGTTTTGTGATTTAATAGTAGGGTGACACTGAGGAAGTTCCTTTACCTTTCTGCAACTCAGACTTATCATTTGTGAAATTAACACTAATATCTATTCCAGCATAATCAGGCTTAAATTAGATGATTTTTATAATGTACCTATCATTTATCTGTGAAGAGTTTTTTGCAGACAGATGATGTCATTTGGTCCCCAGCCACTTTAACTCCATCTGAGATTATACAAGATCAATAGTTCACTGAATTTCCACTTCCATTTATGTTTTTATGGAAGGAGGAAAACTAATAGTTGCTTAATTCCATGTTTTGAAAGTATTAAGAATATGCTGATTGGATTTTTCAGAGTGGAAATATTTCAAGGTACATGTGCTGAGTGTAAATATAGGCACTATTTAGAAACACTGAAGGTTAAAGAACCAAATGGAAGAGTAAAGATGAATTGATATTTTTCCCTAAAATCATAAAGCATGATTAAGTTGCAAGAAAAAAGCTTTTGTAAAATTTAATTCATTTGCATAAATTAATAAACCCGAAAGTTATATGAAAATAAATCTCTCACTGCTTCGCATTAAGTCATAATAACAAAATAAAATGAAATAAGCATGGCTACAATTTACCCAGAGGGTCACTACTGTTCTTTCTACAGTGCAATTCTCCAAGATTTATTTTTTAAAAGATTTATTTATTTATACAAGAACCGGGGTACAGGCCAGATGCGCGGGAGGGTGAGAGGATTCACCGGAGACAGAGCAGGGAACAGAACAGGCAGATGGACCGAAGACACTGCTGAGGGGAGCAGTGCGCGAGGCAGGAGAGGTCTGCTGCGCCATGTGGGATTCTCACCGCTGGCCGGGATCGAACCCGCACTGCAGAGCCTGTGGACAGATTCACAGTGCAGCGCTCAACCGCCTGTGCCACCAGGGAGACCCGCAATTCTCCAAGATTTTAAGAGTCCCTTGAAATTTCCTAACATCAACACAGGTAGGAAGATGACAATGCAAAATGGATGAGGGTGTTGAATAGAAATTATTTATTGAATTAATGAGACATGCAAACAAATCAGTTGGTGATACTAAAAATCTCATATTCATAATATTACAAAAAATGGTGACAAAGGAAAACCCACCCTCTGTCCCCCAACAAAGGTCAACAATTAGACTGCTATCCATGTGCAAAAACAGCTCTGGAACAATTCTGGATCCACTTAATAAATTTTAGTAACACAGTGGAACAAAAACCCTGAGAATAACCACACAAGAAGCATTATGATAATCCAGGATAACCTCCCCATCTATTTCAAATTTCTTTTTTTTAAAGATTTATTAAGTTATTTATAGAAGCACGGGAGAGTGAGAGAATTCACCAGAGCCAGAGTGGGGAACAGACAGGCAAACTGACAAAATACACTGCTGAGGGGAGCAGCGGGCATGGCAGGAGAGGTCTGTTGTGCCATGTGGGACCCTCACCGGTGGCCGGGGATCGAACCGGTGCTGTAGAGGTTGCGGGCAGCTTCACAGCCCAGTGCTCAACCGCTGCGCCACCAGGGGAGGCCCTATTTCAAATTTCTTAATCTAACAATACCTGCAAAATCTCTTTCAACCATGTAAAGTGATGCATCCTTAGAGTTGGGGCCAGGGATTAAAAGTGGTTATCTTTGGTAAGGCAAGCTGTAGGTAAGTTTGGGGCAGAAGGGAAGATATCAGGGTAGGAAAGGCATTTTTAATTTATAATTTTAAAATTTGTATCATGTGCATATAATATTTCATCAAAATTAAGTACAATTTATTTGTATCATTTTTTATTTGTACAATTTATTTGATCACCAGATGATCAAAGTGAACATCAGCAGTGATGTCAGATTGATAATATATATTCTTGATATGATGTGCCCTAGAGTGGCACTTTAATTCTGTGATCTTCATCCCCCAAGCACATCGCTCCGAGTCTAATCATGAGAAAAACATCATGCAAATCCCAACTGAGGAGAATTTTCCAAACTACTTTAGGTTGTTTCCACAACCTTTGTAATAGTGCTGCAACTGATATAGAAATGCATGTACCCATCAAATTAGTGGTTTTGCATTCTTTGGGAAAGTGCTGAGGAGCAGAATTGCTAGGTAATATTGGAGATCTATTTTCAATTCAAGTAGTGATTCTGCTACAATTGTTTGCAGCCTAAGCTAGCTCACAAAGGCAAGGAAAATAGTGAGTTCTGTTAAGTCTCAGTCCAAAATGCCTTCTATTCAGTAATGACAACATTTAGAACAGGTGGGTGACTTGAAATCACATTTGCTATGACCATGGCAGGAGGTAGAAGAAAGGCAAGTAGGTACCATGCTCAAAATGTGCTAGGTGCTTCTCAAATATTAGTGTTGTACACATGATCAAGGTTCTTTTTAAAAGGCAGATTCTGAGCTCTGTTTGAGGTTGGGGACCAAGATTCTATATGTGTAGCAAATTTCCAGATGATGCTGGTGCTGCTGGGACAGGGACCAAATTTTGAATGAAGAGGATATACAGCACCCCAAATCAGTGTCTCACCTTTATTTACATCCATGATTTTCCATATGTGATTTCAAATTCTTATCCTCTCACAATCCATACTAATATTTTCCTGAAAACTAGTGCTAACAAATGTGCATACACTTCTGCCCAAAATTACTAATTACCTCATTTGCATATGGTTAATTCTAATTATGATAGCATTAACACAACAAGGGATTCCCAAAACAGGGAAATAAATATGGAGGCAATGCTATTAATGATTGTTATCTGGGTCATCTTTTCCATTCACCAAAGTTTTAGTTCTTGACTGCCTCATGCTGTGGATCACAAAAATAGAGGGATTTTTTTTATCATCCACCCCTTCACCTTACCTACATTTTCATTTGTCTAACTGATCTAGGCAAATCCTCCTAAATCCACAAATTTAATGCATTCTATTTGAGTTAATGGAACACATAAAATATTTCTGAGCATGTATAATAACATAATTATATGTTGCCATCACCTTTAACAAAGTACATCCTGTGTACTTATTATGTAAACCAACACATTTCACTCTCTTCGAATATATTTTTTCCCTTCATAGGAAGAGGATAATAGTCCCTGAAAGAGTATAAGATATACTTGACTCATTCCTAAACCAGTAATTTAGGGGCAATTATGTGTCTTGGAAAGAAGAGAACATTTCCAATTATCTATCGCTGCATAACAAACTGCCCTATAAATCAGTGGCATAAAAAAAATCAATCCTTATCTTCGATAATTTAATGGCCTTGGCTGAGTGGTGCTCACTGGGGTGTCTCATAAGGTTGCTTCTTTATTCTTATGTTTGCTGCCTAGGCTAAGAGAGTTGGAACAGCTGGAGACTGGTTGTGAATTTCTCCATGGTACCTATCCATATGACTAGCATGGAATTCCATATAGCATGGCCATACCAGGAAAATCTGACTTCTTACATGGTTGTTGACTTTTGCAGAGTTCCAAAAGGCCAGGCAGAAGCTGCATAACTTCTTATGACATAGCTTCAGCAGTTAACTTCTACCATTTTCTATTGGTCATAGCAGTCACAGATTAATCTAAGTTCAAGAAGGTAGAGGAATAGAGTCCATTTTTTGATATATCTACGTATAAAGGAATTGGTAGTAGTTACCTTTGAGATAAATTACCCCAAAACAATGTGGCAAACATTAATTAAGTATGCAATTATTGCACCAATTAACTTCCTGGGGGACCATACATAATATATTAAAGCTAGGGGCAAAGAAGGAATTTCTAGAAGGTTTAACAGAGAAATGGAAAAGAGGTGAATGTAAGAGAAGATGTTAGCAGGAATGAAATTCTTGGGATATCAGAGGTCACAAAAAATTCACCATTATTGATGATTTTTTTTTTCTGTACTTGGTTTCATAAATGTTTTCAACCTCTATGTCTCCACTGAAAATTGTTTCCAGTGTTCTAAGTTTATTATTTCTGAATTTCCCACACAGAAAGCTGTTTATGTAAGTGGTATCATATGGCAAACATATTTTGTGTTTGTGTTCTTTGTAAATACAGTAATGGAAAAAACTGACTTGTATGAAGGAAGAGTTATAGATACGGAGATTGCATTTGTCATATTTGCTTACTTCCCAGAATGCACTAGGCATTTCATAGAACATGTACATGCTGTTCTAAAAGAGGTCAGTCATGCATACAACCACAATGAATTCACTCAGTATAGGTATATTGTGTCTCGGCAACTGCAAGGTTCTTTGCTCTTATAGGATATAAGTGAACAAGAGAATACATAAACATAGTTTATAGCTACCACTACTCATCCCTTTTTGAGAGTAATTAATAATTTTC
This sequence comes from Talpa occidentalis, assembly GCF_014898055.3. Classification (NCBI taxonomy): domain Eukaryota; kingdom Metazoa; phylum Chordata; class Mammalia; order Eulipotyphla; family Talpidae; genus Talpa; species Talpa occidentalis. Next base: position 6,911,726 of record NW_023601543.1, read on the forward strand.
AAAGCCATTTCTTTATTTGATTCTTAGAATAATTGTGAAAAACATAATTTGTTCTGTTCCAGCCCATTAACTGGATCTGAATGTCCTAGGAATTTAGGTTCAAGGAACAGGTAAAATATTCAGGTCAATAGCAACAGAGTCTTCCACCAGTATTCACTGAGATTATGTTCAGGTTTTCCCCTCATCTCTGTAGCCCTTAAACCTTCTCATTCTTTTTTAAAGATTTATTTTATTTATTTATGCACAGAGGATCTGGGGTGTAGACCGGAGGTGCAGGGGGTGAGAGGATTCACCAGAGACAGAGTGGGGAGCAAACAGGAAGACTGACTGAAATACAATGCTGAGGGGAGCAGCTGGGAGATAGGAGAGGTCTGCTGTGCCATGTGGGTCAGCTCCCTGGCTGGCTGGGAACAAACTCATGCCTCAGCGGCTACAGATAGCTTCAAGTGCTTAGACATTAACCCCTGCACCACCAAGGAGGCCCCAAAGTTTTCATTCTTATATTCTACCCATATGGATATCAGTGTATCCATGTTTTGAGAACCTACTTGTTCAACATATTAACATTGGCCCATCCTCTTGACTTCTGTACTTACTTGACCACTCTGTTTGGACTCCAGGATAGTTCTGAAGGAAAAATCATCCTACTGATATCTCTAGCCTTGAGTCCCACATTATTACATTGTTCAGTTACTCCATCAACTGATTCTCAGAGGAGAGTAATTTAGGAGATACTATTGCCATTTCATGAATAATGAAACTGCATTGCAAAATGGTTAAATAAAAGTGTGTAATGGTGCACAGCTTCTGTGTGCTGCCATTAGGGCGTGATTCCTAGCCTATTACTGTTTCTGTTTCACTTAATGTAGTCTAAAAAAAGGAAATATGTGATCTATAATTTGGTGGGATTTGTCAGAGAAAGTACAGAAAGAAGTCAGAACTGATCTAGACCTAGAACTAAGAGAGAGAAATGCAGATTTAAAAGCATGGACCATAGAGAGATCGCCAGTAGCTTAGTCTTATTCAGGGGCACAAAGCTAGCATGTACTAATGTAGGGGTCCAACCCTATTATGCCGGCCTCCAAAGTCTGTGTTGTTTCTGCTCCGCCAGGCTGATGAGAAGTCATCAGATTGCAGGGAAATGGGACTGGATGCAGATTAGAGGACCAAATCCCAGGGGAAAACATTTAGTGCAAGCCCAGCATTAGAACAGTTAAGTATAAACAAAAATTTCTATTGGCCATGTGTTGATTGTTATGCTAAACTATCACCTGGCATGTCAATCCTATCCTTACTGCTTTCTGTGATCACCCCCATACCTTTTGGGGCTAGAAACCGGAAAAATACATTTCCCTGATTATCTTGTCAGAGGGTTCTAATATAGAATCTACCAGTAGAAGTACTTTGTGTAAGGTTTAGAAGACCAAAGAGAAGGAAAGGCTACTACTCTTTCCAACACAGGCAGAGATGCTTGGGGAAATGGAAAACAGGAAGTCTTCAGTGATTTCAGCAAAAGCTTCTTCTGCGAAGCACCCACTTAGGTGTTGCAGGTTGCTGAGCTCATCAGGGACTTCTGTACCTCCAGATAACCTGCAAACCAGCAGGAGTCCTTTTGACCTTTATCCAAAAAAACTTACCAACATTTTGTAAATATCTAATTCTTAATATTACATCCTTTGCCAAAAAATTGCCTGGAGTGCTTTTGGTTTTCTTGATTTTTAAATAAACTCTCACTAGTACATTGACTCTGCTGAGCATCTCCTAAGCATTTTGTACATTTTGTCTTTTTTCATCAACCCATTAAGCCTTTGACATTGGTGTCATTATCTCCATTTGAAAAATGAGTAAATGAAGCCTGGAAAGCTTAACTGACCTTCCCAAGGTCATCCAGTATATAGGTTCTGAGTCAGTATTCAAATATGCAGCACATATCTTGTCTAATATACAGCACTCCTGTGAGGCTACGAGCATGGAGGTAAGCCATACAGGGGAGATGGTGGGTGCTCGTGGGGGCTCTGCACTGTAGCAACTGTTCCCAAGGAGCAGAGGGGCAAAAGGTGTCTTCATCACTTGAAGACTTACCGATTTGGTAGAGGTAACGCACATCTCAAGAGGCATAAACTTGTACTCCTAAATCCCACACAGTGTTGTCAACCAATGTTCCCTCAATTAAAAATGATACAATTTACAGATTTTCCTTTTTAAATATCTATTTCCCTCCTCCATGAGTGCATAGCGGTATCTCCTCCTGGCTGGTGAGTAGTTAAAGATATTTCAAAATAAACTCTGATTTAAAAGTTTGCCAGACAGTTCTTATACAAAACTGGTTGAAAACTAAGACGGTAAGAGCCTTAAAAAGATGTTTCAAAAACTGGCATATCATGATCTAGATGAGGGGCCTCCACTTTTTTCTTCTTTTTTTTTTTTGCCTAATTTCAATTCTCATGAGGGAAGTGTGAATTAGACCAAGGGTCAGAGCTTCTTCTTCCAATCCCTATCCTCCTGTTTGCAAAACAGACTCAAGTAGGGCAGCCTTATACCACTTGCTTCTTTCAGATCTTTCTTGCAATTATGATAATATGAGATTTGCTGTTGTGCTTTTAGAGAAAAGTCTGGATTCAGCCACAAATTCTAATAAGAACTGTACATCTGAAAACCTTAACTGTTACCAAGTTTCCACCACCTGACTTCTTCCATTCTTTATTTATCTGTATGAACACAAATTTGACATTACGGCTAAGGGAGTAATTTGAGTGATTCAAAAGTCCTGGCATGTGACAATTTTATTAAATTACCAAGTTTGGGTTTTAATAATTTCACAATATTACACGCCGAGATCTATCTAATTTTAAAAATGTATGAGGACTTTGTGCTGAAAAATACAGAGTATTTTTTTAAAATAAGGCTGTCTTGGTTTAAAAACAGATTAAAGAAATGTAAGTCAACTTTAAGAACAGTGATGAATGTAAAAACATTCAGTTAAGACCATTTCTGTGCTGTTTGTACTTGAGGTATGTAACATTTGTATACCTGAATTTATTTTAAAGATAAACTGAAATGCACATGGTCAAGTCTTGCGATACAAGGTTGAATGTGTATTTCTTAAAAATACAACTTTGTGTTGTACTTTGAAATAAATGATGCTTTTAAAAAAAAAAAAAAAAGAAAGAAAACTAAGACGGTAGAGCTACCCAGTGGCTTATACAAGATAGACTAATTCATCACCACTCCCGCCTCTGGTAGGGTGACACTTCAATAAACCCTGTTCAAATATGTTTTGGGCACTGGACAAGGCTTTAGTGTTTAGGTAGAGAGAGTCAGTAATCTGATCTGAATAAGGCTGATAGCATAGGATTCTCCCACAGAAGGTTTTCAATAAATGTTGTTGACATTTTACTTACTTTTGGAATCGTGTCTGAGAAGATATGTCTTTGTCTTCTTCCCAGTAAGCACCAACATAGTCTGTCTGTGCCGTGGCTGTCATTACAGCACTACAGTTCAGCAGAATGTGTGTGGAAATTCAAGTTACATCTCATTCCATTGAAAATGAAGCCTAGAACTTTAATCAAATACTTCACAGACACTTTCCAAAGATGCAAGCTTAATGTGTCAAGTTACTCTCCCAAACAGTCGCTGCTTGCATTACCAGAGCCCGTGCTAGATAGAAACATTTACCTTTCCAACCTATCTTCATTTTAGTTTCTGCCAGATTTCTGATTCCCCATTAGCAACCTGCTTTGTATCCACAAAGCTCTGTCTCCCTTTCATATTGCAGTCTGTTCGGGAACATTAGGAAATTAGGAAAGCATCAGTCTTGAGATTCCCGATTCTGCCTTTAGAGATTGCTTAAGACAATGATATTGCCTCTTGTCTTTAAAACACTTTTGTTGATTCATTTGTTCAGGAAATATTTTACCAGCTATTTATTTAACCCAGTATTTGTAGTATTTCTCATGCACAGCATTAAGGTTTGAAGATGCAACAGCGAGCCAGATAGATCCGACCCTCAGGGAGTTACATGCATTTGTGGTGGTGAGGGGGAGGAAGAGCCTGAAATCCACGTGATCTGAATGGGAAAAGTATCAGTTCCAATCTTCAAAGGCCTCTCCATTTAACCTGTCTAAATATATCATTCCATTTTAAAGTATTAATCATTAAAAATATTCGTAAACTGTGTATTGTATGCATAAGATCACACTAGATGCCAGCATGAAAAGATTAGTAAGAATCAGTTCCTGTCCTCAGAGTTCAGTCTGGTGTGAGAAACAGTTGGATAAAATAAGAAAAAGAGCATTACACATTTTGATGTATAATATACCCACTCTACCAGAGACTGTGTTTTATTTGGTACTTGGGGATGAGGGTTTTTGCCAGGTGAGGGGAGTGCATTTCAGCAGCCAGATGAGCCTGTGCAGCATCACTGAGGTGGGCTCTGGGTATGGCATATTCTGCCTGGGATGTGGATCTTAGTCTGCTGCATAGGCCCTCGCCAACACTCTACCCCAAGACCACATTGGCTTTGGAATGTGAAATATTCACCTTGGATACTTGACTGAAGGACTTCAAGCAGCAGGACCTGAGCTTTGTGGCAAAGAGGGCACTCTGGCAGGGTACCCTCCCGTCACCCCAGATTTCCAGAACAGCTTTGCTTTGACCACTCATCCTTTTCCTGCATCAGCCCTGAAATCAATCATGTATTGAGACCCAAACTTCACAGGTTCCCTAGTGAATCCATTGCCCAAGCTTCTATCACATTTTTCCTATAGTACCATTTCTAGATTTCACTCATCAATTAGAAACTGACCATGATTCTTCTTTATGAAAAACTATGCTCTTGCCTCCTTCCTGACAAGGAGTTTATGGGTTTTCTTATCCATTTTCTCTCTCTGAGTATTAAGAAAACGAGATTTTTCTAGCCAAGAAACATACAAAACATGACTTAATATTCCCCCTGCTGCTAATTACCTGTATTCTTAATTAAGTTTTGCAATGTGGGAGAAATAGCACTAGATTTTATGTAAAACATGTCTTGACTCAAATATCAGCCCTGCTCACTGCCTAACTATGAAACTCTGGGCTAAGGAATGCCCAAAGGTCTTAAATCTTCAGATCTTAGAGCTTCAGTTTCCAACTTTGTATAAAAGACTTAATCATAGCTATTGTGAGAGTTGAAATGTGATAACATATGTTTCAGTACCCTAACATGTTCATTAGATTTGATGCCTAATCATATATATTCATGTTGATAACTAATGATTACTTTAGTTCTCTTTTGAAAAAAAAAAATATGTCACAAGCCCATTTCTTGTAGAATAGGAAAATGGTAACCTTTTGCTGTATAACTCAACAGTAAATATTTTCAATTTTGTGGGTAATATGGTATTTATCACAACTTCTCCACTGTGCCGTTTTAGCAATAAGCAGCCATAGACAATACACATATCAGTGGGCCTGGCTATGTTGCAATAAAACTTTATTTACCAGTAAATGCATGCAGGTCCAGATTTGGCCTATGGCCCTAGTGGCTTGATCTCTGTCTTACAATGCAGAAGACGGCAGTTCATGAGAAAGGAAAATAAACTTGGACTATGTAGAGTCACAGATTTAAGTCTCAAATCAACTACTAGTTCCATATTCTTCAGCAATTTATTTAACCCCCTCCTTTATCTCAGTGTCTTCATCTGTGCTCTGTAGACAATAGTATACCCACCTCATAGTATTTTTAATATAATTAAAAAATAATGTTCACTCTAAAATGTAGTCCTAAGTGTAACTGATATAACATTTATTTTGGAGTGGGGTTTCTTTTATATTTGTTGGTTCTTCCTCTTCATTTCTTACTTCCATTCTTCATTCATTCACCCTATAAGTTATAAACTCGTGCAATTTCTCTATTTGTGGCAACTGTTGTTAATGGAGCCTGCTTGCCTTCCCTTTCAACTTCCCACATGAAAACTTAAGTTCAGGGCCTCCCCGGTGGTGCAAGGGGTTGAGCACCGCACTATGGGGCAATCCGCAGCCACTGCAGCACGAGTTTGATCCCCAGCTGACCAGGGAGCAACCCACATGGTGCAGCAGACCACTCCTGTCTCGCCCGTTGCTCCCCTCAGCAGTGGATTTCAGTCAATCTGTTCCCCACTCTGTCTCTGGTGAATCCTCTCGCCCCCCACACCTCTGGCTGGTATCCCAGTTCTTGTATATATAAATAAATCTGAAAAAAAGAGAAAAAATTAATAAATTTTATTTTTATATTCCCCATATAATTGCAACCCCCTTATTTTGACCCCAATCCCTCCCCTCCCCGCCCTCCGCCCCCCACAGAGTGTCTCTGGGTCATATTTTTTTGTTGATTTTGATTTTCACTTTCTTATAGTTATTCTTTTTCCTGGTCCCTTATTTAAGTTTTCTAGATTCCTGCTATGAGTGAGACCCTCCGGTATTTTTCTTTTTCTTTCTGGCTTATTTCGCTGAGCATGATCCCTTCCAGCGCCGTCCATGTTGCTGCAAATTGCATGTGTTTATCTTTTTTGAATGCTGAGTAATATTCCATGGTGTATATGTACCACATCTTCTTGATCCAGTCATCTATTTTTGGGCATTTGGGCTGTTTCCAAAGCTTAGCTATTGTAAATAGTGCTGCTATAAACATAGGGGTGCAGGTGCTCCTTGGAATTGATGTTTCTGTGTTCTTTGGGTAAATACCTAGGAGAGGAATTGCTGGATCCTATGGAAGCTCTTTGTTTAGTAGGTCCAGAAATCTCCACACAGCTCTCCATAGTGGTTGGACCAGTTTGCACTCCCACCAACAGTGCAGGAAAGTTCCAAAAAGAAAAAAAAAAAAAAAAAACTTAAGTTCATTTTTCTTAGAAATGGTAGAACCAGGCAGGGACAATGTGTAAATTTTGTCACATGTGTGTATGAAAGAATAGTAGAACATTTACGTTCACACATACATTGTTTTATTTGAAAATCCTGAGTTGAAATTGGAATCACATAATCTACTTGACTCAGGAGAAACAGACTAATGATACTTAGAATAAATCAATTTTTTGAAAACTGAGGCAATGATAGCTTAGTGGTATAGGATGACACCCTTCAGGTGTATGTTACCACTCTGCACCACCACCAAAGCACCCCAGTCCACTGGCTCCCCATGTCACTTTGCTCTTCCCCTTCTCTTCCTCCTCTTTAGCCTCAATTCTGTAGTCACATTTCTAGAATTTGTTACTGGATTGCTTTTACCAGACCCTTTGTTTTGTTTTTCTATATAGGATAAATCACTCTTAATTAGCATAATGCTACCCAGAACAGCTATTAATCTAGGCCTATTGGAATGAATTGGTTACATAAATATTATTTTAAGAGCCAGATTATAAATTGAGCATAAATCTAATCAGTAGGCTGGCCAAAAATGAATGTAAAACTCTGATTCATGTATGCCTGCCATCATAAACACCTAGTGGTCTGAGGAAAGAGAAATGGGGGGCCTGATTTTTATTGTACCTGTCTGTGCCAGGTACACTATTAGGGTCTTTGCATAAGTCAGCAAATTGAATCCACAGCTGTAGTCTATTATTCATATAATAAAGGTGAAGAAACTGAGACTCAGTTTAAATTATTTAATATCACATGATAGAATTTTAATAAATTTAATAACCCCGGTATACACCCTTAAATATCATATCATTTACATTCTCATTTCCCTAACTTGATACCTTGGTGAAAATATCAAAATGAATTAATACTCTGGTCTGCAAACCAATCAAATCAGTCTGAGCATGATATACACTCTGAAAAAGTTAATTGTTGCTTTTATAGGCTGAAAGCTACACTGAATGAAGACTCTTCAGACTGTTCCTTAAACTGTTAGGCTAGATTAAACTTAGAAGTTTTAACCCCAGATCTTAGAACTAGCTCCTTGAAGGACTTTTCTTTCCTTATGGGTGAACATGGATACATGAGTCACTTACACCTGTCATTTTGTTGCTCAAAAAAAGGGCCTGCACACATTCTTTGAATATTGAAACTCTAGTGGTTAAATTCCTGCCTCTTCTGCCTCCCTGCTCCTGTCTTCACTATGAGATCAGTTATGAGTACGTGTTTGGTTTGCATAAATAATGTGTGAAGTGAAAAGATGCTATATCAAACCTACTTTAATATGGAAAACACAGGCATTAGGAAAAAGTAAAAAAAAAAATAATCCAGAATTAGCTTAACTTTGAATAATTAAAAAGGCAACTCTCCTGCAAGTGTCAGAAAGATTAGCAAACTCCTCTTTTCCATAAAGGTTCCCCTGGCACCCCAACAAACTGTCTTTGGAGAAATCAAAGCAACAGGTGTAATCCCAGTTAAATATTGGATCTTCAATTGCATATATTTAGATACACCTGTCCTCATAATTACCCACTGAAAGCCTTTTTTCTTGCTGTCTGATTTATCAATATCAGTCTGGACTCTATTCAGAGACCTTTATTCTGTTTTTGTTTCCCCTTTGTAGTTTAATCAAATGGGTCTACACTTTGTGCTTATGCCTGCTTATATGCTGTAACTAATTAGCAGTCACCTAGGTGTGACTAAGTGATCGATTAGTGCCATTGAGCATTACAAGTCTCAATTTGCTAAATGTTCTCATAAGACTGCAGACACATAACAATCATTTCTTGAAAGATACCTGTCCTTTATTTTTCATTTTACTAGCTAAACTAAGCCATACTACCCTTACCTTTGTGGAAAATTTAGGAATAACTAGTTTTATTAGAAATTAGTGAAGACACATACAGTTCATGGAAAATATATGAAGGAACAATACATCATTTAGAACTGAAGTATAATTGTCCTTCTAAGCATATATATATATATATATATATATATATATATATATATATATATTTACTTTCCCAGAAGTAATGTTTGCTTTGTCAGTGTCACACCATCTAAGTAATAAATGTTTTAATCATGTCAGTGAGAGGAGAGGGTTACAAACAAAATCCATATGGTGCCACCATCAGAGGCACGCATGGAATGGACTAGAAGCCATATGCTTTGTTTACTATCTGTATGACTGCCCCAAAGTATTGTTGTTTCAGGTATATCTTTAGAAACCACAAGATGCTTATTTTATTATGAAACGGAGCAAATAAAACATCATAACGGAAAACATTGTACTTGACCTGTGTAATAAAATTCAGGGCTCAATTTTCTTGATTTCTTTATTTAGAGGTTACCATTTGGGAAACAGAGGACGTAAAGTGAGCCATTGAAAAATATGCAGCCATTTTTGAACTGCAGACTTACAATATAGTATAGGCTGTTCATTCTAACAAGCAATGATTGATAAATCATTGTGCTTATTTCTAAGCACAATGGGGAGACGATAGCAACAGCTCCAACAGCTGTGGGGTAGTCTACACAAAATACACGTAGTTTTTTTTTTTTTATATAATAAATTTTATTTTTATATTCCCCATACAATTGCAACCCCCTTATTTTGACCCCAATCCCTCCCCTCCCGCCCTCTACCCCCATAGAGTGTCTCTGGTTCATAGTTTTTTGTTGATTTTGATTTTCACTTTCTTATAGTTATTCATTTTCCTGGTCCCTTATTTAAGTTTTCTAGATTCCTGCTATGAGTGAGACCATCCGGAAAATACACGTAGTTTTTAAAATAAAACCACATTGTTCCCAAGAGTAGAATGAAGCTTGAGAAGCTGTTTTGATATAACAAAATTTCCAGAATCACAATTGGTGTGGAACACGATGAGGAGCAAAGATAAGCATTTAGGAGAAAACCACAACTGTAAGTCATAGGTGGTTTCTGACTCCAAAGAGCCAAGAGCTTATGGTGGGACAGGGGAGGAAGACAGAGATAGAAGCTCACCAATAGGAGAGATATTATAATATTTGGGAGCAGGTTTATTCCTTTCCTATTGATTTATTGCCTTTGAAGTTCCAGACATTCCACTAGGTGTTGCAATACTGAGAAGTCCTTATTTACAAAAAATGTTGCCCCTATTGAAATGAGGCAGGCATGAAAACAAATCATAAATGCAGTGTAGTTCATGCTATATTTGAGACTTTGTGTAATCAAAGGATACAAGAACTCATGTTCCCTTCCTTCACCAAGCTCATCCCATTACCTGCCTACTTCAGAGAGGACAACTCAAGCGTTTAAACTTAAATGAAAGAACAAGTGTTGCGTGTACACATATGTCTAGAAGCTTATAGCGTGCCTTGTTTTATTGTTATTCTTCACAAAATGTAATATATTTTCTACCTTATTCCATAGAACTGATTTTCAAGATAATTCTACCCTTAACAAGAAATTAGACCCAAATATGATTTAAAAGAATATGCCACATGTTCTGAGAAGCATTATTGTTATACATAAGGGCACTGGGATAAAAGAAACTTGTGTTGGAATTCCAGGTCTGCCACTATCTGTGATTGTGTGCAAGTTACTTTTATTACAGTTCTTTGCTCCTTATGTCTCCATCAGTAAAGTTATTGCAATTCTATTACTTGGCATTGTTGAGAACACTAATTAAATCAATGCATATGAAACATCTGGCAAAAAGAGATGTTTAATCCAGTATGTGATGAACTTCCAGAAGATCTTCAGTAAGACTAGACCATTTCCTCTGCTGTGTGTCGCAGGCTCTCCCCTCCAACACTATTGGAGCCATTAGTGTTACTTTTCCTTTTCCCCAATATGTTCTCTAATCTGCATTCTGTACCACCACCCCCAGTCGAGGCTGTGGCCCAGCTCTACAGTGACATACGCTACATAAGGCACCGCCTCTACTCATGAACCTTCTTTGCTGCTCTCTTCCCACAGCATCTGGGAAAAGCACATTCAGGAAAGCTTTCTCCATGAGGCTAAATTTTCCCACAATACCTCGTTTCCAAATGCCTCACAAGATGTTTCTGGTCCTGTAGGGGTTATTGACATACATTTCACATCAACTATATATGAGGTGGTAAAGCACACAGTACTCAGAAAAGCTTGTCTTCAAACACATTGCAACTCAGATGCAGCGTCGGGTCCTCCATAGTGGATAGGGACAGACTGCCAACAGCATTCATCCACTGACAGTAAATTGTAGTTGAGTCCAAAAAAAGGTAAGCATGTCTTAATGTTATGAAGTATGACTCACAGACTACAGCACATCTGATACAAACCATTGGAACTCATAATAAATGAAGAAGTTAAAAAAATGTTGTTGTCATTTTGAGTTATATTCAAATACAAAAATCTGGCTCCAGATATTACCTTGGAGGAAAACAGAAATTCTCATTTCAAGCTGGGACACATTATCCTTGAGCCTAATTTTTCAGCCAAGTAATGACCCCTATGTTTTCTTTTTAGATCGTATAACTCATCAAGTTATTTATGATCTGGGTAAGATGCTAAAATGGCTTTGGCATATCAGATGAACGTTGGTGGTGCATTGCCGGACCCAGTTACAATGGCACTCTGTCTTTGACCTTCTTCGTTTTCAGAGATAACTTTAGATGGACAACTCATTTTTTAAAGTGTTTGACAAGTTTATTTAGAGAAAATGCATGATCTGATTTGGCAAGCTCAGGAGACAAAGAGCCTCAAAACTTTCATCTCTTTGAGTGAACTAAATAGTTACAATGACGCATAATCTTTGCCCCTAGAGAGTGGGGTGGGAGAAGGCTAGCAGTACACACATGTCTCATCTTTTATAAATCATAAGCAAAATTATAGATCTAGATATAGGTCAAAAGGCTACAGGATCAGCATCAGGATAGTGGGAGTCACACAGAATCATTGGTATTTCCGCTCTCCATCAGTTCTTAGTTAGGGTGTCTGGCAACACAGTAGGTTTTCACAAATCCATTCTTTGCATCAACATCTTACATTTATACAAGGAAATGTCCTGCTAAGAAATGTAGGCTTCTAGAGGGATAACTTTATACACTTTCCCTCATCTTTTGACAAGTAGACTTTGGAAGATAACAGAAAACTCAAAGGATAAAACATCTTTGAGAATAGAAATGTCTCACCCAGTGTATGATGGGAAACTGTGATTGTGTGTGTGTGTGTGTGTGTGTGTTTGAACAGGACAGTGAAGTTGAGGGCAAATGACACACAGCATAGAACATCACAAATATGACATTTTTTCTCTGCCCTATAGAATTATGGATTTGTTTTACTGAAGTTTTGAGAGCTACTTCTTTGGGAAATGACTCCAGGATGGATAATTGCCCATCACATTATTCACTCTTTAAACAACATTACAGATTACACCTGTGGGGGGAGGGGCGGGGATTGGGTAAAGATCTTTTTCTATCTGGTTAACAAATGGATAGTATCTCACAAAGTGGTCACTTTCAGGCTAAAGCAAAATGTCTTTTAAAAGGAGAAAAATAAAATTGTCCATTTATTCTCATAGTCTCAGAATAATATAAATTATTTTACATTGAAAGTGGTAAACTTATCCTTGCTAATATGAAAGATCAAAAATCGAGGGCATTGAGATTTAAAATAAATCATGCCAATTTGGTTATTTTACTTTTACTTTGGATTAATTAAGGGAATAAGTATTTGTTCATTTTTCTTCAAGGAATATTGGTTTATAGCACAGGTTTCAAGCATACAGCCTTTTGAATCAACATCTATGCCAACTGCAGTAGGCTCGCCACCACAGGTCTAGTTTCCATCCATGAATTCACCTCTTTCCATCTGGCAGCCACTATATTGTCTTATAGCCTAAAAGTTTATTTTTGTTTTACTTAGTACCTTTGTTTCTTTATTTGCTACACATGAGTGGAGTTACATGGAGTTTGTCTTTCTCCATCTGACTTATTTCACTAAGCATAATAGCCATTGTGTTATAAATAGCAGGATTTCATCTTTTTAGAGCTGGTTTCCTGATTATCTGATGAGAATGGTGTTATGCATGGCATGCCCATCAGAGATGGATGACAGACCTCTGTAATTGCCCTAGGGAAATTGACAGTCCAGTGAGGGAGATAAGGAGGGCTTTAAAACTATAATGCACAATATAAGAAAATGCCTAAGGAGAAATTCAGAGTCTGCTTTCTAAAAGGTCTGAGGGAACTACCACTTCTAGTTGAAGTGGTTCAGAAAAGGGCTCTGGGATAAGGAGGACTGGAGCGCAGCTCTACCTCAGGGGTCAAGTACACAAATCAATCTGGAGGACAGTCATTCCAGAGCTTGTGATTTTGAGATTTCTTTGAATGAGTTGAGAGTAACTTAAGTTGGAGGAAGCAGGTTGCAAAGGTTCTTGAAAATCAGACTGAAGAAAAGAGGGTTACCAATATGGGATATATTTAGCATTATAATAAATAAAATTCAGACACCACACACATGTACTTGAAGCCACTCTCCCTGTGGTGAGAGGGGTCCTTGGGGAAAGTCCCAATCCTGTCACTCTTCAGCTTATTTTCCCTTCAGTTCTTTGGAAAAAAACCCAAATCTTAACCTGCTGACACGACCTATCTTACCTCCCTTTGCAACAGTCTGCTGAACTTCCAACCTGTTTTCTGTGGTTCTTGAGAGTACTGGAGGTACACGTTGCTCTTTCTCACATCTAGACCTTTCCATACCCTTTTTCTACCGGGAATAGTCTTCCCACTGAACTTTGGCTCCCACATCTTATGTTTCAGAGCTGATCTAAAATATCACTCTCCTGCTACTCTTGAGGCCTGTTATAAGCCCTGTCATCTACTCTCTTAGCAAATACCCTTCATAAGATTTAGCACAGTTTGTAATAATTAAATGAACCCATGAATAATGACAAGTGCATACTGAGCCATCAAAATGCACCAGGCACCATGCTAAGTGTTTAATGAATGTTTATTGAATGGATGCAGGAATGAATGAATGAAAAATTAATCAATGCAGTAGTCAAGAAGGAGGAATTAATAACTCAGATTTCATCAAGTTTTAAGTCCACACTTTCTTTTAATTACCAAATTCCAATATCTGTGCATGTGACTGCTGAAGATTCTGCTTTGTACCTCAAATACTGGATCTTCAGGGGAAAATCTAATGTGTTCAATACGTCATCTGCTGGGTGTTACTTAGGGGAGAGCTCATACCAAACAACGTTTGGATGAGACACTTAAAGTTTGATGAGCAATTACCATGTTCCAGGGGCTGTTAAATTTATTGGAGATATGTAAGTATATGAAATACCTGTGAATCCTTCTATAACTGTGTGTGTTGTGTGTACATTCATGTCATCCTCACAACACTGTAGACACTGCAAGAAGACTGGTTTCACATCACCGCATGCCACAAAGAGGAAACTGAGACCTGGCAGGCAAAATAATATCTGCAAGTTCTCTATGAGGTAGAACTTAAAAGACCAGACAGGACAATGTTCTCCTTCCCGAACCTCAAACTTTTCCATAGTGGTTTCCGACCATCTTCTGTGAGCTTCTCTCTTCCCCAGCCCCCACCTCCCACCGTATTGTTGGGGTCACTTTACTCCTCCCAACTGTAGTGCTTGTAGGTAGAATGTGTCTCCTGTTAGTAGGGTTGCCTGAGGAAAAATACAAGGTGCCCACTTAAACTTGAATTTCAGATAAGCAGCAAATAATTGTTGAATATAAATTTGTCCCAAACGTTACAGACAAGATAGACTAAAAATACATTTGTTTTTATACAAAATTCCAATTTAGTTGAGCATTTGCAGTCATTGTATTTACTAAATGCAGCAGCTCCGCTAAACAGAACCAGTCTCAGCTTTCCAAAGTCCAGAGTAAGGAGATAGTTTCCCCTTTCTGCTGTCACAAGCCCGACTCTTAATTCGTTCCCTAGCCTTCTAAGCTGTGGGTAACTATTTTAGTCCCTGTTTCTGCTTTGCTAGACCCTTCTAAGTGGGTCTTCTATCTGCTTTTACATAGCACAGCACAATTTTTTCTCTTAATCTCAGCTCGTTTTCGTGCTTCTCGCATGCATCTCCTTGTGGCTCCTATGTGGCCTCCTCAGCCCATTTCACTACCTCATTGCTCAACAGGTTGTAACTTATGAAGATGAAAAGAAAAGTGGTAACTTCTCAGTTTAATTGCATTCCCCAGCTAGAGAACAAGCTTCTGAGTTTCATTTGTTTTTATTGCCTACTTCAAATCTGAGCAATTGGCTCTTTTAAGTAATCGATACTTAGTAAAGATGTGATTGGTAACTTTTACATTTTTACTCAATGTACTTTGTGGCGATGTGTTTAGGGAGTACATCTCCCTACTAGAAGATGCTTAATATGTCACTCAAAGTGGAGGTTATCAGGAACCTTCTGAAAGAGAAGGGAAGAGCCAGCTAGATATTAGCCTCTAGGGCTTGCCAACCCCAGAGGCCCAAAGTGTGTACTTTGCATAAATCTGAAGCCCATGACAGCCGGATGGGTCCTTAGTGTTGCCCTAATGTCACCCCTTATCAAATGCAGACAACACGTGACTGGGACTCCCAAAGAAGAAGTGACTAGACCAAGGGCAGAGAGGATCCTTGTCCAGTAATATATGGCCACCAAGTTGTGCTATCAGAAAAACTGCAGTGGTAGAATCACTGAACTTGGCCTCCAACACTTAATCACTATGTGATCCTTGAGATGGCATTGATCGTCCTTGCAGCTGAACTTGTCTCTGCAATGGCGATAATAATATGGAAGCATCTACCTCACCGGAGGCAATGAAATAATGTAGATGACAGCCCTCTGTCAATGGGAAAGTCCTGTGTGAATGCAAGCAAGTATAATTTGTAGCCAGTACTACTGCAGCAGGAATTGGAATTGGTGAATCTGAGGTGCCATTTTCCTCCGGGTTAATGCAGAGTCAGTGACCCGGCCCTTTATTGAAGCCCTCTCTTCCTGATACGGGTTCTCTTAAACAAATATTTAGCACAAGCTGTTCTGATCATCTGTAGTCATTAAAAAGATTAAAGTTTTTTTTCCCCCTTTCCTAATAATAATGTATTAACATCAGTGGTCTGACCATATTCCAGTCTCAGTAATTGTCTTCCTCCTTACTATTCCTTAATGAGGTTCAGAAGGTTAATTAGTTGCTAGCAAAATACTAAAGTACTTAATGGAGGTAATCTAGCAGGACAATATCTAAAAGTAGACCTTTGGTGAATGACTAGACAGTTGATATAATGAACTAAGAAACTAACAATTTTATTAATACTCTATTAATTTAATACAAGGTGACTTAAAAATAAAGATGCCTTTATTATTATGATAGAGCAAACTTTGAGACTGAGAAGCGATTTTTAATGTCAGCCTATAGCTGTCATTACAAAACAGTCTAAATATTTTAAAAGAAAGAATAAAATAGAATATATCATTGTCATTGGAATAGAAATAAATTGATAGATGAGTAAGGCACTCATTTGTATTGACTTAAATTGTGAACAATATTAGATCCCTGAAACCCCCCAAAGAGATTGTGCTCTGCTTGCATAGTTATACATTATCGTATTCTAGTGGAATCTATTTCTTGAAGATATTGGCTTGACTCATTTAGAGGAAGTCAGTTTTCATTATACACACACATAATTATATTCTCATATGTACAGCCACGGAGAAGCAATATATGCTTCTTTTATTTGCTTGGGTTTTATTTGGTTATTTTTCAGACACATTTGTAAAAGGCACAAGCTGGGGATTGCAGAAGAAGAAATGATATAAGATCAAGTGCTTAGTATGTGAATCATTCCACATATTGCAAGTGTTTGGCCCCAAGGATAATGATATTTGATTTGAAAGAACTTGGAAATTTGAAATTGTCTTTTCATCACACACACACTCTGCACACATCACATACTCTCACATATGTTTGTGTAATTATTTTCTAAATTAGTGATACTGGATGTTATGTGTTAAGGTTATACATCTTCTTGGCCTACCATTTCTTTATTCCTGGCAATAATTGACCCTGTAATTTTATTTGAGGTGAGAGAGAAAGATAGATTTTTGGACAAGACAGAAAAAGAAGTTTATTCTGTGTGTTTCCATAGAGGATTTAGGCAAATTTCAACAACAGAGAATCTACAATAAAATAGAAAAACTGAGTATTGGAAAATAAAAATGTGCTGACCGCAAGTACAGTTGTTTCCTGACAAGCATGGAAGAAAGGAGGCACAGCTGGATCCAAAGTCCCCATTAGAGGAAAAAAGAAATGTTAACATCACTCAGGAGATACATTTTCCCCACTAACACTAACCTTTAAACGCAATAGCTTATACATTGTTTGATGTTGGAGAAACTGAGTAATATAAAAGAAATTATCCTTAAAAATGATGACAGGAGTGAAAAAAGGGTGTCCACAGAGCCATTACTCCCAGGTGCCTTTAGTAAGCAAGGAGGGAGGAAAAGAGCTTGCTCCTCTGACAGAGCATTGGCCAAATCATGTAACTTGCTGGTGGTTTCCTGGTTTCTGGTTAACTCGAGGTGCTATGAAATGGATATGAAATGCATGGGCCTTAAAATACTTTCCCTAAATATTACTTTTTTCACAGGAGTAATACTTCATTAGATCTTTAAATTAAATTGTGACATTCTTAAAAGAGCTATTCAAACTCTAGGTAAAATATATAATATGTATAGAAACATCTCACAGCAATTTAAAAGCTTATAAATGAGGCATGTCTGGCCTTATCTAGTGAAATCACTTTCAGGAAAAAATTCACAGACTGCCATTTTCCCAGGGCCCAAAGGAGCAATCAACCTACTTAGAACAGGTGTCCATTAAGCCAGTGGCTCACACCCAAACTTCCTGAAAGAGCTGTTACCATCTTATCTTTTCACCTCCCACTCACATCTGTCATCATTCCTAATTGACTCAGTTCCCCAATTCTCCCCCACAATTATACTTGATAAGGGCACTAGTGATGTCTGTTTTGCTAAATGCAGTGGGTCCCTATCAGTTTCTCCATCCTTCCTTCTTTAACAGATATTTGTTGATTGACAACCATATGTTAGGCACTCCCTTCCTGTACAGAAAAACAGATAGCAATTAAATTATATGATTTCAGTGATATGTTTAATGATGAAATACAAGGCATTTTTGAAACTTATAACAAAGGATTTCACTAAATCATGGGGAATCATTTAATCTCTCAACACATTTGGCCTCTGTGATACCACACTGCCCTGGATTTCCTCCGTTCTTACTGACTGCTTCTCTGCTTCCATGCTGACACTTTCTTTGTTTGACCTTTAAATATTTGTCAAGGACAGTCATGGTTTACACAGGACAGTTCTGCTTTGCTTGCCTTCCTGGCGTAATTATTAATAGCTTCCTCATGACCTGAGAACTTCAGATTCCTAATACTCTGCACTATAGTCATTACATTGAAGGATTGAAGATTGAAGAAGTCAGGGATTCTGAAACACTGCTTGGAGTAGAACTCCATATCCATCATGAATTCCTGTCCTGATCCACAATGAATCCCCTTATTGTTGCAGTAACCTAAATAAATGCATTTGTTTTCTCTGACTGGGCAACATATAGCCAGAAACATGGGAGTGTAAGACTATGCTGTTTTTATGTATTGCTTTTGTGCATCAAGAGTCTGATTCCAGTTGAACTAACTTAACTACAACCTATTGTCAGGGTCTCAAAGGCTACACCCAAAGTGTTAGTCAGACTGCATTCCTTTCTAGAGTGGAGAATCTTCTTCCCATTCAGGTTGTTGCCAGTTCCTTGTGCTACAGAATTGGCAATCCTCTTTTCTTGCTGACTGTAGGCCAGGGGGTCCAAGAGACCTCCCATTTTCTTGTCACCCAGTCTACTCCATAGACCTCTCACAACATGGGTATTTGATGCTTCAAGACCAAGAAGAGACCTTCTAGCTCCAATCTACTAAGATGGAGGCTCATATAAGGGGATATAACCCATCACCTTGGCCATGTCACCATACTCATATATGGTGCTACTTGAGTTCATATACACTCAAGGGGGAGGGTGTTACACAAGGGGGAATCTGAGGCTATGTCCACCCCTGTAAGTCCCTGCTTCATTCAGTTGAAGATAGCTTTGGTATATGTTTCCTCAAACAGTTAATGAATGTGGCAGAGCTTTAGTAAGTAAATATAATAATGCTCACACATTTTCTCTTTTGTCATTTGCTTCCTATCAACATCTGTCCACTTCAAACAGAATACAAGAAATCATTTTTTTCATTAATATAACTTCTTTCCTAGTGGAATGTTAATTAACAATAACTAAAGGTCTGAAGTTCTGAAGTTTGGTAAACTAGGTCGACAGGTTCTATGCACTGTTTAAGCATTATTTGTCGATTTTTTTTTTAAATCAGAACTCAGTTACTGCATTGCTACTTAATAAGTTGAATTTATGCTTCTAGAATCACTAATTTGTAACCTCACCTTTATCCCTTAACTGAGTTATGCCAAACTATGAGATGGGGAATTCCTGAGCAAACATGAAGCAACTGAAAGAGATTACATGATCTTAGAATTTAAAACCCAATCAAGGAGCTGTTATGTAGAAATACATTTTATTAGTTTTTCTAAATGAAATATTGCTTTTTACTACTTTAGACTAAATAAAAGATGTAGTAACTAATTAAAAGAGACTTGTTTTTACTTTCAGGAAAGTAACAAGTTTTCTACAGAGAATGAATATGAAAACTAGATTATGTAAAATGGTTATTTTAAAATACTTCTTCAAAAGGCGGTGGTTTCATTATATTTGAAAGTGACTTGAAGGCAACCTCTAAGTCTGAAACAATTAATAAAATATACATTGCTTATAAGATTACAGTACTATTAGGAGAAGACTTGTAAATATCAAACTAATGGAATGTACTTCTTTGTGTATTTATTTATAGAGGAAACTCATAAAGCAAAAAGTATACATACATGTTGACTTCAAAAGATAGATTTTTCTTGGGGCCTCCCAGGTAGGGCAGCAGTTGAGTGCCGGGTTGCGAAGCTGCCCGCAGCCTCTGCAGCGCCAGTTCAATTCCCGGCTGCTCTGGCTCTGGTGAATTCTCTCACCCTCCCGCGCTTCTGACTATACCCAGTGCTTGTATAAAAAAAAAAAAAAAGATAGCTTTTTCTCTTTTAATAGGCTCAAATAACACTAGATTAAAATGTTTATCTTTCTACAAGGAAATATTTTGAGCAACCTTAAATGTAAGCACTTCCACATATGTACTATTTTAAAAAGTGAGTGCCTACTTCTCTGAAAAGATTTAATCAAGGCAGGTTACTATTTGATTTCTATCTCATATGCACTCTTGTTGATACATCCTGAAGAAAGGCACAAACAAGGAAGGATAGAGTCTTTGCTCTTAAGTAGTTTACAATCAAATTAACAAGTCAAGTCAACAACAAAGAACATAGAATTGTTGATGTGAAAATGAAATAATGATTTCACATTTCAAATAGAAGAGACAAGGTAGTTCATGGATGATATAATGAGTCTCAGAAATGACTGCAGGATTTTAAATGAGGGAAAAGCCATTGGGAGGAATAGGTAGTACGTGGAATAGAGCACAGTCAGGTGGGTAGTTAGCAGGAGTTTTCCTTTTCTAGTTCTGTTACCAATTAGTTGTATGACCTACAGATCTCCACTTTCTTTCCTTGGTTTCAGCTTCTTCCTTTATAAACTGAAAGCTGTCGCTATCATGAACGGTATACAATGTCCGTTCAAACTTTAAGAATCTATGGTCTGGTCATTGCTGTGAACAGTTTGTTAGGAAGACGCGAGAAGGCAGACATGAGAAGGCATGGGCGGGGTCTTGCTGAACGTGATTTGAACAGACAGGAGGCAGCATGAGGGAAGGTGGGAAGGCACACTGCCTAAGCCAAGGTTTGGAGGTAGTTCCCCAAGGAATCCATCAATACAGGATGAACATTTGCCCTGGTTTTCCTGATCATGAAGACACATTTATTTTCTTCTTTTACTATAAAAAGTCTATGAGATAGTCTTCATTTCCCCAACAACTACTGACATTACAGCATTGGAAATGACTGTATACATGTCCAGCAATGTCCCTTTAAATAGATTGTGGATTCCTTAAGGTAAGAAACATACCAAAAAATCCCAGAATCTCTGCTTCACAATGGATCTCAGGTCAGATCTGTTAATTTTCAATTTTTCTATTTGAATGTTAAAATGAGGAGAGAAAAATGCAAACCAGACTGATCAGAATATTTCTCTATTCAGGAGAGATTCCAGGTCCTAGTCTTTATTAAATTTCTTGTCATCTGAAGAATTAAATATAATTATAATAAACTCAGTTGAGATTTGATTATAATCTGTGGAGTTTTTCTTTCCAATGACATAGCTTCATATTAACTCTTAAATATAAATGTGTAACCTTTCTCTAAATTATTAGAGACTCATATTCCTCTGAGCATTTTACAGAATAGTTATTAGAAAGTATTTTGAAGACTGCACAAACATTCTCATTAACTCTGACAACAGCACTCAGAGGCAGGAAGGTGGCCCAAAATTTTTTTCATAAGCTGCCAGTTCCAGACCCCAGTTCCATTCTGAAGGACTCAAGGTATCACTGCACCTATGGTTAAGTGAAAGTCCATACTCACTTCCCAGTCACTAGAAGTTCATTCTTAGTCATTAAATGAAGACTGTGGCAAGAGCCTGGCCCTGTGAAGTTACCAAATGATTCATCAAACTTAGGTGTCAGGAAAAATGAAAAATGAATAAAAGTCTGAATGTGTATATGAACAGAGTTGATACCAGTCCTTCATTGGAACAAGCTATTTAGGGAAGACATGTTTTATTTGTTTTTATTCATTTACTCATTCCTTTTAATTATTAATCTAGATCCATTAGAGGTTTCACTTCCTTCATTGTCTGAATTTTAAGTTAAAGATCCATTTTGTACATCTGTTCATGTCACAATAATATGTCAAGCCTTGGCCTAGGTAGCATTAAAGGTATAAGGTCTCAGCGCCTGTTCCCAAATGTTCAATGTACCGAGGGAAGCAAACTAATTCTTAAATGCATGATAAGATGATAGGTTAAAAATGTAAATAAATGCAAATTGCTCTGGGTTACCCAGAGAATGGAGTATTTATCTGTTGGTAGGGAAGGTAAGCAAGCCCACATCTCTGTACCAATCCTGCAGGCACAGCTCATATTGTATTCTGTATGTTACAGAATGCTACCAAGTGGCAGTATTTGAAGGACATCCCTGGAAAGGCTTTCATGAAAAAGTAGCATATCATTTGTTCCCAGATGGAATAGTAGAAATCTGTCACCCAGAGAACAAGAGAAAGGGCATTCCCAGAAAGAATATAGAGTGTTCAAAGACTTGTGAGGGTGAAAGAATATGGGATGTCTGCATAGTAGCAATTCAGGTGCTAGGAGATGCCCCCAAAGATGAGAAAAAAGAAAATAGCACAGAAATTATATGCCCACTACTTAGGTAAATCTTTCACATATACTCTAAGATTGCATTCCATAGACAGCAAATACTACTTCCTTGTCAGTCAGATAGACCAATTCATCTTTGACTTTGTCCCGACGAGCCAATGGGAGCCATATTCTAGAAATGCCCATGACTTATGTCAGCGTGTTTAGACACTTCAACTACATATTTTTAGATAATGTCCCTTCCTAGGGCAAATTTCACAAAGTTATTTTCCCTGTGTATGAAAGGCAACTTCAATACAAGTTTATTTTCTTGATGCTGCCGCCACTTGCTTTAATGTTTGTGGCCTCTGTTCCAAAATTTAATCAGCACATATTTTTCTTCAATCACCAATTCCAATAATGTGACTGTGGAAAATATCTATTTAAATATACAAGACCTGACTTCAGTGAGTAACCAGTATGTTCACCGATATAAACAGGATCTTGGATTTTGCAAAGTACTGAGTAACAGCTTGAATCAAATCAAAACAGAAGCCATAATAAAATCACTTTTAACTGTCAGTATTCTAGCATGGGCTAATTAAATTAGCTGCTGTTAATATTTGCTCCAATTGGAAAGAGAAACACGTGAAACAAAACATAAAAGAAACCCATGTCTGCAAGATGGGAAACGCTAATGTAATTGGAACTACCCAATGGTTTGGATTCATTAAGCAACTGGTATATATTGGATATCAATACGTCCTATGCATAGATACTTGGCACAGTGTAGACATAGGCAAAACACAAAATGCATCTGTTTTTCATAGAAAATAAAAATTACAAGGCATTCAAATAGTAATGAACCTTATGTCAGTTGACCCAAAGCACATTTGAACATTTTTGTTACTTGCAGAAACACTGGAGTGATTCTAAATTGTAGCTGCCAGGCTGATTAGCATTTCTTAGCTGCAGTGTTTAATGAAAGTTAGCCCAGGTGTGAAAAAATCCAACACAATGAAGTTTTGTACACTCTCCCCAGAAGTTATAAATAACTATATGAATAAGAAATGAATCTTTGAATATAAAGGTGACCAAGGCAGTGATTACTATTAGAAATCTGATGTGAAAAACAAATGATGATGTCACCTTTCAAAATATCTCATAAATTATCTAGAGAAACATCAATACTGGCAGGTCCAATGTGTGCCTCTTTTATGACTCTGCAGAACCTATAAAAGAATGCCATTTGGAATTTTTGTTTTCTTTGACAAAGGAATCTAATTCACAGTTAAAGATTAAACCTGAAAATGGGTCTAAATTAAAATATGTCTTTCAAATTTCTGTTCCTGATGTAGTTCCTGGTAAAGTAGTGTTTTAATCTTTAAGCATACTTAAAATCCTAAATCAACAATGGAAATTTCACCCATTTCAAATGCATCGGTGCTTTAGATGGATTAAGTGACTCAGAGACACTAGGAAATACCCACAAAGGCCATTTCAAATCTAAGGAATCTGTGTTAAAAATCCCCCACTTTTACTGTCAGGCACGTTCTAGATGCTCATTGTAAAGATAAATTAGTATGATAACAGATGATTATTTTTATGCCCTCATAGAATTTTCCACACAAAATATCATTTATACTTTAAGTGATAAGCACGTGAAGGAATTTAAAGTCCTTGCTGGACATGGAGACTTCATGCCTCAGAAATGTGTGGGAGTCATTTGTGTTGGCTCTGAAGCCTGAGTAATGCAGTGGCAGAGTCTGAATGCCATGTAAATGTTCTTACCTGGGCATTGGCTGTGCATTAACCGCTCTGTGACGAAGCTAAACCATGTTGTTCTATTTGTCTTTCTCACACAATGAATTTATTCAAAGAGAGCTATACAATAGAAACAAAAAAATATTTGTTCAGTTTCAAGGTCATTGTTCATGTTTTTCTTAGGATTATTACTCAGTGTAAACAGTGCCCAATGGAAAAAAAAAAACCCAATTCCCATAAACCTCTAGATATTCTTCTTTATTTTTTATTTTATCATTACGAGTATCTCTTTGATGTTCCAGTGAATAAATAGCTGCTGGGGGTAGAGAGCTATTTTGACTCACAGAAACACAAAATGTCACAAATGGAAATGCTCTTAATTATCATGCATGTTCATGTTTACTGTGGGGAGGAACTGGGTTGGAATGTTCCTGTATCAGGAAAATACCCTACCTAAGAATTGAAACTTCTAAAACATCATTAGCTCATTGAACATTCAATAAAGAAGCTTAAGTTGTATCTCATTCTATTGTAAGATGGTACTGTGTGTAGGAAAGTGTCCCTTAGGTTAAGAAGCCATTTGTCTATATAGAAATGAACATAACACACTTGGTAAGTTCCGAACAGTAAAATGTAGTGGTGACCACATACTGCCTTGTTTTAAATAACTTATCTGTGAGTATTACTCAGCAATCAGAAAGGATAAAGTTATGCTATTTACAGCAACATGGATGGAATGGGAAGAAATAATCCTAAGTGAAATAAGTCAGAAGGGGAAAGATAAATACTGGATGGTGTCACTAATATGTGGACTTTAGAGAAATCAAACCAAGAACCAGAGAAAGACAACCTTAAAATCTAACCCATGAAAACTGAATAAAAATCTGTAGCATCCAAAGTGGGAAGGGGATGAGGGAGGAGTATGAAGAAAGAAGGAAGGAAGCACAGTGGGCTATGGTATTGGACTGTGGGTGATTTGGTGGCAGGTACTATTTGGTGGTGATATTTGATGGGGAGAATCCTAATGTTACTACAATTTAAAGAATAAATTATTATTTTAAATAAATAATTTAAAAATAAATCTTACAAGTGTAAGATTATTGTTGAATCATATCACAATAATTGATTAAAACACCTTAGTCTGCACCAGTGTAGTTGACACTTTAAATACACATTCAGTCCCATATAGCATTAATGTAAGGATCCAGAGAAAATAGTACTGGCAAAAGCCAAAATCTACCGCCCAGCTTGAAGCATGGTATGGACAGGTTGAACTCATCTGAAGCCACATTTTCCATATCTATATTTGCAAATTGTTAAAAGCACATACATTCATTACTTTAAGTATATTGGAAATAATGTAACTATGCCAATATGTGCAGTTCCTCTGTTGCACCCTTTCATTACCCAGTATTTTAGCTGGACCTATTTACTCTCTACCCGTCTTGGACAGTTCACCTGGCATACCTTGTGCACATAGACATGCCTAAGACCTGACCCTCAAGATCCTCCTAGGTCCTCTTTGTGTGATAATAGATGATGATCATATTATCATATTATAATGATAGTATATTATCTTCATTCTTCACACATGCTTATTCATATCAATGCAACACATGTTTATTAACTACTTATTTTGTGCCACACTCTTGTCAAGGTGCTGAGGATTTAGTAAAGGCCATATCAACTAAAGTTGTTGCCCTCATGAAATTCATTTTAGTTGGGAGAAACATAATAAAAACAATAACTCTGGTACAAGTCTTCTCAATTCCTGCTGGCAAAAGTTGACAACAGGCTTAGATAATATAAAGGGAATATAACATAATCCTATAAGCAGAAAGAATATAGCTACCTTCAGACCACATGTAGCCAAGCTACTGCACTGGATGCCTCCCTGGGCCCTCATCTGCTACAATATTGCACAAGAGTCTTTATTGCACCACAATTGCATTAAAACTTGTCAATATCATCATGTAACACATAAGCCATGGATAAAACGTATTTAATCCAAATACTTTCCCTTGATTAAACAAATATATATACCTATTTATAAAATGCATGCGTGCTTTTATGCACATGTATGCATGTGTGTGTGTGTGTGTGTAAATCTTGAAGGAGAATCCAGCAGGTGCCCAGTGTTGATTACATTATTAATATAGCAAAGGGGGCCGCTTCTTGAAGTTAATGAGTTACTGTACTCTTGTCATTAAAAACAATTGACAGGACTTTTAAATAGCACCCTGTTGGCAGCTGTGAGCACTGATTCTGCCTCCTGGATGTTGCAGTAGCCACATTTGATCTTCACCAATCATAAGACTCTGAATATCAGATGTGCCTCAACTGAACCTGTCATAGTAGGGCAGTTAATGTTTCTCACTACAATGCTAACTGCACTTCAAAGACAATCTACCTGAGCAAAGGGTACAGCAAGTCTTCATAGACAATAACGGATGAGAAATAGCTCAATATCATTTGTGTGTGACCACTGCAGATGTAAAATGTTCTTCTCAGACAATTCCTCATGACTCATATACCTTTTTCTCTGCCACCTAAGCTAAGCCCTGCCCCTTTAGATGGAGTCCAGTGATGTAACTCTATAGTCAAATCTTGTGCATGGTGACGAGAACCTACATATTTTCAGAAATTTTAGATTAATGACGTGCTTTTCTCCTACCATAAGTGCTTCTCATACAAAGAGAACGTAACATTCAGACATATGTTATAGAAAAAGTAATTTTCCAGATACCATTCACTTGACATGGGTATCCATTATTCAATAATTTTCAATGGCAATTGAGTGATTCAAGAAAAGAAAATAGAAATTATGAATCAGAAGTGAGTAAAGATGTGAAATCCGCTCCCATTTCTACAGTTGACCTACACTGTAAATCTTCTTCCCTATTTTTCTTTCCACCAACTCTCCTTTATTTCTTCTCTGGAATTTGTGTAGTAGACTTCTTTTCAGTTTCCAGACTCCAATCTTGACACCCCAAGTGATGATCCCCACTACCACTGCCAAGGTTACCTTTATAAAGTTTAATTGCCATGTATTTTCCTCAAATGTCAATCATACCAAACTAAGAATGCCATTAAATATCTTAATTTGACCACAACCAGCATAGTCTCTATGTTTACCTAATATTCAGCCTCAGTCAATCATCAAGCTTGTACTCAAAGACAAAATCCCAATGACTGTGTTGAATGTGCTGTCATACGTGCCTTCTTTGCTCAGGAATTTTTGTTTATGTGGGTAAAAGTATAGCACGGAGGGAAAAAATAAATTACTTAAGCTTAGTCTGAATTTCTTCAGTTCCAAAATGAACGTGTCAATTCCATCCTGTAGAGTTGCTGTAAAATCCGTCACTGTACATATAGATTGTTGCATACAGTCAATCTTCAATAAAGTTATATATCCCCTTCCAACATGTAAGAGCTGGGGGCAGAGGCACCTGGCTAAACACTGGTTCTGTCACTTCTCAGCTGTGTACCTTTTGGAGAGTCACTTAACTTCTCTGAGTCTCATTTTTCTCATCTGCAAAAAAAAGTAAAAGCTGCAGTATTTCTCATTGGGGTACTGAAGTGAATAATTTATTTCAGGCATTCTACACTACATAAAAGCTGTAATTTACTGAATATACATGATTGTCATTATCTTCTTCTTCCAAATCCCCACTCAAATCCTTCTCCAGAATGCCATTACTCATCTGTTCACTCATAAGTAACTCCTTGCTTTGCAATCTTGCAAAACTTTTATCTCTTTACATAACAAATAATCTGTAGACTAGTCTCACACACCGAGTCCAACAGAGTTATTTCCCACAAAGTATGCTACCCTTCATTGGAATGTCCAAAATGATCAAAAATAAGTAAACAAATGTATTACTCACGATACATATATCGATGTATGTGTATGAGATGTATTTCTCATATTTCCAGTGGAAGTATAAACTTTGAAAAACATTTTGATCTTGCCTATAAGTTGAACATATGAATACTCTATCATCTAGTGAAATTACACTCAACAGCCATGTGAACCAATGTTTACCAAAAGATAAGTAAGAGAATATTCATAACAACATTCATAGCAATCCCAAACTGGATATACCTCAGTGCCCATAAATAATATATTCAATCATTAAATTGTGGAACACATAATAAGAACTATATAGGATTATAACAATAAATTTCAAAGTCATAATATTAAGGCACAGAATTCAAACACAAGATACATACTATATGACTATCTATGTGAAGTTCAAAAGCATGGATAAAAGTAACCTACAGTTTTCATGAATACTTGGATGGGGAAAACATTTAAGAAATTGTGATTTCTGATAAAATACAAATACTGATTTACTATAGTAGAGTGTGAAGGGAGTTGTGGTTATGAAGAAGCATATGGGGTGCTTCTGTGTTGCTGGCATTGTTGAATTTATTAAATGGAGTGGTGATGAAATGAATGTGTGCTTTATAACCATTCTATAAACTTTGCATTTATGCTTTAATGAATTTTCTGTCTATTTTACAGTAAAACTTCACAGAATGGAGAGTGACATGTCTTGAGATTAACAAGTGCTAACATGATTTTAACTAGAACCAAATGAATAATAGTAATTTAAAAAACAAGACTAATATTTTAAAACCTTCAGAAAGCTTTTAAAATGCTAAGGATAAAAAATTATTGAAAGTTAAAGAAAAAATGTCCATAGGTTTCTTACAAAAGAATGATCTCAGACCTCTCAGCTATGACACTGTGTACTCTCGGGCAATACCCTTGATGTTGGAAAGTAAAATATTTTATAGTTTGACTTCTAAAATGAGGGCAGAAATGTCAATTAAGTGAGCAAAACTAAGTGCACTTTTAGTGTATTCATCATTTATATACTTAGTGTTTATGTGGACAAGTGTCACTTGAGTGTTAGTTAATGCAAGCCAATATAAAAGACACACAAGAAAACAGATTTTGAAATATGATCAGCTAAATATGATCTGGAAGAAGCGAAGGAAAATGAAAATAGACTCCATCGGACCTGGATTCTTGAGACAGACTCATTCTGGCATCCAGAGCTCAGTGGCATAGGAGCCCCGCTCTTTGGTTCCTGCCAGTACCTGGTTTGGCAGTAAATGTACTTATGTAATCAGAATAATGTGAATGCCGTTTTATTATTTTACTTTTTAGAGAATTAACATCGAACCAAAACACATAAGATTTTATTATAGTCACTGAATAAATTGCTGATGATTCAAACCTCGTTAGAAATAAAATAACTGTAAGAAAGGAGAGATGGTAGGAAGAGACAATGCCACAGAAAGTCCCTTTTTAACATTAGAAAGCCAACATGACTACTCACCCATGCAGGCATATGCCCTGTTTGTTTATTGCTCAATATCCAGCTTTTAGGTGCACATCTATGACATGCCTGCTGTATACAAAGGACTATTCTATGTTCTCTACATGTGTTTAATCACTTAATCCTCAAAATAACACTATGTATGTCATGTAATTACCCATTTTAATGAAATAGAAACTGAGGCATGATAAGGGTTGGCTATCTTCATCAAGGTTCAAAATATGTGAAAAGGCAGGATTCTAACTTCAGTTATCAGACCCCAGGGCTCACAGTCTCACCCACCACAATGTCTTTCTAACACAGAGCCACGAAGAAAATATATGTCCAATAAAATTTTGTGGAATGAAAATGAGCAATAGGCAATAGCTCAGAGATGACATGAGCATTGTTGAAGAATAAACAAACAGCCAAAATTGATTTAATTGAAACATTCATAGACAGGGTTGAGTTTTGGATAGTTCCAGTAAAATCAAATTTCTAGAATAATATTTTCATTTAAGTGTACACTATCATTGCATATTTTCTGGCCACTTATTTAATGTCTGTTCCCCTTAACAATCACTTCTGATATTCCTTTAATTTTTTTATCACCCATCCATTGAATGAATATTGAGTGCCCGCTCTATTTTATATCTAATAAGCATTGTGCTAAAATTTGAGGATACTGCAAAAAAAGTCAAAATTTCTTTTCAAAAGAAAGGAACTTTTAAAGGCTCTGTCAGTCTGGAGGATTTTCTTTTAATGTAGAGCTAATTTTAGCAAAATTGCATCCAGTGTTTCTATTAAATATTAATAGAATACCGTTCATCTGTCTAAATAGGGCAAAGGCACATCTTATTTGTAATGACTTATATTTGATGAATGAGGAAAGCTTCTTGTCCTCTGCAAACAAGGTTTTTGTATTTCAAAATCTGAGAACAGCATTGATCAATACATACCATTAGATATATGAGGTTATAAAAATTTATATTCAAATTACTTCAAATTAAATAGCATTAAAATTTCAGCTACTTGGTCATGCTGGCCACATTTCAAGTACTCAGTAGCCACTTGGACCTAGTGGCTAATGTCTGGGGTCATGCAGATATAGAAATCTTCCATCATTAAGAATAGTTCTATCGGGCCTCCCTGGTGGCGCAGCGGTTGAGCGCGGGGTTGCCAAGCTGCCCGCAGCCTTGCAGGGCCGGTTAGATCCCCGGCTGCTCCCCGGCCACCGGAGGAGGGTCCCACATGGCGCGCAGACCTCTCCTGCCGCCCGCTGCTCCCCTCAGCAGTGTACTTTGGTCCTTCTGCCTGCTCTGCTCCCCGCTCTGGCTCTGGTGGATTCTCTCACCCTCCCGCGCTTCTGACTGTACCCAGTGCTTGTATAAATAAATAAATAAATCTTAAAAAAAAAAAAAGAATAGTTCTATCAGATAGTGCTGTTTCAAGAATATTAATTGGCATAATCCCCCCTCTCTCCACTATCTCAAATGGTTTTGAAATATTCATCCTGATCTTCAGATGATAAAAATGAAGTGTTGCTTCTCTTTCTGGAGGCAAAGAAATCATCTACATATTGCAGTACGAGTATCTGTATAAGGAATTCCTATAGCATATATGAGTTTTTTTAATAGAACTTTGCATTTGGGAGCCAGTTTATAGGCCACCTGCACACTGGGAGCAATTGTTGATTGCAGATCTCAAAATTCGGTGATCTCTGGAACTGCTTCATCACAGAAAATAATTCCAAATCATGTAAAGTTCATCAGGTTATTAACAAAATATAGCTTCCTTGGATTTCAACTTTACTTTGTTTAGATCTGATTGATAGACGGCAATATTTTCAGATGCATGTACAGCAACATACTAATAACAGTATTGAGAGAGATTCTAAGTTATCAACAAAACCCCATCACAGTGAAATCCAAACAGAATGTGGATAGTGATGCGTTTATAAAGCCTTTGGTTTTTCCTCTTTAAACTTGGCTCCGATTCAGTTACATCTTTCCACTCACAACTGTGCTATCACAGGTCTGACCATGCATTTTATTCAAATCGATTATGATTTTCTAGGACTCAATTTCTATAACCTTGGATAAATAAGTCCCAATTGTCTCTTCAACAGTGATGAAACTCAAGACACTATCTTTAATTAAGATAACCATTGACATTATCTGTGGCTATCACATCCAAATGACAGCTGTTCTTTCACCACACGATCACTTTTCTTACCAGGGATTACTGAATAAGCCAACAAAATATTGGTTTAATTGAAAATACCTTGGGAGCTCATAAGGGCCTTTTTTTATTCATTTAACATTCATTTTTATTTCTAGAAATGCCAAGCATTTCCTTTATGTACAGATGAAATTGACATTCTTAAGAGTAAACCATGACTAATAAATAAGTGCAATAAATATGAATATCAAGAAAAATATTCAAAGCATCATATAGATCTGTATACTGCCAAAATGGGTGCTTACTCTCTGGAGTAAGATTACCTGGGTGCACTTCAGGAGCAGACACTCAATAACTGCATATCCAGGGCAGTTATGAAACTTTTCTAAACCTTTATCTGAAAATGGAGACAAACACATGGTTGACTATTATGCTTAAAATGATTGTCTAAAGTGGTAAAGTGTAAAATGATATTGCTGGTTATTGCATTTTGATTTCCTATCATTTGAAACTTCTTTCTGAATTGGAAAAGTCAGTCACTGTGTGAAGTTTAGAAGTTCAGATAGTACCTGTTTTCCCTGGTAAAGCACGCGAATTAAGCAAGAGGGTGCTAAAGTCTGGAACTTTGAATCAATGGCATAAGAGAAAAGAACAATACAGAATTCACAACATTAGAAGTTGTTGCTCTGGTAATGGCATTTTGTATATATTTTACAATTATGATTATGAAGAGTATAAAGGCAAGCCTTTTTTATTGACATGCATTAGGTTTTAAATATGAACTAAAGGAAAAATATCAATAGACTTTCAAACTGTAGAAGAAAGTGTTAACAAGTTGGCTGATTCTATTATATTTTGTGTCTCATAATACTTTAACTGTCTTTCATAAATATTTTTTCATAGTATAGGAGTTTTATCTGGGTATATGGAAAAATCCTGTAATCACCATTAGACATTCACCTGCTCCAATTATCTGCTGAAAAATTGACATTTCTTCTATGTAGATTGTCATTTATTATCACTGAATTAGGCTTAAATATAAAGGACAAGGAATTTGGTCTTTACCATGTGAAAAAAAAAGACTCATTTGAGAGTTTTTACATAGGGAAATAACTTTGTGATGTCTGTCCTTTAGAAAGATCACTCTGGAATAGGTGGAACAAGAGTGAAGACAAAGACTTAGATTAGAAAGTTATTACAATAACTCAGGGGAGAAAAGATAAAGTCTTGGTGTATGTTAGTAACAGGTGGACTAAAAGGAAGATGATCAACTTCCTTATTTGATTACAGAAATGTAATTGATGATGTTTGTTGGCTAGTGGGATGTTAGGGAATGAGATATAGAATAGAGCATGTAATAACTTATAGAGTTTTGATGTGAGAGATATTCATTTTTAAATATTTGTCTTTTTTATAGTATCCTCAGCTAGCATTTATCAAGTACTTACTATGTGTGAACCATTGGACTAAATGTTTGAGTAAATCAGGATAGGATAATAATGGTAACCAACAACTCCACATTATTAGGGGCTTAACACTATACAAGCTTTTTGTATAGTGTGTGGTAGTCAAAGTGTTTCTGCTGTGCTCCACACACTCAGAGACCCAGGCTTCCTCCCAGGAATGTTCAACATGTCAACTCTGAAGTTATAGAAAGAATGAGAGAGCTTGAAAAAGGCATGCCTGCTCTTAACTGCCTTAGCCTAGAACTGACACAAGCCCTGGGCTCACATTCTATTCTTAATTATTTATAGGGCCCACCTAGAGATACGGTTGTTGCTGCAAATGTAGCAAGACTGAGCCCAAGAACAATAAAACATTGAGTGAGCTCCTAGTTCATCTCTGGCATGGCATTTTACTCATATTAGTTCATAATCTCATCAACGTGGGCCTCCCCTGGTGGTGCAGGTGGTTGAGCGCAGCGCTGTGAAGCTGTCCACAGCCTCTGCAGCACCAGTTTGATCCCCGCCAGCCAGGGAGATACCCACATGGCGCGGCAGACCTCTCCTGCCTCGCCCGCTGCTCCCCTCAGCAGTGTATTTCATCAGTCTGATTGTTCTATTCCCCACTCTGTCTCTTGTGAATCCTCTCACTGTCCTGTGGCACTGGCCTGTACCCCGGTTCTTGTATAAATATATAAATAAATCTTTAAAAAAATGCTCATCAACTTTATGAAATAATTTCCATGATAAGGAAAAGGAAACTGAGATGAAGGATCACATAACTGGTAAACGTTAGAGGCTGATGATGTGGGGGAAGGAATGAGAGTCTCTCACAAAACAAAAATAAAAAATTGTAAAAATCCTTATCCTATTACTATTGATCATGTAGTGGAGTCATTGCCACCATTTTCTCTGCAGGCATTCCCTTTTTCTAATGGCTGCTTCTCCAGCTTCACCACCCATGGTAGTTTTCTGAAGAACTTTACTGTGTCACTGCCCTTTTGTGTGCACTGCTGTTTCTCTCTTGGGCTCTTTCTTCTTTTGTTTTCTCTACTTTCTTCTTTGTATTTCTCTTCTGTCTCTCCTGCATTCTCTTCTCTTTTATGGAGATGCCTCTGTTACAATTTCAATGAAACTGGCTTTATTCTTATACCATTTACAACCATTTGCTTCTGTCTTTCAAGATAAAAGAACCCATTGTTGTCTTTAGATCTGAAGTAGACACCTATAGTAATTTGTCTGGAGTCGAGTATGGAGGTAAGTGTCCCCAGTTCAGTTAAAATATATCTTGTGGTATTAATTTTATACCAATTATATTCCAAATTATTTATATGTAACATATAAGCATTTGTCACTTGATAGAAAAAACCTTTTTAACAGTAATTATCAAATATTCAAAACATGAGAAGTGATAGAAACATCAAAGTAGAAAGTATGTCTGTGAAAACAAAAATTAATTCAAAATAGCAGGCAACTTCAAGTACCATTTTCTGGATATATTCACTTATTGAAACCCTGTTTACAAAAATTTTCAATGTTAATGTAAAGTGTGCCATTGCATTGTTAACCCAAGTGGACCTTTCATATTTTAAGACAGAAATTGTGAAGCCTTGGATTTGCAATGAAATCGATCTCACTTTTTTCTGTCTCTCTTTCAGTACACACACACAACACACACACGCAGTCATAAATATTTTCCTTATTGAACATATTTTCCCTTGTATTAATTTATTTGGTATATCCAATGCAAAGAAAATTCCATCTATTTTCCCTGGAGACAAAACATTCCTTTACCATTTGTGTAGCTAAATTTGTGCTATTTATGTTTTGGTGTACATCAAAAGATGAAGAATAGTACAAATATGAAGAATGTAACTATAAATAAAAACATGATATATATAAAACAAGAAAGAGCCTCAAATGGAAAATACATAATTGTTCATGAATAAATAAATAGCCCCAAAGTTTGGTTGGCCTCTGGCAAGTTCAATTTATCAAAATGTATCAATGTTCTCATAAAATAATGATACATGTCTTAAGGAAATTGAAATAAATGTTAAAAATGTGTATTAAGATATTTTAAAAGAAACTTGAATTTTATTTGTATATTTGCAACATTATATCAATTCACAAGTACTATGCCTCAATTTTCAAATTGTTCAAAACCCTTCATTTTCTAAATTTTAATCAAAATCTGATTCTGGTAATCATTTGATTTCTTACCTCCCAGTCATAGAAGACTGTTCACTTTACTAGGTCTTGCTATATGTACCATAGTATAAACAACTAATTTCTAAGTCTTTTATTCTCTAACCAATTCTCCCAAATTTGAATAACAGTAGAAACTCTACCTACAAATCATGCCATGACCTTGGGCTCCTCTCTTACCATCCAATTTCTTTTTTACAAAATAGGAATAAATTTACTATGCATCAGAATTTTGTGAGGATTCCTTCAGGTAATATTCATAAAATATCTAACAAAATGTCCTGTAAATAGTAAGTGCTCGATAATTATCCATTTAAACACAAATTCCCAAAACAATTACTCTGTAGGGGCAACTTAAACTTAGATGTATGTTCAAATTTACTTGTTACAATATTATAATTTGGACATGGATATTACTGATGGTAAATTCATGCTTATTACATTGTTGTTTAATATAATTTTTTGTTTGAATCTACAGATGGGACAGTAATGAATAAAACAATTCTTACAGGTGTTCATACATTTGTAGAGCACCTTACCATTTACAGTCCTCTTTCCGTACCTTTTTTTTTATTTGAACCTAGGTGGAAAATAAGAAATTGTTATTATTGCCAATTTATAGATGTGAACCCTGAGGTTAGATAGTAAAGATGTGATTCAAGCCAGGTCACCTGACAATAAATCAATTGCTTTAAGAATCCTTTTCAAAATTTTATTTAAAAGCTATATCACATAATGTATTTTTTATTTAGGGTGTGTATATGTGTGAGTGTATTAATAGGATGATGTGATATTATTCTTTGGTGCAATACTGGTTATGTAACCAAGGCAAAATTATTAAATTGGTGTCAGATTCTAACAGCACTGAAGAGAGGGGGGAAACATAAATTTTCCTTAAAGAGTTACCTTTATAGACACAGCAGAACCTGGAGTCTTATTGACAATTCTTTAACCTGTGCTTTTCTCCAATTCTTAGCTATAAAGCTGCGTTCTCTTCTCAAAGTTGTGGTGTCATCATCTTGTCTATGCATGTCAGGTAGCAACCCTATGGCTCAATAGAAGTTATGTAAATGAGCAAGGGAGGTTGATGTTAGGAGTGGCAAATTCAGAAGAAGGAGGTACTTAGAGATGAAGGGCTCACCAACAAAATTAAAAACTCGCTTCATCCTCATACATCCAGGAAGCACCCTATAACTAGCCAATGAAATTCAGCCAAGTTCACATTTCTTTGCCTTTAGTTCACTTTTCAGTCAATAAAATTTAACTCTTTTGTTCTCCACCCTGGTCCCCAACACCTATAGAACATCATGCATTTTCTTAATCAGGGAAATGCAGATTTAAGTTTACCTGCTACTTTCCTGCCAATCAATTAGCAATAAAGCTGCGTTCTCTTCTCAAAGTTGTGGTGTCATCATCTTGTCTATGCATGTCAGGTAGCAACCCTATGGCTCAATAGCAGTTATGTAAATGAGCATATTCTCAGTTTAATTGGAGTTCAATTATTAGAGCAATTATTATGTCTTTTTATGTGATGTCTAACATCTGATGATTTTATTTTGTCCTGAGAAATAGTTTGGAGATTTGACATCTCATCACCTGTTACCTTGGGATCATGTGCTATAAATAGTGATGGTGAAAAATATCTCTAAGTAAACCTGTGCTTTTCTCCAGTCTATTATTTCATGTAATCTTGGGGGCACAGTTTGATTACTATTCATTCTACTTTGTTGCTCAGTGTCTATGGATTAGATCACAATATGTCATTTTGTGGGGAAAGATCCAAGTCAATAAGGAATAATGGTGCCTGGATTATTGTGTATTACTTCTTCACCCACTTGTCTCTACTCTATATAATTGCCTTTTACATTTAAAGCTATCAAGTTTTGCTTCTCAAGAGGATTATCTGGAAAAACTCTAGATGAAAAGCAAAGGAATGAAAAATAGTAGAAAAAACAGTATAATAAAATCTAAAGAGATTGGTATAAAGATTGGGATAGCAACACATTACCCATAGCAGAAGTAAGCAATATGAAATGTAGCTATAGTGAAAATCTCAAAATTGTGTGATTTTAATTTTCCATAGTGTACATAATCTCAATTAGAAAGGTACGTCTTTCCTAAATATTGCTCTTTAAGTATATGAACATTCTTTCTACCAATACAAATGTGCAATTTGTATTAAATAAGAAAATAAAACTCTGTTCACAGAGATATTTATTAACCAAGGATATTTATCAAGATCCATGAATAAGAGTGTAAACTGGGAATGCTTGGTGTTAAAATTTAACTCAAAATGGGACAAGATGAAGTCAGTTATCAGTGTGGATGTTCTGCTTCTTATCTTGAAGTTTTTACTGTTCTCAAATTGGCATCTTAACACTTAATTTTCTAATATTTGTCATCTTACTCTTACAGCTAGATCCCAATCACTGGAAAAGTAATTGATCTTCCTAGCAATTAAAATCTAACCTCCTATCTTTCTAACCCTGCTTTCTGTTTCTGGCGACCAGTCTTTTCACTGGCAAGTTGATCTTGATTACTCATTGCTTCTTTGTTCTCATAGTATTCATCCAGTGTTCTATATCTGTATCGAGGGTCTGATTACCCTTATCATACTGACTTTGCTGAAATAGTGCCTAAATACCTTCATCTGACAAAAAAAAATGAATAATCAGGAAAATGTTTATCTGTGTAAAAGACCTGTGCCCAAGATGCCGGAGAAAAATTGAGGATTTTCTAGCACAGAAAATGCTGCGTTTAGTTTGTTGCAGAATTAAGTCGTCATTTCTTTAGATATTTCTACCATCTAGGTGAGAGAACGATATAATGCCATGTGGTTTTTTAAAATCCGATTCAATCCATGTTTATCAGGCATTTTCAATGAAAGTGTTCAAGATAGTATCTCATGCCTTATTTTTTTTTTTTTTACAAAATCATAATACCTGCAGAAGGATAAGACTAGTTCTATAATATACTGGATAAGCAAGCAGAGATTCAGAGTCAAATTCGCTCCAGATTGTATAGGTAGTAAGTAGCAGAACCACAATGACAGCTCTTGTCCAGATCCCAGACTGTTTTACCATAGCAGTCTATATAAGAATGTATTGAAAAGAAAATAGCAATAAAACACATCCTTTCTGCAAAAGCAATTGCCCTTATTTTTAATTTGGCAAAGTTATGAGGTTAGCCACATTCAATTTCAAAATTCTGGAAAGATATTTTTTAACAGAAATATATTCGGGAGATTATCTCAATAATGTGGGTGGACTTCATCCAGCAGTTGAAAGTCCTCAGGAGCAAAAGCTGATGTCTCCCTGAAAAAGAAAAAAAAAAATCTTCTTTAAAAATTTCTTGACTCATTATCTGCTCTAAGAATTTCATACGTAGCAGTCCACACAATTGTATAAGACAATTCCTTGAAATAAATCTGCTGGTATTAGGCAATATATGTGCCTGTATCTATCCTCTCTCTCTCTCTCTCTCTCTCTCTCTCTCTCTCTCTCTCTCACTCTCCCCCATTATATATCTATCTATCTATCTATCTTTATCTATCCATCCATCCATCTATCATCTGTCTATTTCTTTTTTTTTTTTTTTAATAGAGGCATGTTTTATTTATTTATTTGTTTGTTTGTTTCGTTTATACATGCACTGGGTACAGTCAGAAGCACAGGAGGGTGAGAGAATTCACCAGAGCCAGAGCGGGGAGCAGAGCAGGCAGACTGACGAAGTACACTGCTGAGGGGAGCAGCAGATGTCAGGAGAGGTCTGCGCGCCATGTGGGACCCTCCTCCGGTGGCCGGGGAGCAGCCGGGGATCGAACCGGCGCCGCAGAGGCTGCGGGCAGCTTCGCAACCCAGCACTCAACCGCTGCGCCACCGGGGAGGCCCTCATCTGTCTATTTCAATGTTTCCTTTTCTCTGGAGAACACTAATTGATGAGTCTTAGGATTCAGTTGGATGGTGAAAGATAGAATTAGATTAAATAAGCAGAGCAAATGAGCTAATGAAACAGTTTGAAGAGTCATTATACACTGTTGTGAACCAGCGTTACTACAATAAAAAAATTAATACATTTAAAATAATAAAAGAAAGGGAAGGAAAAAATCCTTATAAAAAAGAGAAAACAAGAAAAAATAATTCTTAGACTCTGAAAAGAAATGGTGGTTTTGGGCAGGGGCTGGGAAGAAAGAGGAACAGGAGAAACAAACAGAGGGTCAATTTGATGGTGGTGAAATGTGGCTCAAGCCGCAGTGTGATGCATATTGAATACATCTATTGAGGTGTGGACTTACACACCTAAATATTATATGGCAATGTAAACCTAATGGTCAATCAATTAAAAAAATAAATGGGACTTTTAGTGATTAATTTAAATTAGTGTATACAGATGTTGATTTCTATTGATGCACACCTGAAACTTACAAAATATTATAATGAAATAAAAATGTTAAAAATAAATAAAAGTTTAATCCACAAGTATCAATCCTTGAACAAGTAATCTCAATTAGCTTAAATAAAATTGTGCCAGAAATGAAAAAAACATCAGTAAACTAAATTTTAAGAGTCAGGACACATGCCCGAGACTGCACAGCCCTTTGATGGGGAGGCCCAGAAATGTTCCCACATCTTCTGACACTTAATTTCTGTCCTCTTTCTATTTATCTTTCTTATTTTTTTTCTTTTTTCCCTTTCTACGTTTTCTAGCTATAAAGCTGCTTGGTAACTCTAGAAGAACGGTGTTCACACATATGTTTATGCACGTGAGAACCATTGAGGGAAGGTGAAATTCTCATTTACCTAAACAGAGAGCTCAATTTTGGGACACCTGGTGTGTGCCCACGCAAATGTCTCCTCACCGCAATGTGCTTACAGGGAAGCCCTTGGCTAAATAGCCTTTGGCTAAATGAGTGACTTCAGACTGTCCAGCAGACAGCACAGCTGAATTAGGGATTCCCAAACCACTACCAATGTTTATTAACTCCTACATGTAATAGGCATTGGGATAGGGATTAACAGCAGGGTTGAGAAACAGGGCGTGATTAGACTGCTGCCTTCTGGAGGCAATTAGCTTCATCTCTAAGGCTGTCTTTCAAAACAGGAGACAGGGAATTATACCACACTTCTTTCTGCCCTTGCTAGCTAAATTTCATCAAAGAAATCACTCTATCTTGATACTTGATTTCCTCATCCATGATTTTTGGAGAATCGCAACACCTACTTCATGTAAAGAGAGAGTAGATGTGAAATGTTCTGTCAACTAAAACATTACACAAACTAGAATCATAATTAATAGTTAAGCATATGCTCTCTCTTGTTGTGTTTACAGTGCTGGACTGTAAGTTGTAGGCAACACAAGAAAGCATGAGTAGTCTCCCCTTATTTGTAGTTACCCACATTGAGCTGGGGTCCCAAAATATTACAATTTGATATTTTGAGAGAGTGAAAGACCATATTCACAGAACTTTTATTACAGTATACTGTTATGACTGTTCCAGTTTATTATCAGATATCATCTTCACCTTCTTACTCTGCCAAGTTTACAAATTAAACTTTATCCTCTGTGTGGCTAGGAAAAAGCATAATATAGAGAGGTTCAATACTATTCTCAATTTCAAGCATTTACTGGAAAGGTTCCCCAAGGATAAAGGGACACTACTGTAAATGTGTGAAACACTAAGAGATATAAGCCAGGTGTGTATTTGAGTGAATTATTTCCTCCAAAACATTCTCACATGTAGCACAGCACCTTCTATAAAACACAATTTTGACAGTGGTTCAGTAGCTGACTGTACAAAGGGTAAGTGACATTTCGGTTCAACTGTCCCTAACCAGGTCCTATGCTGATGTAATAATAGACCCTACCAGTTACTGGGAACTATGCTACATTGTGGGTATAGTCCCCAAATGGGGATCTTTGCTGTAACCCACCATTTTGAAAGCTCATAGAACTGTAATAATGATTCACATATTTTACATACAAAACACCACATAGTGAATTATTACATTGTCTTGCACACTATGCTAGTTATTTCCAAATATATTCTCTAATTTTATGTTCACAATAGCCTTAGAAGTCATAACATGGAGAAGATGACAATTCACATATATTACAGAGAGCTATCTGAGTACAGAAAGGTGAGCAGAGTTGTTTATGTTGAACTCTAGATTCAAACTGTAGATGCACAAACTGAAGTCTCAAGACAGGAAAGAATATTATTAAGTAGTAACAGTAAATAACAGCTTCATACCAGAATGATACATTGTAGAATAAGAATATATAAATAATCAGTGCTTTGGCAATTACTGGTGCTCATTAGAATTTGATGATGTGACAGGTAATTACTAGAAAAACAACAGCTTAGCTGTTACTATAGACTTAACTCTGGAGTTGGTTCCTAAGATGGATTGACTTGGACCCAAAAAAACAATGTTTAACTGAAATGCAGTAGAGTTACTATAGGAGCAAATGAATTCTCAGCCTTGGAGCCACACCAACTAGGTTCAGATTCCCAATTCGCTATTTCATTTATTTATTTATACACTCACCCATTCGTTCAAGAAATGTGGAATGCCAAATATGTGTCAGGAAATATTCTAGATGCTTGGAATAGAAATGAGTAAAACATAAAAATCCCCTGCCTATGTGGAGTTTAAATTCCAGTGGAGAAGACAAACAATAAACAAGCACAGTACATAAGTAAATATATAAGTCACTAGAAGATAATAATGCTATGGAGAAAATATAGAGCAGGTTAAACATGAACTTGAGTACAGGGAAATAAGGTATAATTTTAAACAGGGTGACCAGTTAGGCTTCATGGAGAAGTTGACTTTCGAACAAAAACTTGAAGGCATTGAGGTTGGAATCCAGGCATATACTAGAAGGAGGGATATTCCAGACAAAGCAAACAGTTGAGAAAATAGCAAACAGTTGAGAAAATAGCTGGTATATTTGGGAAACAGAAGAGCAATTTGCTTTTGTTTGCCTTTCTTTAATAATTCAATAATTTTCGTTAATGCTTATTAAACAATGATAATGTGCATTATTTTAATATATATTATTATAAAATGTTAGGATTGTTTTACACTCATATTTTAAACAGTAATTCCTAGTTTACAGTGGCAACTTTAAGGGGTTACTCTTAATTTGCAATGTTATTGAATACCTAGTGATTTGTTTTCAGGGGGTGAAAAACAAAGTGGAGGAAGAAAGGAGAAGGTGGAAGTAGAAAGCAATGAGCTCAAAGAAGTCACAGGGTGAGGCTAGGAGTTTCGAGGGCATTATAAAGATGTTGGATTTTATTCTGAATGAAAGGGGAATTATTCGAGAATTTTTAACAAGAATGATAAGATCTGGTTTACATTTTAACATCAGTACCATGGATGCTTTGTTGGGGAAACTGAAGGGGGTAAAGGGTGGAAGCAAGAAAATTAGTTAGTAGGCCAGTGCAGAGAAAAGACAATGGCAGTGTGGACCAGAGAGGCCGCTATGGAAGTGGCAAGAAGTGGTATAATTCTAGATAAATTTTGAAGCTTAAACTAAGATTTTGAAGATAGAAAAGAGGGATAAAGGATGAAATTTTCGTATTTTGGTTCAAGCTAATAGAATGAAGTTGTCTTTAATTGAATCAGGAATTCAGTGTGTGGAGTAGATTTTTAAGGAAAAATTAGAATTCTATCTTGGTAAGATCAAAACATTTATACATGATATATTAATATATACTATTTCTCCAAAGATGTCTAGTGCATTCCTGAAGCCAAATTTTCCTCCCCTATAAAATGGTGACAATAGTGATATGTGCCTATCAAAATGCATGTGATGACTAAAATAAACCACTGCTTGTAAAATACTTAGTATGCTGCCAGGCACATAGTAAACTCTGTAAATGTTACTTATTAGGACTCCGAATCATGTAATTTCTGGAATCAGACATTCTGGGATCAAATACCATTGGGTGTCTCACCTGACCTCCCTTGGTATTTCATTTGTACAATAGAAATAATAACACTCCTGCCTCATGGGGAGGATGAAATAACATATGCATGTCATAAGCACAATACCTATGTCAACAATACCAAAAATGTTCCCCGTTCCCCTATGTGTAGAACAATAAAACATACTCTAGCAATGATGATCCAGACAAAGTAAAAAAAAAAAAAAAGAATAGAGAGCATAATGCTAATGCTTGACTCCACCTCTCCACCTGCTTTACTCCCTGAACTTGGATAAATGAATTAACTTGAAAAATGAGGAGAGTATCATCATGATTCCTGTTCTTTATTGTAACTATTAGAATCATTGAAATAATACAGTGAAACGCAAGACTTCAACAAATGGGATAAAACACTGTGACCATTATCTGAGTTATCCAATGCCAATGTGTGGACAGGGCTAATGTTAAAACTCATGTACAATAACCCAAGATAATGAAATAAAATAACCAGTTTCTAAAAGGATGGGGAAAGGGACTGGGTTAAGCAATTCTGGTGAGGTAAGTACTCTGTTGCCCAATTTCTGTGCAGCATCTCAATAGCATGCTGTGGGTAATAAACAAATACCATGTAACATCTCCCCCCCACCCCCGCCAAATGATAATCTCTAAGTGCTGACAATTTCATTTAGCTATAGGCATTCAGTTGAGTAGCTAAATATTCTGTACCAAATCCCATTCTAGGTCTCAGAATACAGACTACCATGTAAAAGAGATTAGGAAAACCAATCTCTAACAGTACAGCAAGTGTGATAATAAAGGCATGAACAGAGAAAGTGGATAGAGAACACATGAGCAATCTCAAGTATATCCCTTCTTTCTACAGTTCTCTTTTTGAGAACTCTAATGCACTCAGCATTATTCTCAGAGAACTGTAGAAAGAATGGATGTAATTCTTTTGATTCTAGAATTTGTGTCCCTCTTGGACATAGATTGTTGGTTACTGCTGCTCTTTGTCTCCCTAGTGCCTGGCCCAGAGTCAATTCTCAGGGTCTACTGAGAAAAAGGAAGAAAGGATTGGAAGAAGGGAAGAAGGAAGGGCAAGCTGATTGCAGATAAAAGGTGTAGGAGTGTTCAGAGATAAATCAAAGAGTCTGCATATTTTATGCAGGTTTTTTTTTCTCAGTATGAGGCCACAAATGGGCTATTTTCAGAACTGCTTTGTGA
Organism: Talpa occidentalis; assembly: GCF_014898055.3. Lineage (NCBI taxonomy): Eukaryota > Metazoa > Chordata > Mammalia > Eulipotyphla > Talpidae > Talpa > Talpa occidentalis. The sequence goes on from NW_023601543.1 coordinate 6,956,149, forward strand.
ATCTTGGGTTGCATTTTTATGAAATGGTTTGGCTTGGCTGAACAACTGTGGTTTCTGTATATATGCAAATAGGAACAAATATGAGCAGGAACTTTTTTATTGTAATAACAATTCAAAGTGACACACCAGCATCTGGATGGAAATTTCTCCAGCTGCACAGCTCACTCTTTATTGTAAGCAAAACAATCATTTCAGCCATAGAACTGGGCCTGAGGAGTGGATAGAGACTATTTGGTGGAACACCATAGGATGTGCTAATGACCATCCCCACTGAATCTGAGAGCAGGGAAGAGAAAATTCTTATGTGGAAGCAGTGTAGTGGAAAAGCATGCTCTTGGCATCAAACAGAACTTCGTCCTGAGCCCTGCATTTGCCATTCACCACTTGGGTCACCTTGTGCAAATTATATAAACTTTTTGAACCCATCCTTAAGCACAGAAGAATGATGATAGTTATCTCAAGCATTGTTGAGAATTGAGGGAAAGGATTTATGAAGTGAGATTAGCAACAGGCCCAGAACAAAGGCAGCTAGAGCAGTGTATATGGTGACTGCTATTCCTAGGAGGTTTACCGAGTTGATATTCAAACAGTATGGAGTAAGCAATATTTAATGCACAGATGCTTAGACCAGGTCCATTTGGTGGTATTTCCACCGCACATTTTGATTTCTATATGCCACAAGTAGGTAAGATTGAAAAGATAGAAGAAAATCTAAAAGGACAAAGAAGGCTGCATCTGTCGGACATGAAAGCAAGTGTTGTGTGACAGTGTTGGTGGTGAAAACCAAGAAAAAAAAATCCCTACCTACTGTTTGTGTTTTAGTTTCTTAGGGATTCCATCAGGAAGTACCCTAGATTGGGTGGCTGACACCACTGAAATATATTTTCTCATAAGTCTAGAGACCAGAATTCTGAGATCAAGGCAGGGGCAGAGTTGGTTCCTTCTGAGGTCTCTCTCCTTGGGTGATCAATGTCTCCCTTCCTGCCATGTTTTCACAGCCCAAAATGAACTTCTTGTAGATCGTCAACTTGTTATTGCTTTTCAAAATTCTATACCTCTGGAGACTTCGTTCTTATTGATCCTTCAAGACTCAGACTGTAACAGTGCGATATCGCCCTCATTCTGCCCCGCACAAGGTCATATGTCACTATTTTGCTATATGCACCTAAAGGAAAAGATGACAGGTAAGTTTCCTGTTATCAGTTTTCTCAAGCCAGGCTTTTTATATAGAGTAGAATTGTTTGCTAAGTCCAGTGACTTACAGTTGACTGTTCCTTCCCTGACTCCCTCAGTGCAGTTTACTCATCCGAATCACATGGGGAGCACAGAAAGCAGCTGTGGGAGCATCAGTGACTCTAGTTCTCATATGCAACCACATTACTGCCCACTTGGTGGCCAGTGTCACTGCTTGCTCTCATTTCTAAATCTCTCTGCTTCTTGTCTTTCTCTCTCTGAGTCTCCTTGTCTTCTTCTCCTTCCTTCAATGATAAGGTACCTTGTACTCTTCTAGTCTTTATACTCACCCAGGAGTAGGGCTTCTGAGAGTGTGACGCTGATCTCTCTCTGCTATATGTTCTCCCCTCTCGCGCGCATGTAGCCACACAGAAAGAGTATGAGCACACACCTCCATATCTACAGTTAAGAAATTTCATGAGCTGGTGTGCCCTACCTTAGAATACATGAGCTAGATTAATTAAATAACCCATATGCTGGCCATAGAATGGAGGCATCCGGAGGGCAAGGAGAGGAGTTGGCATGAGGGGAGAAAGCACAATAGACTATGGGTACTTTGGCAGTGGGTGCACTGTTATGGCAGCGTTCATTCTCTGTCAGCGTGACTCTTGCTGGTCTTGTATATATTGTGCCATTTCATTTTTAATAAAAGTGCCTGTAACTTGTATGTGAAGATATCAAAATGCACAATTTATATTTGAACACTCATTCATGGGTATTGTTTTCTTCTTCTTCTTTTTTTTTTTTTTTTTTTTTTTTTTGTGGGACCTTCGCTGGCCACCAGGGAACGAACCGGCACCACAGAGGCTGTGGGCAGCCCCGCAGCCCAGCGCTCAACCGCTGCACCACCAGGGGAGGCCCTATTATTTTCTTCTTAACAGAACTATGGGAACAGTCCACAAGGTTAACCCAACCATTTGTATTGAAATTCTTAATATACACATTGTACCAATGCTCTAGCTTTAGCTCACTGATGAGTAAAGAAAAATGAACTGTGGGTTTTCTTATCTTTCCCGTTCCTTCCATGTCGTCATTTTCAGTGTAAACGGTTGGCTGATACTGAGAAGGAAGATTAAGAAAGACTATGAGAGGGTTAATTAGCTGTTTGTATTTTTGAGAATATCACTGCCTCCTGTCAGAGTGGGAACAAGAAAGGAAGTGCTGCTTCTCAGGAATGTTAGAACATGGCTGACTCATAGATGTGATGTGCTTGCACTCACTCTAAGTTTTATTCAACTCCCACGCATCATGGGCCAACCAGAATTCTGAGATCATGGGGCATCACAAATGGTGTATGCCAGCAGTGAGACTAGGAATAGCCAGGGGTAAACATATTGTGTGTTTCTACTGAGGACACAGATATGCTCCATTATTCCTTTGACTCCACTACCAGACACAAATTCTTAGATAAAATTATTAAGAATTCTAATATGGAGATAGGAAGCATTAAACCCATCACAGGCTCTGAATACCACATAAGATGTAAAGAAAAATACATAGTGAGCTCACAGATGCTTAATGGACAGGAAAAAGCAAAGGATGGCAGGTGACCTGCTCTCATTTAGGCTCCATGTACCATTAAGTTGGTGGAGGGTGCACTGAGGAGGTAATGTCTGATGAGTACCCAAATATTACCTCAATTAAAAATAAATTTAAAAAACAAAATGATAAATTCAGCCCATAGAACTTTCTTAGTTACTAAGGATGAAAACAGAATTTTAAAAGCAGTTAAAAATATTATCAGAGGATTACAGATATGAAGTTTGCAGCATGCATTGTTTTTAAAATATATGCATATATGGAATGTGTTTATACACATTTGCAAACAAACAAATGAATGTTATGTATAAATACGTAAGTGTATATATATATATATATATATATATATATAATAAAAGAGTGTTTATGTAGAAAAATATCCAGGACAAATCCTAAAAAGGGGTGCTATTGACCAAAATCAATCTTTTCAGCTTCGTTCTTCTCCCCATTTGGAATATAGATGTGATGGCTGGCACTAAAGCAGCCATATAATATGTTTTTGAAGCACAAAGGAATCTTTGAATTTATTTATGGGGGTGCTGTGAGGTTACACTTAACAGGGGAGTCAGTTTTTTTTTTCTTATTCTCTTATGAAAACTATATTCCTCAGTGTGAGATTTCCAATTATTTCAAAATTATTTAGAGAAGAAATTATAATTGCACTTCTGACTAGAATACTTTAATAAATATTTTAGGAAAAACAAGTGGTATTCATTATTTTTCAATCAGTTTTGCTGTAACAGATTTGTGAGCACAAATGCATTGGCTATCCAAGCATTTCCACTTACAACCATTGCTCATTCTTTTTGGTTCATATTATTCCACATGGTAATCACTTCTAATTTATTCATATAAAGGGATGTCCATTATCCACAACACACACACACACACACACACACAGTGGAAACCAAAATTCACACTCCATCAGACACTTATACCTAATTCATACCTCCTCACAAGCTTTAACAACATACGAATGGTGGTTTGTCAATATCCAGAGGTTTGAAAAGTCGCTTTGAGTAAACAGTCATTTCAAAACTTAACTCCTTATATGGACTTTCCTCTCCTTCTCCTCCAGCGCAAATGGTCTCTGGACAAAAGTGGAAGAACGTGTGTGGTCTCTCACTGCAGAATTGGGAAAGCAATAGTTCTGCTAAAAACTGCAAATAGGCCATGGTGACGCAGAGGGTTGGTTTGTGGTCATCCATCCAACCACTTATCTCTACTAATGCTCCATTATTATTCATGTACATCGTGTTGCACATGGCACAGAACAAATCTGGGTTTCCCAAGGAGTTAGCCATCTCCACGAGTTACTAAGCTTGGTATTATCAAGTGCTCTTATTCCTATCTGGGTATTTCTTCACTGATGCCTGATCCACCCACATTCACTTATTGAGAAGGAACTTAAGGGCATATGCTTTCAACATCTTTACAATATCTGAGCTTTCCTTCTCAATCTTATTTTCTACCAGGGCCAGAATCATTCATTATGCTTGGTTCATAATAGCAGCCTTGATGCACCAATCAGTCAGACTTGACACGTGTTAAGAGGATTAGGGGCAGTAGGAAACTAAAATCAGCTATTACAAAGGATGAACATACATTGGTTTCATATGCCAATATATTATCTTCCTTAATTGTATGTATTTAAAAACCTACAGCGATCTTATATACAGGCACAATTTCATGAAACCTATAAAAGTCTTAAAACCTTTGCATAGTGAAAATTGTAGGTATAACATTTTGTGAAAACATTTTAAGGGAGGGATATAGGGCAGAAAGAAGCAAATCAGATAAGTAGTAGATGTGAACTAGTTTATATGGTATTTAAAAAAATGGGGGAAAACAAAGAAAGTTGGTATTAGCAAAAATAGTAAAAGAACTGGAATGAACATAAGAATATCAAGTGATGCATGCAGTTTTCAGAATATAGAAAATGTCACATTTGGGTTTAAATGTCATATTAACAGTACTGAATGAGAGTTTAGAGCTATGGTCTGTAATTCCTGAACTGTGTAATTAAAAATGTTTAAGAACATGTCCTTCTAATGGGGAAAGATGTAATACCATGGTTCCAAAGCATGGAGTGCATTTCAGAAATCAAAATGAATTTAATTTGACAGTATCCAATTACTCATTTCACTCACCATAATGTGGCATTCACTTTGGGACAAAATTAACATTGCTACTTCAATTTTACAGTCGCTAATATATTGGTATATAGCATGAGTGCTATATTGACTGGTTGGCCCACTCCCTAAGTAAGTAGGTTTCTGTTTTCAATAAAGGAATATTCCAGACAACAAAATATTCCCACACCTGGGCATTATTCAAGTGAACATTCACATGGCAGTCTGTCCATGAAGCAGATATCATATCTTTTAATCACATATTAGTATGTCTTTCTCATTTTCTCATGGAAAAATGCATCCCTATTATGTTTGACTTCGGACACTCTGTACTAATGTCATTAGACTTGTAAATGACACATCTGTCAGATTAATCAGGGACTTTGACAATGGAATAAACTTGAACTATTTGTGTATTACTTCACTTAAGGGATCAGTTCCCTCATCAATTTCAACTATTGGGAAAACAAACACACACACAAAGCCTCTCCAAAAATCAAAATGCCTTAAGAATAATTTGGTAGCAAGAGCAATTTGGTAAGGAAAGGTTAATGTAATATAATGTAATGTAATATGTAACACATATGGCATGTTAGGGGTTTGGAGGGGTGCCAGAGAGTGAGAGTAGAATGAAACACAAAATAAAAACATAATAGACAAGAGTTTCACTCAGCATAATGTGGAGAATATCCCTCTATCTACACCTTGATGCAAATCTTTTTCCTAATAATGTCATTGTTTAAAAAAAATATGTATGACTAATCTTAGAGAATTGGATACATTTCAGGATTGAACTAATCTCTCATGGCTATGTGGTCCTCAGTGGGGAAAGCCAGTGGCAGCCCGCAGTGACTGCAAGGGCTGTCAGCATCCTCAGGAGTGCCCGTGGGTGTGGGTCCAGGGTCCAAGGCACTGGCTAGGCAAGGACCATGGCAGGTGGCGGGGGGCTGGGAGCCATGGCTTAAGGGTGTAGCTGGTCTTGTCAGGGCTGCAGCGGGCATGTATGTGGCAGCAGAGAACAGGCCCATCGACGTGGGTGGGCTATGGCTGCAAGTCATGTGATCTGGAGTGGCAGTCTTGGGTGTGCATGCAGTCGTGGGAGCTGTGACTGGGTGGGGTCTGGGGTCAGCAGTCGTGCACATGCATGCGGGAGGTGGAGGTTGCTGCTGAATACTAGTTCAGCAGGTGACCAGGGCAACTGCGTCGTGGGGTAGTGGAGAGAAGGTGGTGGTGGCTTAGGAGGCTGCAGTCCGTGGACATGAAAAGTGCACTGCCCTTGGCAGTGTAAGCTCTTTGTGTGTGTGTGTTGGCGGGGGTGTGAGGGGGTAGGGTGAGAGGTGCTGCGGCCATTGTGATGGCACTTGGGTTGGTCAGTGTGAGGGCCTTTGGGTCCTGTGCAGACCAGGCCACCAGGGTCTGCCATGACAAACACGCCCATCAGTGCTGGTGACATTTGCAGGGAGTGTGTAGTGGCTGTGAACACTGCTGAGGTCTTCACATGAAGGCTGTAGGGCTTCTGCAGAGAAGGCCCCTGGGGTCCTGCCAGGCTTGACTAGAGTCCTCGCCCTTCTCTTTTCCTGGCTGCCTGCAGGTCTCCATGTTGCCAGGCTCCCAAGTGGGTCCTTTCTGGTAGTGCCTGAAAGGCTGAGGAAGCTCCTCAGGCCCCCTGATGGCCTTTAACCCTTGAGAAGAATTTGCAGCCTGAGGGTATCCCTCAAGGCAATGAGTTGTGCTGGCTGAGGCAGGGGGTAAGGCAGACACAAGGAAACTGCCCTTCCTGCCCTGACTGTGGTTATGCTTGCTTGATTTTGTTTTGCTTTTATTCCACCATGCCACTGCAGCGTCTTCAGTGGGCTCCAGAATTTTCTCAGAGCTATTTCCTTTGTTGGTAACTTTCTAGTTGCTACCTGCAGGGCAGTGATGGCTGGCTCTGTGCTGTCTCTTGCTGACACCACTCTTGTACCCCAGTTTCCTACTCCTCTTCTGCACCTAAAAAGCCCCTATTCATAACCTTTGAATTTCATTTCTTTGTCCTCTGTGAGTGTGATGCAGCTATTTCTTTTTATTTCGATTTCTTAGTGCTTTTACCATAACATTTAGAAGTTACTAGAGTTTTACTTTGCTGACATAGATTTTATCTTTAGCTTTATCATTCCATTTGTGAGCTGCTCAAGGATTTGGGGATGAGAAAAACTCAACTTTCCTGGTACCTAACTCTTCCATTAAACTCATCCTTGAAAATGTTTCAACATTTGTTAGAGCAGAAGAGGACATGTGCCAAGCCAGTACTGAAGATCTCATGATTTCTGTGAAGCTGTCATAGCTACCATTCCTTGCAAATACATCCACTGCTAATTGGAGGACTGTTCCTACTAACACTCAGAATGAAAACAATTTTTGCTTATAGAGGGGGGTGTTTTACTGTGAAGGCAATTCTTGACTTATATAATTCTATTCTACAGCTGTCAGACATTCCTTTCAAATGATTAAAAATGGGCCTGAATAATGCATAAAAAAAAACAGTATTTTCCAGGATTTTTACCAGAACCTGACCATGTTATGTTGAGACTCTGATCTCAGACTTCCATCCATTGGAATTGTGGGAAATTAATTTCTGTTATTTATTTAAGAAAATATTTCTCAAAATGTGAGCTCTACAGCAAGCATTGGAATACCATCTGTGCTTATTTAAAATGTATATTCTTGGGTCCCACCCTATGTCTACTTATTCTGATTTTTCTGAGAGTGACAACCAGGAATTTACATATTTTTAAAGATTTATTTATCTATATAAGAACTGGGGTACATTCAGAGGCGCGGGAGGGTTAGAGAATTCACCAGAGACAGAGCGGGGAGCAGAACAGGCAGATGGACCGAAGACACTGCTGAGGGGAGCAGCGGGAGCAACTGGAGAGGTTGCCATGTGGGAATCTCCCTGGCCGCCAGGATCGATCCTGTGCTGCAGAGGCTGTGGACAGCTCCACAGTGCAGCGCTCAACCTGCTATGCTACCGGGGAGGCCCCAGGAATTTACATTTTCAATAAGCTTTGAAACTGATTTCAATGGACAACGACAACCCCCCCCCCAACCCCAGGCCCTCTAACTCACCTATATCTCTGCTCCTAGGGTCCCTTTCTCCACACAGCTGGAGGCATTTGACCACATATGCATGCACTTACAGCTCAGAAATCGTGTTCTCAATCTTGGAGAGTTTAAAGATCCCTCATCTTATATTTAGGTGACAACAAATCAGAACACCTTACTCTGAGCTTGAGTAATCATGGAAGCAACTCACGTTAGAGATTTCACTCTGGCTCAGTGGAAAGAAACCTTGTGTGCTATGGCAGCAGAGCATAAAATCACAGTGGTATATTTCTTTTAAATCAACCGGCTTTCAGGACACAAAGGGAAAATAAACTGGGAAGATTTGACTTTGCATTTATTGTCAGGGGTGAAGCAAAAAGTAAAGGCAAGAGATTGATCCCTCCCCTTTGCTGGGAGAAGACAACAACACATTCTCAGGATATCGGGCTAAGCTAGTCCTGACAAGCTAAGAGTGGTCTGGAAGCCCACAGAAATAGGGACCTCAATTATGACACCATCAGCTCTCCCTCAGCCATTGATACAGAAGTTACCACCATCAGCATTCCCTTCGTTACCACAGCAGAAATAATGAGTGAAGAAATAGGGGGTGAACGCTTACTGCAGTCCCTTTTCTGCGGTGACATTATCGCCCCCAAAACTCTGTCCTCACTATTCTATGAGGGGTCCACAGACCAGTAGCACTAACATCACTTGAGACCTTGTTAGAAATGTGAATTCTTAGGCCCTGCTTCAGCGCTCCTCAATCAGAAATTCAATTTTAGTGAGATCCCTACCTAGGAGAGTCACATATTCTTTAAATTTGAGGAGCAACAGCTCTAGGAAACCACCTGTTCTAGAATAGTTAGGATTTCCAAAATACAGTTTGTAGTATGGCAGAAGCTCCTTAAGACAAGGGGACTAACGGTTGAGGGCTTTACTACTCATGTGAAACTCCTTCCACTTGCACTGTGAGGCCAATGAATTAAGGTGGCAATGAAGATAGGTGTTCCCACAGAGTTCCACCATAGTGTTGGAAGAACGAGTAGAATTGGCTCAAGGCCAGGCACTAGCATTTATTGACACTGTGACAAGTGATCACTTAACCTCTAACCTTCTCAGTTTCTTCACTTACAAAATAAGATTTTTACAGAATTTCAAATGAGATAACATATATGTTGGTGCATTACAAATTCTTACATATTGTTTTTTTATTTATGTGGATGGTTTTCAAAATTTTTTTTTTGATCTGAATTCCTCTCTCAAGCTCAAATCCTAAATTCACACTGCAATGTAAAGCTTAATGGAAGTCTATTTATGGGGTATGGGAAAGAAAACCAATCAAACTGTCAAGTCAAGAGAGGAATAGAGTACGGAGCTCAGATTAACACACCAGAATTTTAAAGTACTGGAGAAAAGGGACAGTAAGACAGGAGTTCAGGTTCACATGTCCATAGAAAGTTCAGGTTCACATGTCCATAGTCCCACGGAGAAGTGTGTGCCATCATAATGCTCAATAAGTAGCTGATATGCAGTGAATTGGATTTATGGATTCATAAGTGATAGAATATCATTCTTATACCTGATAGATTTCAACAAGGTGGAATCAGAGACACAAATCATTAAATATGTGATTGGAAGTTCATAAATATCTCATCACATCTAATGAAATATCTCTTCCACAGCTTGGTTAGCCAGAAGCAGGGTTAACAGATGAAAGCACATAACTACCATCAGAGTATAAGACTCACCCGCAGAGCTTTCAAAACTACAGAGACTTTTATCATTTCAATGTAGAGAAATGGACACAGGAGTGTATAAAAAAAAGAATGAGATGGGGGAGGGAGAGGGAGAGAGAATGGTAGAGAATTGTAGAATGTTAGAGAAGCTCTGAAATCCTGCCCTTTTGCAAGTTTCAATCGTAGGAAAACCTCGCAACGAGATCTGAGTGGCAGATGTATGAACAGGACAGAATCCAGTGTTGTGCTCTTCCAGGAAACGAAATCCTTTAACCATGGACCACAACTTCAAACACTCAACTATGCACCCACATCTGCATTCAGCTTCTCAACCCTCTCCCAGCTCCCCACACTGCCTTGAAATGCTTATTGAAGAAAAAGGATTTCCTTTTGGGTTAGATTTAGTTCCTCATTCAGTCTTAGAGATGGGGAGATATGGGGACATGGAACCCCAAATCTTAGAGTTCTGGATGACAATGGAAGAACTGGGGCCCATAATGATGCACCAGCTCAGATGAGGACTGAATTCTCTCTGACATGTTCTACACTCTCCTCATGGGACATAAACTCTGGGTAAATAAATGGAGGGCCACCAACAGAGAGAGAGACATCAGGTGGCAGAGAGGAATGGTATTGTGCTAGACAGCCTTTGAGGCCCTATTCATTCATTCATTTATGTATTGATTTTATTACTAAAGTACCATTGTTTTACATCCTTGATGATATGTTGACAGTGAAATTCTATCATTCTTTGCATCGATTGCCATCACAAAGGAATAGTATAAAAATCTTTTGGGTCAGATTGATTTGTATGGGAGCCCTATTTCTACTTGCTAGCTCTGTGTATGTGGACAAGTTACTTAACATCTTTGAGACTTAGTTTTCTCAACTCAAAAAAAAAAAAAAAGGAAGTGTGTTAACAAAGTAACGAGATAATCTGCAAGTTCACTGATAAACAGAAATAGACACCTGCCTCTAGTACAACATGAAATACCTAGAAATGGTGCCACAACCTCATGCTTAATACAAATTACACTTGCACATGTCTAGGGTTTGTAATTCTGAAGAAACGTGGAGCTCACACAAGAAATCAGCTAAGTAAGTTCTCTCCTTCCATCGTCAACTACTGTGCAGTCCTTGCTTTAGACTGGGTGTCTCACTGTGCTATGTCTCTCCAAGATTATGTGGTTCCAAGGTGACTTTTCAGAAAGAGAATTAAAAGCAGTATCCTGTCAAATTACATTGTGTCCATCAAAATCTCTTCTGTGGCTAATCTCTGGTACTGCTCTCCGGTTTGCGTGAAAATACTGCTTTATACTGTTGGTATGGCTTAATACCAATTATGTTTATGTGTTTCCATAACACAATATAATCTCAAAGTGTGTATGTGTATGTTTCCATACACACATTTTCAGGTGATTCAATAAATCATCAGAGTGAATGGAAACAAATAGTCACGCATATTATTAATACTGAATATTGTATCTGAAAATAAGGTCTGAATTCCATTTAGTTTGACAGGAGAACATTTTTTCTGTCTTTCGGATAATCTTCCCTTTGCTCAGAGAGGTCAGGAGGATGGCAAGCTTCTATCTCCCCTTGATCTTATCAGACTCACCCTGCAACTCAGAGCTCACAAGTCAAACCTTGCGTTAATGCCTCCCACCCTGCACCCTAAAGCAAGAGGCTTCCTGGAGCAAATTAAATCCTGGTGGCATTACAATCCTTGCCAGTTCTTGAGGTAATGTGTTTTAGAGTTCTTCAGGAACTTAGAAATAAGAAGGATTAAAAACTTTGGAGGCCACCTTCCTTCAATGAAGTGCTTTTAGGCATTAGACATTCCACAAAAACGACTGCAAAATTTCATCTTCGGTTGACATTTAAGAAAAATTTGTTTCTTGATGGCTTTGTAATGACGTTTTATGCTTCAAAGATGAGGATCTTGACTTAAGTATTTTTCATCATTATCTATTCATCAAGAAAGCCTGTATTGCCCGGGGTGAGCTGTTGCACTAGCTGTCAGTGTACATGTACACCAGCATACCTGCGCGAGGCATCCAGCACAGCCCATTAACGCAAATGGAAGTAATACAAGCAATGCAAATTTATGGAAATATTTGAAATTATGATGAATTCATACAAAGAAATCCTAAAATGATTCTGATGCAGGTAGGTTTCGAACATTAAGGATTCTGCTTCTACCACCACAACCCAGGAGAGACACTGATGAGTATGGCTGCATTTTCTGGCATTCAATTGTGTCATACTCATCAGAGGTGGTTATGACGTTATCATGTCAACCAAATGCGCAGAGAAGGTGCAAACTTGAAGCATCAGAGGATCTAACATCTATCACACTAGATTATTTTATTGGCATTTTAACTTCATACAAATAAAATCCTATAGTAAGTTCTTTTTGTGTCTGACCTATTTTTGCCTATCATACATTTTGACATTCATCCATATCACTGTGGAATCAGTTCTTAATTCATTTTTTAAATTGCTGGATAGTATTACATTGCATGGTGATAGCACAGTGGGTTGGCTGGTCCACACACATATGACAGACACTTGAGTAATTTCTACTTTGCAGGCGGGTTGAATGAACAGTGTTCTACATATATCTGTATAAACATATGATTTTATTTTGTGAGGTTAAATGCCTAGAAGTGAAATTGTTGGATTGTGGTTAGCTTTTATGGCAATTTATCAAAGTGTTTTCCAAGGTTGTTATACAACTTTTAGCATCCAACAGTACAGGGTTTAAGTTCAGTTTGCTCCACATCTGTCATCAAGACTTCAATTTCGGCCATTTGAGAGTGTGTTGTAATGGTCCCTCATTGTAGTTTTATTTAGCATTTCCCCGAGGAAGATGCTATTGGACATCTTTTCAGGTTCTCATTTGCCATCCCTATATCTCCTTTTGTATATCTTCCAGTCTTTAAACTATTTTTAGAAATCATGTTGTTTGACCTCCTATTATTAAGTTGTAAGTTCTTTATAGATTCTGAATATGAATCTTTTGTCAGACACATGTATTTTGAGTAGGTACTTTCTGTCTGTGGCTTGCCTTTTAATTTTCTTAACAGATTTTAATGGGCAGGGGTTTTAATTCTGATGAACTTCAATTTATTCTTCTTTTCTTAGGTTTTATTTTTATGGCATATTGGTGTTTGATTGCTTCACACAAAATTACTGCAAAATTAATGCACATTTGTTATCTTACAGTTTCTGTGCCTGAGGAGTCTAGGCATGGTTTATCTCTGTCCTCTCTTGAAGATTTTTTAGGCTGTGATTCAGGGATCAATAAGCCTTGTAATATCTAGTGTTTTTACTGGGAAAAAGCTGTTTCCAAACTCACTTAGATTGGTGGCAAAATTCATTTTCTTGCTGTTGTAGGATATAAGCCCCTGGATGCTCTCTGTCATGTGTCATCTTCCCTTAGTTACTAACAGCTGCCTGCATTTCTAAAGGCCACTAAGAGTTTCTTGTCACCTGATCTTTCCTAATATGGCCACTGACTATCAAGACTTCAAGGAGAGTCTTTAGGAGTCTACTAGTAAGTTGAAGTCTAACACAATGTATCACTAACACAAAATATAATGACATCCTATCATGTATGTCATAATCTTGGACTATCAGAGCCTATCTATACCCAAAAAAGAATAGATTACACAAAAGTATGAATATTGGGAATTGGAGATAAGGGGTCACCTTAGAATCTGTGTGTCACATATAGTTCATGCCTTTCATGTCTGTGTATACAATCTTTGCTTATCCCAAAGTAATGAATATTTCCTTCAATGACTTATTCTAGAAGTTTCATAGATGCAGGATTTGCATTTACATATATGATCCATTTGGAATTATGAGTGTGTGTATGTGTGTGTGTGTCTGGTGTGAGCTCAGTATCAAGGTTCTATTTTACATGGATATCTTGGAAGTCTATAACATTTGTTGAAAACACTACATTTTCCTACACAATTAAATAGCTGCCTTGGTCAAAAATAATTGCAGAACAAATATTATATATTAATGTATAAAATATAAGTTAATTTACTACATGGATGACTTAGAGTATTAACACCCAATTTCTCTCACAGAAACCGACTTGAGACCAAATCTATTCCATTGGATTGCATGGATTTCCTTATGCCACCACTACACCATATTGATTACTGTAACTTTAGAGCAGTGGTCTCAACTGGTGGCAAATTTTCTCCCCAGGGGGATATTTGGCAATGTCTACAGATAACTTCTTTTTTATAAAGCTATTTATGTTTTCTGTATTTTCTTCATCTTTGATAAACTATGTTTTTAAAAGAAATTATCAATTTCAACTAAATCATCATATTTTGATATAAAATTCCTATAATGTTGACTTAATAGTGTTTTATATGCATTTTCATTTACTTAGTAGTTTTCAATTTAGCATGTCACATTTTATTAATTTGTTGTTGTTATAACTAATTTTTATTACTTTATTGCTTTTATTACTTCAAATCAAAAAAGAGATCACATACTCTTTCCCATCTTGACATATGCAATAGTAAACTCTTCTTTGTAGGTATAATTCATCAATTTGTTCCTCTGTATCAGCTGGATTTTTTATTTATTTTATATATTTTTACATCATTTTTCATTTTTGCACAATGTATGCATTTTTATCTTGGTTATAGTCCCTGTATAATTCCCACACCCCTTGTTTTGATCCTACTCCCTTCTCCCCCACCCATAGTGTGTCTCTGGAGAGCTGTGTGGAGATTCCTCAATGTGCTAAAGATGGAGCTTCCATATGATCCAGCAATTCCACTCCTAGGTGTTTACCCAAAGGACACAGAATCATTAATTCAAAAGGGCACCTGCACCCTGTGTTTATAGCAGCACTATTTACAATAGCTAAGCTATGGAAACAACCCAAATGCCCCCAAATAGATGACTGGATCAAGAAGATGTGGTACATATACACCATGGAATATTTACTCAGTTGGATATTTCTAAACTTCCACAGAGTCTGCTTCAAATTTTGTGTTTATTTTTTCTTGTAAATATTTACTTTTTATTTTTCAGAACTGTGTTCCAGCAACCTGTGAAAGGTTGTCTTGGTCTCCAATTCTTCCTGCTTTGTCATGTTTTTTCTATACACTGCCCTATGTAGTTTCACAATCCTCCTATTGCTGTAACTTGTTAACCATAAAGATGATCTCAGTTGTAGCTAATTTCAACTTCTGCTTATTTTCATTGATACATATGAGAGATGGGGAGGGAGAAAGCTCTCAAGAGACTTCCATTTTATCTTCATGTCAACCTAACAATGAAAAATTCCTTCACGGTCAGAGGGCCCTGTGGACTAATTCTGGAAGGAAGCATTCAGCCTTATATATCATTTACTTCTTCACTTCCCTCTTCTACCTCCTGTCTATTGAATCTTCAGAAAGTGAAATGGTCAAAGCAGCAATTCTCTTCAACAAATAGGCTGTCTTTTGATTGGAGGAATTGGTAAGGACTTCCTTCATCTTCCTGAATTTCACTGTTTTTAAATCTTTGAGCATTTTTAAAGTTCTCATCATCAGCCTCATCTTTCATGATCATTTCTTCCCCAACTGTATGATATTTTCCACTTTCTGTTTTCTCTTTCCCTGAGCCTTTTATATTCCTCTGAGTTTCCACAAATACACTGCTGTCTATCAACACCTTCTTTCTTTTGAAGACGTTTCCTCAGATGTCATCATGGGACCTTTCCTTTGGAGTAAGCCCATGTCAGAAGAAATCCCTTCATCAGTACCATTGAACACAGCCAGCAAGGTGAAGAAAAGACTTTCTCATGGGAGCTAAGGCTCCAAATTGTTCTTTCTGGCTTTCATTTTGCATCATTGGTGATGGAATATGGGGAATTCAACTGCATGCTCAGGTCATTGGCAGTTTCCATCCTGGAGCTGAGGGACCTCTTCTGATGAAAATGCATCATGTTTTTAATAAAATAACGTAGTTTTGACTTCAAGGTGTCTGTTTTCCTTTTAATCAAAAGGCCTTCATCTCCAGTTTTAACTTTATCTGGAGGTGGCAATATTTGGGAAAGAGAGTTGTAGCTCTTCTTTCTTAAGTTATCTCCATGTCAGAGCATCTCTTTGTCTCGTCCAATTTCAAGACAGTTTTCTGACAACATAGCAGATTTTTGCTCATCATTATATCATCTTCACCTCAGATGGATAATAGAGAAAGTTGATTATTTCAGTGAAATCAGATTGTGTTGTACAATGTTCTCTGCCATGGTTTTACCGTAGGCCAGGTCATAGAAAGGACTTCTCTTTTTTTTCTAAGATGACTTTTTATTTATTTCTAATTTTTTATCAAAGTAACATTGGTTTACAACATTGTGTATGATTTAGAGGTACAGGATCACACCCTTCTTGTATATTTCATCATGCCACACCCCCATAGTCCACTGTGCCTCCTCCCCACTTTGCTTTTCCCCTTTCCTTAACCCCTTTGCTACCCTTAATTCTGTAGTAAGATTTATATGGTATGTTACTGGTTTGGTTTTATCTGACCCCTTTTTTAAAAATCTGTGTTTGTGTTTCTCGTTATGACATAGATTACTATCTGTTATCCCCTCCAATCCATGCATGTTGTCACAAATGGTGTTTATCTTTTTTACAGCTGAGTGGTATTCCACTGTGTCTTCTTAATCTATTCACCTGTATTTGGGTATGCAGGTTGTTTCCATAACTTGGCTATCATAAATAGTGCTGCAGTGATCATTGGAGTACAGACATCCTTCTGAATTAGTGTTTTTGCACTCTATGGGTAGATACCTATGAATAGAATTTCTGATCATATGGTACACCTACTTTTAATACTTTGAGAAATCTCCATACTGTTTGCCATGGGGGCCCCGCCCATCTACATTCCCACGAAGAGTTTGTGGGGCTCCTTTTCCTCCATGGTCTCACCAGCACTTACTGGTTTTGTTCTTTTTGCTATGAGCCATTCTCAGGAGTCTGAAGTGCTATCTCACTGTGGTTTTGTTTGCATTTCCTGACAATAAGTGATGGTGAGCATTTTTTTTATAAGCTTGTTGGCCATCTGTATGTCTTTTTTTAGAGAAGTTACCTGTTTAGCTCTTCTGCCTGTTTCTTGATTGGGTTATTTGTTTTCTTTTTGTTGAGTTGTATGAGTTTTACATCAAACTAAACAGTTTCTGCACAGTGAAAGAAACTATCACTGAAACAAAAAGACAACGAATTGAACAGGAGAAAATATCTGCATACCATACATCTGACAAGGGCCTACAAAGTAGAACCGACAAAGACCTTCTACAAAGAACTCATACAACTCAACAAAATAAAACAATCTACAGTCACTTATCATTAGGAAAATGCAAATCCAAACCACAATGAGATACTGTCTCACTCTTGTGAGAACTGCCATTTTCAAAATGTCCAAAAACAACAAATTTTGAAGAGGGTGTGGAGAAAAAGAAATTCTCATATAATGTTGGTGGGGATGCGTCTTCCCTCTTCAGCTTGTCTAATGCTGTGTTTTCTATACTTCCCCCCACCCCGGCTGGTTAAGGAATATAAAGCTTGAGATCTCTTCCAGAAAGTCCTTAGGATAAAGCAATATAATTTCTAAAATTATTCTCTGAGAAATAATATAAAGAATGGGTTTTTTTGTTGTTTTTTTTCTATGTTCTTCTATTCAAATTACAGATATATTAGTTTCTGGGCTTAAAGACACTGTTAAAAATGAAATCACTCTCACCTTAATGTCAAACCATAAAGTTTCTTATTGTATGTCTCTATTTGGCAGTTCAGCAAGTTGACCATATAATACTTACAGTGAAGAGCAACCATAAATTCAAACACTGATCAGTTTAACTTTTAGAAAGCAGACAAAGCATGATAAAGGCTCATTTCTTCCTTTGAAAGACATTGAATTTCAGTAACAACAGTTCAAGTTGATCTTGCTTTATATGAAATTGGGAAGAATTAGATAACCAACTTTGGATTTAGCATTAAAAATGGTATTCTGTGTTATAATTGCGTTTTGCAAACACAGATTTGACCCAAAAATATCACTTCTTTACTATTACTTTACAGAAAATTTTGCCTGTGCTCCACCTTACCAGCCTGAAGCCAGTGATTATCCATACTAGCATTTGACAATGTTTTCGAGGCACGTAGCATAGTAGTGTTCACTGTGTTGCAATACTAGATTAGAAAAACACTGTGCAGTCTGTATGGTAAATTTCAGAACTTGATACCACCAAATGGTACGAAGTTAAGTAGAAGTATAGAACTTGGACAGTCTTCTCAGTTGGGAAATGATTACATATTGGTGACAGTTTCCATGTTGGTGTATATCTTCACTGCATGATTTGCTCTGATTGATGATGATACTTTGCATTCTGTTATATCATTTGCATTTATTTTGTCCTTTCACCACAGTTACCATCTTCGAACGTCTGTGCCACTCAATGCTCATATTACCTGAGAAAATTGAGACTCAAAAATGTTATGTGACTTGATAAAATTCAACAAGTTATAAAAAAAAGGACTGCCTCATCCAAATACTGCACTGCTAACAATTTCATTATATATCACCTCACTTATTCTTATAGTATTATTTAGTCATTTATGTAAGATTTTTCACATATTTTACCCTACATTACCCTTTCAATTTTTATATCAAATAGGCTTGAAGCATAGCCAGAGTGTCAACCCATGTTTATCAAATAATAGGCCAAGTATGCTTTCCAGTAATTTACATCATCTTCCTAACATGAACTACTCTAAAACATTTACTCTAAACCATCAATCTCTATCTTGTTTTTTTTTTTCAGACCAAATCAAGAAATTGAGCTCCCAGAATTCAGGATTAAGGAGATGCATTCTCTCCCACAATATACTCCTTAAACCTAATTTTAACTTAAATATAGAATTGTTAATACCAACAATGAAATGTTGGAGCCAATATTAAGTCATTTTTTACTCTTCCTTCAAGAGCTTGATTAATTCATAAACTAATGCAGATAGTCTATCATTCAACACATATGCTCCGATCACCAGCTTAACCCCTAATGTTCTGTTAGGTACTGGAGCACATCTGGTTTAGTTATGGAGATCAAGAAGAAAGTAGAAAGTTACAGAATCCACTGTGAGGTATAATAAAGGTACGTGCAAAGTGAATAAGGAGTATAAAAGATAGGGTGATTAAGTCTGATGGTGCAGAGGAATGTAGGGAATCAAAGAAACTTTCACAGAGGAGGTAATATTTGAATTAAACTTTAAAGAGTGAATTGAATTTCAACAGGTAAATGGAGAGGACATGCTTTAAAGTAAAGGAAACTGAATTATCAAAGGCTTAGTGATATAAAAATCATAGTATATTGGAGGCAGGAAGACTAATTAGCAGACTGTTTTGCAGTATCCAAATGGGAAATAATGAAAATCTTCCACATATTAGTGGAAGATACAAGAGATGCTAAAACAGTGAAATCAGTAGTAATCATGATAGACTCAATGAGGGAAGGAAAGAGGATTCTAGGGCAGTTTGTAGTTTCTAGTTTTGGTGACTGCACAGATTTAGTTCTATTCAATGAAGTAATAACATCAAGTCTGACCTGTGAGTAGTTAATGAGTTAGGCTATTCTTGACCTTTTTATTTTTTTAATATTTTATATAATTCTTACATCAGTTTTCATTTTTGCACAATGTATGCATTTTCATTTTGGTTATATTCCCCATGCAATTGCACCCCCCTTATTTTGACCCTAATCCTAGACTAATTAATACAAAGTAAAAATCAAAATCAACAAGCAACTATAAACTAGAGACACACTACGGTGGGGGGGGGGCTCGGAGAGGAAGAATTAGGGTCCTTGACCTCTTTAATGTGTTTCCCACTGTCTCCTTCCATAGCAGACTTCCAGCTGGGCTCAGTCAACTCAAGGAACTGACAGAGGACTGGAGGCTGGGGAAAAGGGACAAACCAGAGTATTTTCTTTCTCTGCCTTAGGTTAGCCTCTTAGGTGGTAATTGCATCCTGTGTGGCTTTGATTCCCCTTGTAATGGTAGCTAAAGCCAGGTAACTTTGTCTCTTGAGCTTTCGTAACCCTGCTTCTTTCTTTTGTCCTCCAGTCTAAGTCTTTCATGGTTTCTGATATTTCTAATGTCGAGCAACCTCAACCTCACTGTCCACTCTGATGGCTCAATTGTTCTATTGCCCCTGTAAACAATTCCTTTCATTTAAGTCTTTGTTTTAAATATTCATGTGTTTCTTGTTTTTCTGGGTTAGAACTGAAGTGATACAAATGGTCAGTAATGCCAAATGCTGCAGTGTTTAAAAGGGAAAATAATTGAGAAGAAACCAATGGGTTTTACAATGAGGTGTGGGTGACCTTTGGGAAAGCAGTTGGAGGAGAAAGCCAGATTGCTTTGAGATGAGAAATTGATACATGAGGAAAAGAAAGCAGCAGACACCAGCAGCATTTCCGAGAAGTTTAGCAGTAAAAAAAAAAAAAAAAAAAAAGAGTCATAGAAAGCTGACAGGCAGACAGACTCATAGGAATATTTTCTATTGTGTTATGTTAAGGTTTTATTCGATTTAGAAAGTCAATTAGGTATTTAGGACATTAAATTACTCATTCAGAAATGTTCATCTCGGAATCACAGATCCACTGGAATCACAGCACTGATGAGTGATCATTTGCTCCAGTGCATCACCTTCGTACCAACCGTAGTTGGAGCATCTCTAAGGAAAAGGCTTGAAGGCCCCATAGCTCTAAAAATTCCCTAGGATTTGCCAAAAGTAGAATGTGCCCATCAACAAAAAATACAGATTCATTATGTAGTAATAGAGACATATTTTGCACATCAAGGGAGGCCATAACAAGGACATACTTCGTAGGAATGGGATATTTATGATTATGTGTTCCATTCTGAGCAATGCATTTTTTTTTTATTTATTTATTTTATTTGTTTGTTTGTTTTGTTTATACAAGCACTGGGTACAGTCAGAAGCGCGGGAGGGTGAGAGAATTCACCAGAGCCAGAGCAGGGAGCAGAGCAGGCAGACTGACGAAGTACACTGCTGAGGGGAGCAGCGGGCGGCAGGAGAGGTCTGCGCGCCATGTGGGACCCTCCTCCGGTGGCCAGGAAGCAGCCGGGGATCGAACCGGCGCCACAGAGGCCGCGGGCAGCTTCGCAACCCAGCGCTCAACCGCTGCGCCACCGGGGAGGCCCATGAGCAATGCATTTTTTAAGGGAGATGTTAATACTTTCGAGGGAGTCTTAAAGAGAGGAAGCCAGATGCCCTATCATATGATTGAGAATTAAGGTAACTAAATGAAAGGGTTTGGACTGAAGTGAAGATTTAAGGCATTTACAAGAGAAAAGACATGAAAGGATGTCATTTTCCAGTTGTAAGTCTGTTGCATGGAAAAAGGTGTGGGGATTTCGTGTGTGATGAGTACCTACTGTGCACTAAATGCTAAGTATTTTCATTCTCACAGAAATACCTTGAAGTAATAATTATATCAACTCTGGCAGATGAGGAAATTTAAAGCTCAGGGTGATTAAGAAACATTGAATGTTCACAGCTGTTAACAACTGTTGTAAACTCAGAACACCTTCCTTCTAATATAGCACAATACAGATTAAACAGGTGAGTTAAACTTAGGGAGAATGAGTTGAGTTGGTTTCAGTGAGAAAGTTAGGACCCTTCCTTTTCATCTAACTCCTTTCTCAATCCAAGTGCAGTTAAAAAAAAAATGTCTAATAAAACAACTGGGCCACTGGTGTGAGATGGTATCTCATTATAGTTTTGATTTGCATTTCCCTGATTACAGGTGATGTTGAACATTTTTTCATTTGCCTGTTGGTCATTTGCATTTCCTCTTTGGAGAAGTTTTTTTTTAGCTCTTCTGCCCCATTTTTTGACTGGGTTATTTACTCTTTTTTTTTTTTTTGGAGTCTCGTCAGCTCTTTGTAGATTTTTGTGATCAGTCTTTTATCATTAGTGTTGTGTGCATGCCATTTGCAGCAACATGGATGGAGCTGGAAGGGATCATGCTCAGTGAAATAAGCCAGAAAGAAAAAGAACAATACCGGATGGTCTCACTCATAGCAGGAATTTAGAAAACCTATAAATAAGTGATCACAAAAAAGACTAATTATAATAAAGTAAATATCAAAATCAACAAGCAACTATAAGGCAGAGCCCCACTGCACAGTGGGAGAAGGGAGTAGGATCAAAACAAGGGGGGGTGGGAATTTTATGGGGATGATAACCAAGATGAAAATGCATACATTGTGCAAAAATGAAAAAAAATATGTAAAAATATATAAAATAAAAATTAAAAAAATAAAAAAAAACTGGGCCAAACCCCCTTTCCACACCTAAGGGGAAAAGACTTTTAGTGGGAGCAGTAAAGATTATGATTAGAAATTAACCTGGACTAGGACAGAAGGTTGCTTGTGTGCCTGTCTTTCAATTGTAAATTCCTCCCCGCGTGGGACTGGCTGGCCCCATATGAGCCTCAGCACCACGGTTCCACTTTACCCTGATAATGTTAGCACAGTCAGAATGTCTTTGCCTTTGAGCAGAATGAGTCCTTGTGGTTCTGTTCATCCAGTCTTCTCTCAAAGCCTACCTGCATTCCCTCTTTCGTGTCCACATCCAATCTCCATGTTACATCGATACCTGCATATCCAAGTTAATGGGTCCTTCCTTGTGTCACCTTAGGATTCTGCTTTCTGAATTTCTAACTCACTAATTTTATAAGCCAAATGATACTCCTTTTCCCTCTAAGTCAATAAGTGAAACGCAGCAGTGGCTGAGCACAGGAAATGCCTATGATCCCTTGCACACAGTGAGCTCTCAAGATCTATATAGTCAACATCAATGGATCAAATGTCTGTGAGCCCAGGCACACTTTCAAGACACAGGGTGGGATGGGCTCTGGACTGACACCCTATCTCAATGTTTAATGACACTCCTTGTCAGGCTATTCTTCCTGGTGTTTTCCCTAAATCCCTCCTGATGCAATTTACACCCCATTCTCCTTGTTATGTCCTAAGAGGAGATTGAGACCAGCTGGTGAGCATTCTCTGTGTAATAGCTCTTTATACATTTAAAGACAATTATTCAATCCCCTCTTGATCTTTTATTTTTCACACTGAATATTCCCATTTCCATTAACCTTTCTTCATAGCCCTTATTTTTAAATGACTTAATCATTTAAAATGTTTGGTAGATAATTCTCATAAAATTATGCTATTGTAATAGTAATAAAATTCATGACTTTATTATAACTTTGATTTAGCCATCTACATTCATCTGATAACATAAGTATACTGATGATTTGTAGTACTTTTTGTGATTTAATATTAGTTCTATATCATGGAATTATTAACTTATTCAGTCCTTCCATAAGTAGATCCAGAGTCTGGCCTCTTGTCACCACTTCATTGCTATCATTTTTGTCTAAGCCATATCACCTGTCACTTGGATTACCACAGTTGACCCCCACCCAACTCCCTGCTTCTACCCTTGACCTTCTGGAGCATCTTCTCAACAGAGCAGCCGGAGATCCTATTAAATGTGTAAGTCAGATCAGGGCATTCATGTGTTCATACCTCCACAATGAAGCCCTGTATTCTCACTGAATATACAACAAGGCCAACAATATCCTTTTGTTCTGTTCATCTGTTAACCCTTGTACTGCTTAGCTTATGACCTAAATTTCTTCTTTCCTGCCTCCACTGCAGTCCCACAGACCTTGCACTTCTTCAAACCTGCTAGATATAACTCGGCCTCAGAGCTTTTGCCCTCTCTTCCAGTTATTCACATAGTTCACACTCTCTGACCTAATTTAAGTCTGTATTCAAGTGACAGCATTTTGTTTAAGATGGCAAAGCATCACCAGCAATTTCAATTCCTCTTATGTTGTTATGTTTTGTCCACATCGTTTATCACCGTATAACCATACAACATTAGCCACTTTTCACTTTTACTGACCATTCCCCCCACTAGAATGGAAGCTGTGCTGTTCAATATCACCAGGGCCTGCAATAGTCTCTAGTATTTGTTACATTTGTTTTGAATAAATGAATGGACAAATGAATGTTTATTATTTCCAAGGAATTCTTGACCTATGGCTTAACATATAACACACACACACACACACACACACACACATTTTTTACCCTAATTGGTGATATGAATTGAGAGTATAAATTCAATTAGAAAACCTGCATTATGTATTTAATAAATAAACAGTATACTGTTTTACATGTGTAAAAAAGTCTAAGACCTGCCTTCTATAATTCTAGGCCTTCAAGATATCATACAGAAAACAGATTCCTGGCATGTGACAGGCTTGAGGACTGCTTAGGAGACACTCATAATTTTCTGAAGTAGATGCCACAAAGATAAAGTTATCTATCTCACAACTGGCCTTTGATATTTCTTACAGAACGACAATACTCACCTTTGATGGTCCATCCACAGAGATTACCTTTTGCTACGCTGCTTTTTGTGTAAGTAGGAAGCATTTCTCTAACAGTGCATTGTGCTTATTACCTTTTTCATTGGTTATAGCTAATTTTGTAGGTGAAAATGATATTTTGTGGGTGAAAATGTGGTTGTTTGCATCATTTATTTTTTATTTGTTAAGGATGGTCTTTCTCTATATGCTTGCTCACTGTTTGGATTTTTTCCTGTGGACAATTGTAAGAGACTTCAACCATAGCCCTGTGCCGGTGAGCCTCCAGCCTAATATGAACAAGGCCTGAGGGCAGTTCTTCTAAGTGCCCGTGTACACTAAGAAACCTGGGCGAAAACTGTCAGAGCCCGGCAGCATAGACAAGCCCTCCTCAAAATCTACACGTCACGGTCACAGTTGTTTTCCTTTGTAATGATTCAACTCACACTAGGTCTTTATCACATTTATAGTGCTGCTGCTGAGTACTTAGCTGCTTTCATGAGGGAGGAAGATTAAAATGGCAGGAGAGGCATTCCCAGAGAAAGCACCTCCAATCCTTGGGTGCAAGAACTCCATCAGGGACAGCATAGCCCGGGATAGTGGATCCATCAGCAGGAACACATGTGAATTTTTATTAATATCCCCAAGTTCCTAAAGCAAAATGGGCTATTTTAGTTGTGATGGAATGTGGCTGAATAAGGCAAAGAAATATATGGCTTGGGAGAGTGGTGCTGGAGGGAGATGGAGGGCAATGAAAAAAGTCTCCGTCCTAAATGATTGTGGGGGTGGGGTGCATTTTACAAATTATGCTCTTTGAAACATGTATCAATACTTTGGTTGGGCTTGGGAACATAATATGGGTCAGAATCTAGAAACAAACTGCCAAATTCTGAATATATGACATTTATTCTTCTGCCCCAGAAGCTTCTAGTGCAGCTTCTTCCCCAACACCTCACTTCCTTTAAAATAGTCCTTCTGTATCATTGGAAAAAAGGGGGGTGGCTTTCCTTCACAACGGTGGTGATCGGTTCAACAATGCAAGTCAGTAGTCTGACCCCAGGTTTACTGGAGTA
This sequence comes from Talpa occidentalis, assembly GCF_014898055.3. Taxonomy (NCBI): domain Eukaryota; kingdom Metazoa; phylum Chordata; class Mammalia; order Eulipotyphla; family Talpidae; genus Talpa; species Talpa occidentalis. The sequence continues at coordinate 6,981,434 of NW_023601543.1, forward strand.
CACAGTGTGTGCAGCAAGGCAGGCACCCCGTCTTTGTTAAAAAATAAGGTTAAGAGCCTTGCTTGGAAAAGTGATGTTTACTCCAGATCAGTGATCCTTTTTTATGAGTCTCAGTATTGTTTTGCTTCGTTTTGCCTTTGGTCGCTGGTGTGCATTAGACCAACAGCCCTTCACATTTTTTTCCCCTTAAACTGATAGAGAACTTCCTTATTTTTTGAAATTTCACTAATCCTTCAATCCTACATCCTTCTATCTGAAGGGGAAAGATTATTCCTGGTCTTGGAGTCAGGGACGTGATTTGACTTAGAGCAGCACGGTAATGCTGGACTCTGCTTTCTCTCATCATGTTTAGGGACCACTGAGGAGTCAGGAAGATCCCACAGTGCTAGCAGAGACACAGCTGCAGCTGATCCAATAGATTTAAAAGATCTAGCTGGTTTGGGGAAAATAATAAAATTAGAGCTGCAAATTAAGTTTGAGAACTAAATCAATCTTTTGATTACTGGATTCAAGTTAAAGGGCATGAGGAAAAGCTTTATAATCTTCTCGGCATGCTTGGCTGTTTCTAGTCGGGCGTGCTGACTGCAGCATAATGCCACACTTCCTTTTATTAAAATGTCAAATTCTATTCAGCTGGAAATTTCCTTAAACGCCAGAGAAGGTTTATATTGAACACACCTGACTGACTCTTGGGTTTCTCTCAATTAAGTGAAATGTTGGTAGGTTGGATCTGAAAGGGTGGGAATACGTTCTCATGTCTAGTTTCCTATACTTGACCTGCATGACATAGGGAAAAATTGCATTCACTCTGACTAGAGTCCTTCTTAATGTTACGACTGTTGATTACAACAAGGTGAGTTAAACAAAAGCAATGAACATCAAGCAAATGACAAGAAACTATAACATGAGAGCATGCAAATCAGAATCTGCCAGAGAAGAGAGCTTAAGGTCTCAGAATCTATTTTGCAAAACATACAACTGACGGTGCTGGCCAACATTGTAAATCCAGTTGGTTTGTTTTGGCTTATTTATTCTGATGAGAGAAAACAGTTCCATTGAAGAACCAGCAATGACCTGCCTCAGAAACTGAATCCCAGTTTTCAGAAACGTGAGACTGTACTATTTTCAGATGTGCATCTTAATCAGATACCAAAATATTATATAAAAAGAAATACACATCCTCTCGATCAGAAGCAGCCTGGATGTGGAGAGCTGGTGCCATGAATTGTATCCATCAGTTTTTCTGAGACGAAGTTAAGAACCAGTGATTCATTTTTTAGAAGTTTATCTAAATCAGACTACACCTCAGAGTCACTAATAATTTGCATTATGATTATGTATAATTACTAGAATTATGCAGGGATCAGCAACTATGACATTCATAGTTAGCTCCACTAAAACATGAACATCATTCAGATGTTCACATGTCTTCTTTTGGAGTCCACAGTAGACTTACGATTGTATTCATACCATTTTTATTCACATTTATTTGATGGCAACTTTATTTTCTTTTTAAGATTTATTTATGCGTACAAAAGCTGGGTAAAGGCCAGAGATGTGGGAGGTAAGAGGATTCACCAGAGACAGAGTGGGGAGCACAACAGGCAGACTGACAGAAATACACTGCTGAGGGGAGCAGCAGGTGAGACAGGAGAGGTCTGCTGTGCCATGTGAGTTTCTCTCTGGCAGCTGGGGATCAAACTCATGCTGCAGAGGCTGTGGATTGTTTCATAATGTGCTGCTTAACCGCTTGCACCACCAGGGAGGCCCTGATGGCCACTTTATTGAGATATAGTTCACAGATCACAGAATCCACCTTTTTAGGATGTCCAATTTGATGCGTGTTATTATATTAAGAGAGTTTATGCAACTGGCAGCACTCTATAATTGCAGTATATGTTCATCGGCTCAAGAGAAACCCTGTCTCTATTAGCAGACAGTCCCTATTTCCTCTACCTCCAGCTCATGGTGAACAGCAATCTACTTTCTGACTCAATGGATTTACCTATTCAGGCTATTTAATATGAATTAAATCACTTAATATGTGTTCTTTTGTGTCTGCCTTTTTTGGGAGGCCTGGTGTCAGTTAGCATAAGATTGTTGCTGTTAATCCATGTTGTACTATTTATTACTATTTCATTTTCTTGACTAAAAATCATTCCATTGTATGGATATACAAATGTGTGATTATCCTATAAGTAATTGATGGACAATATGGATGGTTTCTACCTTTTGGGTACTATGAGTAATGCTTCTATGAATATTCCTGTACAAATTTTCCTGTGGGTATGCTTTCAAACATTTGGGGTGTATATTTGGATGTAGAGTTGCTGCATCATTTGAAAATTCTATGGTTAACTTTTTGAGGAACTGCCAAAACGTTATCCATAGTGGTTACATCATTTTACATTGCTACCAGCAATGTATGACAGTTCTAATTTCTCTAAATCCATATTTGTTATCATCTCTCTTTCAAAAAAAGCCATCCTAGTAGATCTGAAATGGTTTATCATTGAGGTTTTCACTTGAATTTCACTCATGATTCATGATGTTGAGCACCTTTTCATCTGTCAATTGAGCATTTTTTTATTATCAAATTTTGGCAACTTCTACCTTGGAAGTTCCATCTCACTCTGTCTTGCATTCCTTGCCATGTCGAAAGTTAGCTGCTGTGCCAAGAAGTAGTCCTTTGAGGGAGGGGGCTCAAATGTGAAGGAGAAAGGCCTGTGAAACATCACACCAATAAGGTGAGAGGGATATTCTCTCTCCTGCAACAAACCCTCACATGAATCTACTTGGTATACATTTTGGTCACAACCTTATGGGGGACCTTGATACAGAAGTGCTTAAATAAGCCACTCCCAGATTCCTAACACACGGTAAGAAATATAAATAGCTTCTTGTTTTAAATCAGTAAATTTTCAACAAACTTCTTCTGCAACAATAGAAAACACAGAATGACTACTGCAGAAAAGTATGTTTATGATCATCTATGACAAGAGAACTATTATTCATGAAAGCATTCAATCTAAATCTAGATAACAAATAATCCATAAAATGTCTTTCCATCAAAATAAAAAAGAAATATTTCAGTTTCTATATTCATTGTCTATCCAGGGCCATATTTTAATAATCTTTAGACATAACTTCAGTTTGATCTTGAAATAAAATCAAGGCAGAGAAATCTAGTTTGACTCCCTAGTATGTGAAGAATGTTTTGCTTAGGAATGGCTGTGGAGTGAATTGTGTCCTCCACAAAATTTGTGCACTGAAAACTTCCAATGTGATGGTATTTGGAGTCTGAGCCTTTGGAAGAGAATTAGGTTTACCGAGGACACAAGGGTGCTTTCATGATGGAAGTACTGTGTAAGAGAAAAAACACCAGAGTTCCCTCTCTCTCTGCCATGTGGAAATGCAGCATGATGTGGCCAACTGAAGCCAAAAACCATCAATATTGTGAGAAATAAATGTCTGTGGTTTATGCCACCCAGCCTATGGTATTTTGTTATAGCAGACTAAGTAAGATCAAAACCTTCAGTAAATGGGAATGAAATCATTTTTAGTTATTTTTAGACTTGCCTCTAAAGTTTCAGTCATATATGGAATAATCAATGCTTTCCCTCTACATAGGCAAACCCAAATTTTGCTATTTAAAAAAAGCTAAAAAGAAAGGTGCCCAACTCAATATTTTCTTAGGAGATGAGTATATGAAAGCCAAGAAGTATTTCACAACAACAAAAAATAGACAAGTGGCACGACATGAATCTCAAAAGTTCCTATAACATAAAGGAAATGATGAACAAACAGAATTAAAAGGCAACTTATGAAATGGGAAAAAAAATTTACAAACCATGTAGATGACAAAGGATCAGTATCCAACAATACGAGAAACTCAGGTGATGCAATAGCAAACAACAAAAAAAAATAATATCCTTATATTAAAAAACATACAAAGGAACTGTATAAACATTTCTCCAAAGAAAACATGTAAATGGTCAACAGGTATATGAAAAGATGCATAACATCATGACTCAAAAGGAAAATGAAAATCAAAACTACAATGTGTTATCATCCACACCTGGTAATAAGTGTTGGCAAGGATATGGAGAAAATGGAACCCTTGCAAACTGTTGATGGACATGTAAAATGGCACAATTGCAATGGAAAGCCACATGGGTTTTCTTCAAAAATTAAAAATAGGACAACTATATGATACAACAATCCATCACTCCTTGGCATAAATCCAAAATATTTGAAATCATTATCTTGAAGAGATATCTGCACCCCTATGGTCATTGCAGTATCATTCACAAAATGAAGATATGTCAACAAACTACCCATCAACAAATGAATGGATACCAAAAAAATGGAATATTATTCAGCCTTTAAAAAGAAGGCTGCCATATGACAATATGGGCACACCTGGAGAACATTATGGTCAGTGAAATTAAGGCACAGAAGTACAAATTTGCATTATTTTGTTTATATGAGATATTTAAAATGGTCAAATTCATAGAAGCAAAAAATTATAATGGCTGTTGCCAGGAGTTGGCAGGAGGGATTATGGGGAGCTATTTGATTGTATATAAAGTTTTAGTTATACAATATAAGTTCTAGACGTCTACTATATAACTTAGTCCCTATAGATAAGAATGCTATATTGCACATTTCAAAGTTATTCAGAGGACAGATCCCATGTTAAGTGTTCTTTCCACAATAAGTATATATACCATTCTTTGGGCAATTGAAATCGAGTAAATAGAAATCTATTCATTAGCATAATTAAGCATTGAATAAATGTAGTCATATCAGTATTCCTCCCAATAAACTTGAATAAATGAATTAAGTATTTAAATAGAAAACAATAATATGCCATAGCCAATATTTTTCTTGTGTTTTTATTCCTATAGCAGGAAGGATTAAAAAAATTAGAAATCATTAGTCTGCGCTGAAAAATACATGTATTATTATATTGCCTAAAGTAAAATATTAAACGATTTTGTCTATTTAATTTACCGTCAACATTATTGAACTGATGGTAAAGCAGAATACCATTTTAAAGAAAATTTACTGTGCTTTGTAGAGAATATCCATCACAGGCTCACAGTATCACTACTTGGCTAATCATGATTGCCTTTTTCATTTAGTTAAAAAGAAAACAGCAAAAAAAAATAAAACACAGAATAATAACCCTTCTAAAAATAAAATGCTGTTCTTTATCCTCCTATTTAATCATCCTGACTTTCACTAAAGCAAGAGACTCTGGTACTCACTTGTGCCAATAGTTTCCTCTGGAAGGATTCTCAGTAGAATCTTCCAGGTGCTCTGGGCATCCTTCATCAGAATGTAGTTCAAAACTAACGTCAGGGAGGGATCCAGGGAGAAAGGCCCATCTGCAGTCATCTGTCCCAGGTCCCTCTTTATGATCCCTCCTTCTCACTTCCATTGTGACAAGCACGCCCCTGCCCCCACTGCCGAGACCCAACTCTCCACATTTCTATGTAAAGATCACATGAGCTAGAAATTGCAAAAATACCTGCTAAACTCTAATCCTCTCTATAAAGGCAAGGAGATGCTATGTCTATATTTCTTGTTTATACTTGAATGTTTCTGAATTGAGACGTGTGATAAAATCAGTGTGTATACATACGTAATGCTTATTGTTTCTACTTCTGCCCCCAAATCTTTAACTAAATTAGTTTTACTCCTTCCAGATCGTAATATTTTGCAATCAAGGAAGTAAATGTCATTTCTTATACTGCCCTTCAGGGAGGTATCACAAAGGTTAGAAAAATGATTACAAACCCTAGGATTGTACTTTCCAATATGCATGAAAGATCATAGCCAGTCGCCCTTTCAGAATAAGCATTGTCCCAGCAGTAGATCTAGTCTTAAATGATGAGAAGGGAAATTTATTAGAATACCTGAGCAATTTATATCTTAATACCATACTCCAGCGTGTACAAAGGGCATAAATCAGATAGGAATGGATCTCAGAGGTGCACAGATCCAATTTCATTTTATAGATCAGTTTTCCTTTTTTCATAGGCAATGAAAAAGGGGGCTGTGTGTGTTCTCTGTTAGAGACAAAAAAGGTTTTATAACATTTTTGTTGGCTGGCAAATTCTTATCTATTTGCAAGACATCCCCAAGCTCTGGTGGTTTCATCTGGTTTATCAGTACCATCAAACCAACTTTCAGTGGGAATTGTGAAAAGCTTTGATAACACTTTCAGTCCTATGCCTTTCTGAGGCATAAGAGGCAAATCTCTTGCAACCATAAGCTACACACCATTCATTTGCAAGAGATATCCAATATTTCACCAAAACTCCTTGAGTCAGTTCTGTTCTTGGTCACTGACCAATGCATCAGTGAAAGGATTTCTGGGAAAAAGAAACACAATTATGCGGAGAAATAATTATAGTACCCCACACATGCAGCCATTTACTTCCCCAACCTAGGATCACGACATGACACTATGCCTAGTGGACCACAGCAGCGCTCACTCTGCTGCTGAGCCCTTTTGCATTCTGATGAGCCGTCACACCTCAGCTCCCCAAGTAGCCACTGAGGTGAAACCTATTTAGAATGCCTGGGTTACACCCTATTTTTTGTGCCCGGGACCATATCAGATGTGTCACTGGCAATCATTGCTACATATTCAGCTCTACTTTAATTTCTGTTCAGTGGCTACCTCATGTACAAAATGGCACCTCCGTTACACATATGCTGTTGTAACGTGTGTAATGCAATGTGTGGAAAATGTATGTGAAAGTATCTAAAATGCATGTAAGGTAAGAGGAAAGCTCAATGTAGGTACTCTCAGGAAACATGGCTGTCATCTTTCCCAACGAAGGACAAGTAGAGACTGAGATCTTGTTTCAGCTGTCATTTCCAGCTTCTACGCCAGCCTACACCAGCCTTCTTAACCCTAACTGCATACTGCCATAGGCTGTGGAAATTTTCAAAAATATGCATGTCTGTGCTCCACGCTAGGCCAACTGAAATCTAATGTTAGGTGGATGGGACTGAGGCTTCGGTATTTTTCAAAGATTATATTATTCTCCAAACCTTTGAGCAATAAAACAAATAACAAGTGGAATTAGAAAAACAGATCAAACCATTTTGGCTGATGTATCAAACATTACTTATTATACTGTTACTGTTTTAAGAGAAATATTGATAAATGGCTAAACGTATGATTGCCATCATGGCTAAAAGCAAATATTTTAGATATCTCAATGAGCACAAAGTGATCAATTTATGTTCCATTGGGAAGGGTGAAGGGCAGAAACGAGAGTTTACCAACATTTTTTTTACTATGAATCTGGCAGAATATACCAACAAAGTTAATACAAAACCCATTGCCTGACTGTGGGTCTAATGGTCTAATGAGTGGGACAAGAAAGACACACGGATAAACTACACGACCCTTTGTGCGAGCCATGCAGAAGCTCTGTGAATACTGGTGAACACAAAAACCAGATTAATTAGCTCTGATGTGGGAAGAGATGAGTTAGGGAAGTTTTTAATAACATGGAGAACCTTGCAGAATGAATTTACATAGCGCAGGAGGAGATAGTGATTCAAGCACATGGAACAGCAACTTTAAAAGAAAGGAATCAACAGCCTGGCATGACAGGGGACAACTCAGGTAGAAGAAGGTGCATTTGGAGAGGAAGTCAGATTGGGAAAAGTCTTGCTGTTTGCAATGCCAAGGACAGCAGTGAATCTTGTAAGCCAGAGTAGCAGAAGAGAGCAAAGGGAGTTTTGTAAGCTAGAGGGTAAGCTGTTCAAATTCTCTTAGGAAAACCATTTCAGTACAACTCTGTAAGTTGTGCTGAGGGAGGAAGTTTCAGCCTACATAGATCTCTGCTGCAATAGTTGCTTCCTGCCTTGAGCAAAATCAAAAGGTTTTTGTGCCTAAGATGGGGAAAGAATGTGAATATACATGTTACATTCAAGAACATTTCTACATTATGCTTTCATCACAAAAGTGAAAAAGTAATGAGGGAGAGGTTGGTGGGGGTTCTTGGTTTTGCATGTTTGCAGGGCTGCTGGCTGGCTTGCAGAGTTTTACCAAGAGTTTATTTCCAACCTCCACAGCGCTTTCCAGCCCTGACTCATCTCAACGAAGCAAGTCTCAGCTTTCTCTGCTCCTTTTTTACCCTCTGTGGATTGTCGATAAGTCTATCAACGCAGGAGGTCCTGTTCAAGGACAAGACATTTTGAGGTGCTGGCTCTGAAGGGCTCTATGAAACAATTGCACAAACACACACACACACACACACACATACACACATGTTAGGAACTAACAGTGCTCTGTTGATTTTCACGACAAAAGCCTTTGCAAAGCTGTTCTGCGAAAGGCTGTGAGGAGCAACCTTGCGCAACATCAGTAAGCCAAAGCATGACTTCAGAACACATGCACTTTGCGGCATTTATGGGAAGCAATTTGGATAATTGTGATAATTATGTAACTATGTATGTCATCTAAAAAGTACACTAATTTTATAATTGTCAGGCTAACCACTGTAGAACTAAAGACTGAAACACCTTCCAATTACCTTTATACAATAATGGCAGAAGGGATGTTATGAGCAGGAACATCGTGTCATACTGCCAGGCTCTGCTGCTGATTCCACACCTAGCAGAGAGGGGTTGGGAGCAATTGCAGCATGCAAGTAGGGTCTGTCAGAAGCCCTAAACTCAATCTTTTTAAATAGCACAAACTCCTATTCTGGGAACTTTTTATATATTTGTGATGTATGCCTAAACAGTTACAGGTGAAAATTAGTCTCGCTTTCCAGGGCAAGGTGACCTAGATATATCGTAACATTTCACTCATATGGCTTCTTCTGGGGACAACGACATGCAAAAATATTGCAAATGAGTTGGTGAATCAGAAAGGAAAGTTGACTAAGTTTCACAAAATAAGGGAGTGATGGTGACCTTTGTAAGTCTCTCCCCAGTCCATCTCTGTTTAGATGCAGCCACCTCTCCACAGAGTGCAGTAGAAACTGAATTTAGTGGGAATAGCTAACTTTTTTTGGTGAAGATTTATTTATTTTACGCATACAAAAACTGGGGTGTGGGCCAGATGTGCGGGTGGTGAGAGGATTCACCAAAGACAGAGTGGGGAGCAGAATAGGTGATTGACTGAAATTCACTGCTGAGGGGAGCAGCAGGGAGAGAGGAGCTATCCACATGCATCATGTGGATAGTTCCCTGGCCAGAGATAGAACTCATGCTACAGCGGCTGCTGATAGTTTAATAGTGCTGTGTCTTAATCCCTTGCACCACCAGGGAGGACCCAGGAATAGCTAACTTATAAGGGGGGGGGGGAATCTCACTTCACTGACACATATCATTTTGCAAATGATAAAGAGTCAAAGGGTCCCATCTTGAATTATTGCATCTCCAGGAGCCCCTGGATATAGTGGATGCAATTTCATGTGTGCATTTTTATGTAAAGAAAGCTTTTCTCTGATGTTCAAAGAGATCCCCAACCCCCTAAAAGTTAGGAACCACTGATCCAAGACTTCTTTGACTCTGAGTATCTACGGTTTGATATCTGGAAAACCCAAGATAGATCTACATGTGGAATACTTATTATAAATTTGTTCTCACATTATATATATATATATATATATATATATATATCAATTCAAAATGTCCCGTGTCCCATCAAAACACACATGTGCATGTATGTGTGCGTGCTCACACACACACACACACACACCCTTCTAATTTCATCATGCTTTGTAAATTCTTTTCTAGTCCTCCTCATGAAGAGAAGTCACTTTATAATGTGTTCCTTCTGAATAAATCCTCAATGAAGCAGCCTTAAAAGTGATGGCTGGAGTTCTGGTCTCAGTTCTGCCACTGGCGAACTCTGTGACATTGAGTAATGCAATCGACATCTCTTGGCCTCAGCTTATTCCTTAGTGAATGAGAAGTATAGGGGAAGGCAAAAAGTATGGTGCTCTTGCCATAGTGCTGTGTATAGTGTTGTAACCGATTATCTGGTAACCCAGAACTGTGAAGGTGAATATACCTATCCACCAAGATTTGTGTTCTACCTTTCTTTATGATCTTCATTGTATACCCTTGGGAGATTATAGTTAAAATATCAGGAAGCTCATGGGTCAAAATCAAAAACCCTTGATATATTGTGTAAGAAAGTGCATTTAACATATTTCTGAACTCAAATGCCTAAGCTTTCAAAAGCAGCCAGTTTGTAGGGCAATTGGTTATTGCTGCCATTAGACATTTGAATACAAGTAGTGCATCAGACTCATTAAAACACACACACTAAAAAAGCTTGATGTTTAATTAAATTCAATGTTGTGTCAATGAAGTGGTCTATGAATTGAGGCTCCCTATAGCAATGATTGTTTAATATGTTCATCATGCCAATAAGCTATGCCAGGAGGAATGTGTACCAGTACCCTATTTTCACTTTAGGGGCAAAATGTACAGTGCTAATGAATATGTATGTCTGTTTGCAGGCAGTTGTGCTAATTTTGCAGGAGATAAGTTAGACGTAATGCAGACATTGACAGGTGCTGATTAATAATTCAGATTCTATTGACCCTTGAGTTGGTAATGAGTTTTCCAGCCAATCTGGGATGATGTGGGTATTTGTAGACAGCTTCATCACAATGAACATGGGCTGATGTCTACAAATGCTTGAGCACAGATATCCAGGCTGTGGTATTGGTTGGGAATCTCTGTGATGGAATTTTGGAGATCTATATCTCCCCTCTTCCCTCCAGACCCATGGCACTCTGACTTGATGAAAAGATTTCCTAACACTTCTGTTAAGTGTCGCCTATATGGGTTCCCACAGGGCTTCCTTTCCAAGTACTTGGTGCACTTGTTCCTCCTTATTATTGGGGCATTAGTTTCAGGATACCCTGGATCTGCGGCTGCTCATGACCCTTGTATAAAACAGCATAATAGTCACCTATGCACATCATATACTTCAACTCATCTCTGGATTCATTATTATACCTGAGGCTATGTAAAGAGTTGTAGGACCATATTATTTCATGAATAATGACAAGAAACAAAAGTCTGTGCATGTTCGATAACAGACACTATTGTAGGCCAAACTACATAGTATACATTTTTGATCTGCGTTAGTTGAATTTGCAAATGCAGAACCTGCAGATACAGGCCGACTCTGTGCATTTTTTTAATCAAAACAAAGAAATCACTTCTTATAAGCTCTTTTAATTATCCACTTCTTATACTGGTACTTTAGTACGTCAGTACCCCATAAAGTGAAATAACTTTATATCATATTACTGACATGAAGCATCTGGGGCCTTATGATGCAGCCTATGAGCCCACTTCCAGAAATATTGTAGAGAAGGAGGGAAAGCCAGGGCATTGGCTGAAATTCACTTACTGGGGAGACCTGGAAACTCAACATACTGAAACTGTTAAACCAGCAACATGGTTAGGCTGGACAGTCCAAGGATCTGAGCCCTGGGTTCAAGCTTAGCCCTCTTTCCTGCACCATTGTGCCTTAGTATTGGTGGGTACTGGGGGGCAGATGAAGGTATCCCGAAGCCTAAAGACAACAGAGGTATTCGGGGTTTATCTTTGGAAGTACTAATCCCACATTTTGGGAAGATTTATGTTCTCCCTTATCCCCCCAAACTTTTGTGGGAAGGCTGTTGCTATACATCCCAATTCAGTCATATCAACCTGGAGACTGAAAGAGACTAAGCGGACAGTAGGAGAATCATGGTTTATCTAACTGTGAAGAGCTAACGGGGGCAGGTTTGGTACTTCGTAGAGAGCCATCAGATAAGTCCCTTCCTATTTGCATATTGTCCTCATACCCTGACCTGAGTGATAAGCACAAATCAAATGTTATAAACTGATTTGAATTTTGGATGAATAAAAATATTGCAAATTGTCAAGATATTCTCAAGACATTTGATTCACAAAAGCACATTCTTGAACTGGGAAACCTGTGTGGATCTCACTTGGGGCAGAGAGATAAACATCTTGTAAACATCCCTCATTTCTCATTTACAACCTTTATTGAGCTCTTAATTTTTGTAAGGGATGTGATTCTGGATTTAGAGATGAAATTCCTGCCCTTAGTTACATTATGGACCAGTGAAGGAAGCAATTTTTTTTTTTAAGATAACCTTTATATAACATAATCTGTTAACTTACAACTAGCTGAATAAACACCATCTCCTAAATCAATTAAGCTAATAAAACCATGGCCTGAAAAATCATTTCCTCTGGGGTAGTGCACTGTGGTCAAAGTGCCATGGAGGTTGGTACAATTCATTTCACTTTTGTTCCATGTCTGCATAGCACATATATAGACATGCTATGTATATATAGGGACATACGTGCACATTGAAATCATGGTGACCACGGTGCCTTTCCAAGAAAACTACTAAGTGCAAATCATGCAGAATGGTGTCTACTCTATAATGATGATGCAGCATAATAGTTAAGCACACAAGCTGTTGAGTCAAACTATCTGATTAAACTTACTCTGCCACTTCCTATGCTGTAACCCTGGGCAGGATGCTTAATGGCCTTGTGCCTCCCTTTTGTAAAATGGGCTAATAGTAGTCCTTACCTATCCCATATGGGTGTTATGAAGATTAAATGTGTCAAGACATGGAGAGTGCACCTAGTAAAGATCCAATAAATGTCAACTATGAATATCAAACATATAGCATTATCTATGCTTGTTTACAAGGGCTACATGGGGTTTGGGCCAAAGATGAATTGGGGCTTATTGTATAGGGAGAACCCTCTGTGAACTTATTCTTTGACTTCAAGTCCACTACCAGTGCTACAGTGCTTGAATCATTTAAAATAATATAACATTTAGAACAATTTATAATATATATCTTGCCTGTTCTGTTAGAAATAATAAAACCCTATCAAATCCATACATACGTGCATACATTAAATTCCCGTTATAACCCCAACAGGTAACTTTTCCATGGCGCTTTCAAAGTCACTCATTCTCTGGCCCCTGTTTTCTCAACTCTCAAATGCATCATCTAAGCTCAATCCAACACATGGGAAGGTGACAACAGGGCTATATAAATTAAGATGTTGCCTATATAGAATACAGTTAATAATGATATGTTTTGGAAATGTTTTGCAAGTAATGACTAAAATTGACTGAAAGTCACCTTAAAAATGCACACCTTTTCACCCTGCCTTTGGTATGCTCAGTTTTTTTCTGGATTACACAAAATACTAACTTGAATTCTGACAGTGTGGTGGGGAAATCTCGTTGATCCCAGGGCCAGTGTATTTCCATGGAGACCAGTTTTCAGTCTATAGAGCAGGACACCTGATCTGGCCCATAGTCCTTTGTAGATAAGCATGTCCTCAGTATGGTGCTAAAGATTTACTGTGGAAAAAATTCAACTTTATACAGCTATATCTTGTATGATAGACAATATTTATGTAATGCCCATCACATTTGGGTTATTTACAGCTTAAGGAAAAAAACATTAAAAAGGGGAAAAGGGCCCAAAGAGTAAGAACAGAACTTAGCTGCTTTTCTTGAAACAGATATATACCCAGTTCAAAATCTTACCTGTAAAATGATGGAACTCCTTCGCTGGAGTTAATGCAATTTGCTTGCTATCTACTGCTCTGTGATCTCTATTTTCATTATTTTCTTCTACAAGACTGTGACTTTCTGTCCCCCAGCTTGGTAGATCCCAGCGTGATCCTAAATTCCAGATTTTGGGGCCATCAATCCAGTTAGCTGCTACCAATCAGCCACACACGAAAAAGGGGAAATCTTGGCAAGTGCCTGTCAATTAAGGTACCAGAGTTTGCCACCTGCTATTTGAAGAGCCCAGCACCGAGCATCTCATGACAATTAGTTTCTATGAGAAGAGCCATTTACCTCCATTTGTCCCTTTCTCAACCAGCAGGAGAGCCTTCTGAGAACTTAACCTAGGCCATTGCAGATATTTCTGCAACAACAGTAAGAAAAGTAATTGCAGATACATCGGTTTCACTTATGAGCTGGCAAACACTGCTGAAGTTGAACTGTTCAAGCACATTTAGAAGTGGACACTTCGCAATAAACAGCCATTAGGCCCAGGAAGAAAGCCACACCGTGAAAGCACACACCTGCTCTAGCATGCATCCATACTGAGAGGTTTTATGTTAATAAAATATGCAATTTGTATTTAGGATAGTCTGCATGCCACCATTCCCTCTTCAGATGAAACCCAATGTAAGCACTGCTTTCTTTCTCAGATTCAACTGCCTGCATTGTGGCATCATATGAACTTGATTCACAAGGTGTTTACATTCCTTTAGCAACATGTGATTTCACTTAGGCAAACTGAAAATGTACTGAGTTTCTAATGTATGTTTAAGACTGTGGTCTGAAAAGCACACCCAACAGAGACAGAGATACAGAGGCAAGTTTCTGAAATCCAACAAGGAAAATTTCTGAGCTCCTGGCATAGGGGAATAGATACCATACTTCATCTTTGAATTTTGTGTGTGGATGTGTGATAAGCATTACATTTCAGCCATGTAAGGTAATTGCTTGGGAAAGTTTTGTGATCCAGTTTTATAAGAAGCCAATATAATTTCTATAATAGATATAGGGAAATAGAGAAATTAGAGCATATTATGTATGCATATATATGCTTTCTTTTATACATATGTGTGTATATATATATATATATATGAATGCTATTAGAAGTGGAAACTTAGAAGTTAAACAGTCTAACACCACAGACACATAATCCATTAATATCCAAATATATATGTATATAATATCCATATATATATATATATACATACACATTATATATATATGTGTGTGTGTGTGTGTGTGTGTGTGATGGATTGCTTTGTTTCCAAGTTCCCACCATAACACTGGGAGCTTGGCAGGGGTACAGAAGAAAATTCCCAATTTTCTTTATTACCATCCTCCATTTTAATTATTAGAATCACTTGCTTTTTGAAGAAAATGCCTTCCTGGTGACTTTAATGCAGACTCTCATGCAGATAATAACACATTGTGACTCTTACAAATTTCCTTCTTTATAAGTGCTCTACCACAACCTCATGATCCAAAAGAAAAATGTTACATTGCTGCAATGCTGTTCCTCTAAAATAAAAAGAAAGCATCTTTACTTGGAAATGTTTCAGATGTGAATAGTAGTGTAAAAATTACAACCTTCTTATCTGAGCTCTGTCTAGATAAAGTCTCCTAGGCAACTGAGTTAAGTCGAACAATGTCCAAATCATAAAAGCAGGAACCAATTATTGATCCATTGATTCTTTTTGCTGGACTAAAATTCAACTGGAAATGGTTATAAAATGGTTATAATTTGCTTAATGTGGGGGAAGCTATAGGTCTACTTACATGCGTCTAAATCATCTGCTTTAAAGCAAGACCAGTCCAATTTTCCATTTATTTAATATAGACTTACTATTGTAAAAATAACTCACATTTGTCCAAATTTTGAGTGTCCCAGATGTATATAAGGATCATTTTTCATCTCTACATTTCCAGATTGAGAAGGTCAAAATGCTTAATGTTCTTCTGAAACCCAACAGTGTGCAAATGTCACGTACCAAGGTCTTTTCTGTAATGGAAATTTTAAAAAAATTTAATTCATTGATAACCAAGGTTATTTAAAACAGGACTTCCAATCCAAGAATTAGAGACTAGTATATGACTAGAATATGGCATTATGTTATAATTGGCTCAATATGTGACTGGATGTTGATACTGAAACACATTGTGAAAAGCATTCCATATCATCATGTCTCAAGGGCTTCTGGGAAATATTTTTTAGAGAGTAGGCAGATCAAATCAAGCTACTTTAATTGTCAATAAATGCCTCAAATTTGACTTGTACAGTTATTTGCAAATTGTGGAAACATGAATTGTCCTAAAAATCATTAATAAAAAAGTTCATTAATAAATGTTTCTATATACATTGATTCTGCTTAAATTTGGAAGTTTTCAAAGTTTTCAAAGCTCCTCAGAATGAGCTCATATTTACATCTTATGAAAGAGAGATATTAATATTTAGTAACAAGCTCTCTTAATGTCTTTTCCTGTGTTTCATTTGCCCTAATTCAAAAATTTCATTTCAACAAACAAACCAAAGACAATAATTTGAGGACGGCTTTATATAATAAAATAATTCATGAAAGTATAGAATTGGAACAAGAGATTTTAGTTTCAAAACAAAATTCTGATTCTTACATTTATAGATGGAGACCATGAATGGTGAACTAACTTCTGAGTCTTTCCCAACAGTATTAATTGGCATAAAATACTCATAGCAGGAATTTAGAAAACCTTAATAAGGGACCAGGAAAAAGACTAATTATGATAAAGCAAAAATCAACAAGCAATGATAAACCAGAGACACACTCTGGGGCGGGGTGGGGGGACGGGGGGGACGGAGGGAGTAGGATCAAAACAAGGGGGGTGGGAATTGTATGGGGAACATCACCAAGATGAAAATGCATACATTGTGCAAAAATAAAAAAAAATATGTAAAAAATGTATAAAATAAAATTACATTCAAGAAATCATTTTATGGATATTTTCAATATCAAAATAATACAAACGAACTATTAAATATGAAGCAGATAATGCATAGTTATTTTCATGTTGCTGTCACACTTGTTACTTTATTTTGAACTCCACAATAATGCAAGTCAGGTAGAGAAATAGAAATACAGTCATTTACAGAAGAAGACTCTGAGGCTCAGAAAGTTTCAGTGATTTATAAATTTACTGAGTGCTGTTGAGGCTTGAACTGAAATTCTGGCTCTGAACCCAGTGTTTGTTTGTTTTTTCCCCACAGTATTATGACACATTGGCTCTGTGATTTAATGCAATGGCAATGAGATCGCAGATATTCCTGATCCTATTACATGGCTTCATTTACATTAGTATTAGTCAAAACCATAATTCACTTTAACTCAGTCATCTCTGTAATGGCATAGCCATAGATCTAAAGACTAGCTTGAATCTTTGATAGCACTTTTCTCTAAACTCCAGTCAAAGGTCTACATCTTCCAGGTCTACTGAGAATCATGCATTTTTTGTTGTAATCCTTTCCAAAATTGGACAGCTTTTTCCAACATTTATCCTAAGCCTTGCTCATTGCCACTGAATCCTATTCATTTTGGGTTGGTGCTTAGGTAAGACAGAAAAAAAATATCTGCCTATAGAATTGTATCTAAAGAAGAGAAGTTTGAGAAGTAAGAAGGCTGGTAGAACAGGCAGTGGTGCTTATTGATGAGAAAATAGAAAGCATAAGAGATAATGTAGCCCTTCAGTTTCTTGGTCACTATATTTAAATTTTGAAGTGTTCATTCACATTTTGAACCATATTTTTCCCACTTAATAAATGTTATTAAATACAGTTATTATGCTTGGTTCTAAGGAATTAGCAGGCAAATGACAATAGATTCCTGATCCCATTAATATGAAAAAAATCAGTAATAAGAGTATTCATATTGCTATCATTTAAGTTGTTCTAATATTTCAATTTTTACCTTTTATTCCCATAGATTTAAAAGCAAGTCATAAGATCTTTCTCTGAGCTGCATGCCAAAATCTCAAGATAGCTTTATTCAAAAACAGAATGCCTATTGGCACACAAAAAAGTCTCATACAACTCTTCTTAGTCTGTTCTTTCACTTTTTATGTTATAGTGTCATTAACTTATTCCGTTCTTGCAAGAGTAAAACAAAACTTGAAGATCAGTTTGCTGGAAATACATTAGTCAATTTAATACAAAATCCATTAAACAAATATTTGAAACTGGAGCACAGATATGCTTATTCTGTTGGTTTAGCCATACTATAGGATCTGTAAGTATGTGGTTGTATTAGTTTCCTATTGCTGCTATAATAAATTGTCATAATCAGTGGCTTATAACAATGCAAACAAATTTTCTTATAATTGTTCAGATCAGAAGTCCACTGTACTAAAATAAAAATGTTTCCAGGATAATTAGAGATCATCCACATTCCTTATTTCCTGGAGCCTCTTCTCCAAACCAATTTTTTGTTGCGAGGCAACAGTAACAGAGCAATTTAAAAACACAATCAGCAAATTTAAGGGGAATTTAGAAGACTTTTAAAAGTTTTGGGAACATTGCTACATTTTCTTGAAATTTTGTTCATTAATCTTTACCAACAACTGATTAGAATGATATTTTAAAAGGTTCCTGAGAATCATTCTGTGTAAGGGTGCTAATTACACTTCCTGTTGACTTTTTATAATAGTCTTGTAGAGGAGTAATTGACATACAATAAAATGAACATACTTAAAATGTGCAATTTCATAAGTTTTCATGTATGCATACACCTGCGAAGCCATCACCACAATCAAGATAGTGAATATATCTGTCATGACCAAAACTTCCTCATGCTTCTTTGTTATTTCTCCCTCCTTTGCAAGCCCTTTATTCCAGGTAGCCACTGAGTTGTTTTCAGGAACCATATATTAGTTTGAAGTTTCTGGAACCTTATATGAATGGAGTCATACAGTATACACTATTGTCTGACTGCTTTCACTCAATTATTTTGAGACTCATCCATGTTGTGACTTTTATCAGTAGTTTCAGTATTAGTGACTGAAAACAGAAAACTGAAGGAATCTAAATAGACATTAAGTAAAGGAGGTAAGATGACAATGTTACGAGGTAATATCCAGAAAGTGAAAGCTGCATAAAGGATATATGTTGGAGGGAAGTCGGGCTATTCATATCTCTTCTGAAACTTAACTATGGCTACATTTCCATGCAGTATATCTGAAATATTAGATAATGGTGAACAGTGAGATACTACTCAATGAACTTCTCAATGGGGTGACCATGGGACAATATTTGAAGGAAACACTGTCTCCTTACTATATGCAGTACTAGGTACAATGCTGGAGAATTATTTTTTTTTTAAATCTGTAAAATAACAGTCATCGTTGCCCATTAAACAAGCCAGATGTGTTTCTTAAAGAAACTTTGAAAAATGTTCACATACATGAAAATTAAAATCATCACAAATTCCTACAATCAGAGAGACTAACAGTTAACATTTTAATCATCAAATAATTATATTACAGCTTTGGGAAATTAAAAAGAGGCTACAGGTCAGGAAAGGAAATGACTTTAGGTGGTGCTAAATAAACCCCCCTTTCTCCAACTAGACAATCTTATCTTCCTAAGCATTTCCCTCCTCCCCCACAAGGTGGTGAGAAATGGTGCCTTCCCAAGTCTGAGTCTTCCTAGGTTAATCACTGGCTGGGGGACAATCGGGCTGAACAAACAAAGCAGAAGGTGCAGCTTCTCATTGTCCCAAGGAGGATACATGTAGAGAGGGAGGGCAGAAGGCCTGGGAATGACCACTCTTGACTTTTATGTGATCAGGTGATCAGAAAACCACCAGCACCTAGAACAAATAGGCAACAACCAACAACAAGCACACCCATGAACCCAGGTCCAGAGTTGGTGGCAACGTGAAATAACCACCCAAACTCCTTTCATTCTTCCCATTGATTCCAGCCACAGCTTCTACCTGTCTTGGCCTGGTACAAATTCATAAAATTTCTTTATTTTAATATTTGCAGAATCTATGATGATGTCACTTTTCTCTCTTTTTTTCCTTTTTTTTTTCTTTTTTCTTTTTTTTGTTGGTGGGCTTGTGCAAAAGAAGTTTATTTTCTCTCATTTCTGGGATGTCCAAAACCAAGGTTCTAGCCAGGTTTGTTTCCTAGTGAGAATGGGTTTGCAAATTTGCAGACAGATGTCTTCTCTGTGTTTCCTCTTATTGGGGAGGGGGGAGGAAGAGGGAAGGAACAGGAGAGAAACTGTACTCTCTGGTGTCTCTTTTCTTTTTTTTTTTTTTTCTTTCTTGGTATTAGTAAGCTGTATCTTCTGATCAGTCTGTTTAAATACTTACCAATTTTATTAATCTTATAGAAGAATCTCTGTTTTCATTGACTTGGTGTTCATTTCATTGATTTCTAGTTATTGTTTATTATAATTTTCCTTTATACTTTTAGTTTTATTTACTCTTTGGCTTTATAGATTAGAAGTTGGAGTCACTGATTTGAGAACTTTTTTTTTAAGATTTATTTATTTATGCATACAAGAGCTGGGTTACAGGCCAGAGATGTGGTGGGGGGAGTGAAAGGATTCACCAGAGACAGAGTGGGGGACAGAACAGGCAGACTGACTGAAATACACTGCTGAGGGGAGCAGCAGGCGGGACAGGAGTGGTCTGCTGTACCATGTGGGCAGCTCCATGGCCAGGGATCGAACTCGTGCTGCAGAGGCTGGGGACAGCTTCATAGGTTGAGTTTAACACCTTGCACTGCTAGGGAAGCCCTCATTTGAGAAGTTTCTTCTTTTCTAAAAAAGATATTTGGCAACATAAATTTTCCCATAATCACTTCTATAGCAACAACCCATATATTTAGATGGGCTGTGTTTCCATTTTCATTTGG
This sequence comes from Talpa occidentalis, assembly GCF_014898055.3. Taxonomy (NCBI): domain Eukaryota; kingdom Metazoa; phylum Chordata; class Mammalia; order Eulipotyphla; family Talpidae; genus Talpa; species Talpa occidentalis. The sequence continues at coordinate 7,001,949 of NW_023601543.1, forward strand.
TAAAGATAATTCATAATTTCTCTTTTGATTTCTTCTTTGACCACTGTGTTAGTTAGAATTACATTATGGGGCCTCCCCTGGTGGCGCAGAGGTTGAGCGCTGGGCTGTGAAGCTTCCCGCAGGCTATGCAGTGCCTATTCGATCCCCGGCCACTGGTGAGGGTCCCACATGGCATGACAGACCTCTCCTGCCATGCCCGCTGCTCCCCTCAGCAGTGTACTTCATCATTCTGCCTGTTCTGTTCCCGGCTCTGGCTCTGGTGAATTATCTTGCCCTCCCGTGCTTCTGACTGTACCCAGTGCTTGTATAAATAAATAAATCTCAAAAAAAAAACTATATAAAAAAAGAAGTACATTATGTCCTTTGAAGTGGTTAAGGATCTTCCAGTGAAGTTTCTGTTGTTGTTTTTATTTTCATTCCATTTTGTCCTAAATATCAGTTTTGTATGATACGAAACATTTTAATTTTTCTCACATCTATTTTACAATTTCATCTTTTAGTAAATGTTCTGTGTGAACTTGAAAAGCATGTGTATTCTGTTATTGTTAATGCAGGTCCATCAGGTAAGATCCACTGTATTCAAACTTGTATTGATTCTGCCAAGAAATATGCTGGACTCCTTAAATATATCCTCTGTACATAGCATATATTTTACTTTTTCATCCTTCTTTTACAATTTGTTTTATAACCGGATTTGAACGACTTCATTGTCATGTACCATGTTATCTATTTCCTTTTTGTGTGCTTGGTTTTGATTAAGTTTCTTGAGTCTGTATATTTAATGTATTCTTCAAATCTAGAAGATTTTCAGCCATTTTTCATCAGATATTTTTCTCCCTCCCTCCCAGTCCTCCAGGGACTCCAATTATACATATATTAGGTTAGTCATTTAGATGTGATCCACTGTTGACTCCTTCACTCTTCTGCTCAATTTTTTAATCATTTCATTTTGAAGTTTATCTTGCTATGAATTTAATGACATTAATCTTTTCTTTTGCAATATCTAATGTATCAATTCTATCCAGTGTATTTTCACATCAAACATTATATTTTTTATCTATAGAAGTTTGATTTGAGTGTATTTTGAGTCACCCATGTCACTACTTAACTTTTGGAACATATGGAATACAGTGTAATAAATGTCTTAATGTCCCTGTCAATTAATTCTAACATCTGCATCCACTCTAGAGTGATTTTGATTGATGAAAATTTTTCCTCATAATGGTTCATATTATCCTGCTTCTCTGCGTGACTGGTAATTTTATATTAGATAGCAGATGTTGTGAATTTTATCTTCTTGGTTGCTGATATTTTTATATTCCTGTAAGTATTACTAACCTTGGCTCTGAGAGGCAATAAAATTAGTTGGAAACAGCTTAATCCTTTTTTGCCTTGCTTTTAGGATCTTCTAGTTGGGACTAAAATTGTGTTTAGTTCATTCCTAATTATCCCCACTACTGTGGCAAAATCCTTTTGTGTAATCAACAACAAGAAGCATCATGAATTTTAAGATTTGTCAGTCTGATTGATTGAAACAGGAAATATTTCTGGTTCCACATGTGCATCAAGTAACGTTTATTCTTATCCTGTCTTATTTTTCCCCAGAAGCTGGGCTAGTTTCCTTACATCCATGTTCTGATGAGTAATCTACATGGGAGATAGCAGATCTCCTGGGTGTTTTCCATGTACAGTGCTCTCCTTTTTGGTGTTATATTCTTTGAATACCATCTTCCTTGGTTTTGCCAGACTTTCAACACAATCTAGTCAACTTTGTAATTAAAATCTGACCCGACCTCAGCTTTTGCTCACTGCATTGTAGGCAGATAAGATAATTAGCTATAACATTCATCTTATTTACATTCATCTCCTTACTTCTCATCTCTCAAGGATCCCTTAATCTTCACTGCCTGATGTACACAGTCCTGAAAAAAAAATTGTATCATATGTTTCTGATTTTTGTTGCTTCAATAGATGATGTAAATTCAGTTCCTAATCTTATTTGTAAGCAGAAATCTCAAGTCATAAAACAATTATCATTTCTTGTGGTTAATGCTAATTTTTGTCCTCAAATAATATAAATTATAGAGGTTTATTGTATATCAGACACATGATCTCACTGAATCCTCATACCAATTTCATATAATAAAATGTGGCATTATTGACATTCCCACTATTCAGATGAAGTAACTGAAGTTAAGTAAGGTGAAGTACCTTGGGCAAGGTCACAGACCCAATAAGTATCAATAGAAGTTGCCCTAACACTTAATGCAGGACTCTTAGAAACCAAAAAAGTTGACCTTAACAAAATTGATATCCTATCAAGACTGTCAATCTACCATAATTTTTGTATTATCATTACTGCAAAAGAGGATTTTGATTACCTTTAAGGCATTTAAAAGTACAGTTAATTTTCTCTAGTGAAGACTTTAAAAGTCCTTATTAAGCCAAGAATAGCTATCATATTAGAGATATGGTGTGCCTTGGGTATAGATAAGTAATTTTAAATGTCATCTTGGCAAAGTCCAAATATCAACAGTTGTATGTATAGTTACCAGCAACACAACCTTTGAAAACTTGTTTTTCTTTAATTGCAAAAGATACAAGATTTGTGAGAATAACATAATGCTTAATGTTGGTAATGTGGGAAAAACAAGTTCCATTTGAAAGCTGAACCTAGGGATTAACAGGAGTGTCATATTACACATAACAAGTTACCCAAGGCTAATATAAACCTATTCCCTCAAACAATGTGCTTTGCATGGTTCTGACAGCTATCACTGAACAGACCATCTCCAAAGTTCAAGATTGTAGGTGGAATGGCAAACGGCGCTAGGGACTTAGAGAAATTGGTTGTTTGAGGGTTCAGGAGGACTGATAAAGCAAGAGCTAGCAGGTAAAGCAATAGAAAGCAGGTAGATTGGGGAGTTTGGGCCCAATGCCCTGTTGGATCACTCTTTTGTGTCTGAAGAACCCATTAAGCATCTGAAAGAAGACAAACTCTTCAGTTGCACCTGCTTTCAGCACTTCCTGCCTTAAAGAACAGGAGGAAGAAGTCACTCCCCAGCTAGGTGATCAGCAACACTGCTGCTAGCATGATATTTTAAAACATGAACCTGACCATAGAATATCCTTACCTAGGGGCCTCCCCGGTGGCTCAGCGGTTGAGCAGCTTCTGCAGCACCGGTTCGATCCCTGGCTGCTCCCCGACCACTGGAGGAGGGTCCAGCATGGCGCGCAGACCTCTCCTGCTGCCTGCTCCTCCCCTCAGCAGTGTACTTCGTTCCTTCTGCCTGCTCTGCTCCCCGCTCTGGCTCTGGTGAATTCTCTCACCCTCCCGCGCTTCTGACTGTACCCAGAGCTTGTGTGTGTGTGTGTGTGTATAAATGAATGAATGAATGAATGAATGAATAAATCTTTAAAAAAAAGAAAAAAAAGAATATCCTTACCTAAAAACTTTCACTATTTCTTTTACATGTCATATAAGGACTTCTATGGTCTGGCATTTGTTCTTGCCTTATCTCTTATCATGAACAGATAACTCCAAAATATTAAAATTCCTGCTGCTCTCTAAACATACTGTCATTAGATGCCAATATGCTTTTCTGATCTGTTTTATCTCTGCTTCTCTATCTCTACCTGGAAAGATTTTCCAGTCTTCCTTATTCTTCAAATGAAAGCTTAAAAGTCTCTTATTTTATAAAAAGTGTCTTTGAAATAGATGCTATCACTTTTTCTTTATTCTAAAAATAAACCTAGTTATATCCTTAGTTACTGCATTTATCATATAATATCATATATATGCAAGATTGTATAAAGTTTTGATAAATATTATAATAATATGTGCTTAAATACATAGGGTACTAAGTTAACCATCAAGGGAAATATGCCAGAAGTTAGTTGTTCAGTTGATCAAGAAGATAATCTCTGTGATATATATTAAGTTGTTGATAAAAAGAAAAATTATTTCAACTTACCTTTCATTGATTCTAATCATTTTTATTTGTTCCATATTTGTTTGTTGGCAATCATGTTTTTTTCCAGAATTTACAGTATGGAGAGAAAAATTATGGAGAAAACTTAACTAAACAGTACCATATATTGAGTCAGTCTTAAACAAAGCCCATGTATGTTTGCATTCTAATATAATACAGTCAATAGGTAATTTCTGATTTGATGGATCATCTGGTAATTTTTTAAATTTTATTTTTATATTCCCCATACAATTGCAACCCCCTTATTTTGACCCTAACCCCTCCTTTCCCCGCCCCCCACTCCCCATAGTGTGTCTCTGGTTCATAGTTGTTGATTTTTATTTTTTCTTTCTTATAGTCATTCTTTTTCCTGGCCCCTTATTTAGGTTTTCTAGATTCCTGCTATGAGTGAGACCATCCGGTATTTTTCTTTTTCTTTCTGGCTTATTTCGCTGATCATGATCCCTTCCAGCGCCATCCATGTTGCTGCAAATTGCATGTGTTTATCTTTTTTGAAGGCTGAGTAATATTCCATGGTGTATATGGACCACATCTTCTTGATCCAGTCATCTATTTTGGGGCATTTGGGTTGTTTCCAAAGCTTAGCTATTGTAAATAGTGCTGCTATAAACATAGGGGTGCAGGTGGTCTTTGGAATTGATGTTTCTGTGTCCTTTGGGTAAATACCTAGGAGTGGAATTGCTGGATCACATGGAAGCTCTAACTTTAGTAGGCTGAGGAATCTCCACGCAGCTTTCCACAGTGGTTGGACCAGTTTGCACTCCCACAGCAGTGCTGAAGAGTTCCTTTTTCTCCACAACCTCGCCAACATTTGTTGTTGCTAGTTTTTTTAATATGTGCCATTCTCACTGGTGTAAGATGGTATCTCATGGCAGTTTTGATTTGCATTTCCCTGATGACAAGTGATGTTGAACATTTTTTCACATGCCTGTTGGCCATTTGCATTTCCTCTTCAGAGAAGTTTCTTTTTAGCTCTTCTGACCATTTTTTGACTGGATTATTTTCTTTGTTGTTGTTGAGTCTCATCAGCTCTTTGCAGATTTTTGTGATCAGTCCTTTATCATTAGTGTTGTGCGCAAAAATGTTCTCCCAGTTGGTGGGGTTTCTCTTTGTTTTGGTTGTTGTCTCTTTTGCTGTGTAGAAGCTCTTTAATTTGATGTAGTCCCAGCTGTTTATCTTTGCCATCTGGTAAATTTTTATGAAGTTGAGATGACTGTTGTCTTGATTTCCAAATGGTCATAATAAATTGACATTTTGAGTTTTAAGCAGCATGTAATTATTAATAATCAATACTAAGAAAATGAAATGGGCCTCCCCAATGGCGCAGCGGGTTGAGCGCCGCGTTGTGAAACTGCCTGCAGCCTCTGCAGCGTCAGTTCGATTCCTGGCCGGCCAGGGAGAAACCCACAGGGCACGGGAGACTTCTCCTGTCTCACCTGCTGCTCGCTTCAACAATGTCTTCAGTCTGTCTGCCTGTTCTGCTCCCTGCTCTGTCTCTGGTGAATTCTCTCACCCTCCCGCGCCTCTGACTGTACCCCAGTTCTTGTATAAATATATAAATCTTTAAAAAAATAAGAAAAAGATGGCAGGACAATTGTAAAGCCAATAAATAAAAACACGTTTGTGGAAGGGCCCTTAAAAAAATGACTAGTTACTAGCCAAACCTTTCAATTAATAGATGAAAAAACTTCCAGGGAAGACAACTGCTGAAAATAATCAAGTGAATCGACAGGAAAGTAGAAACTAGAGCTCAGAACTTCTGATTTCTAGTCAAAGATACTTTTTACCCTGAAAGGATGGTATACTTTTTACCATATACAGTATGATTTACTTAGTAAACACAAAGATCCATTTTACATCACAGTTTCCACAATCAAATGCATACAAGCAATCTTGCAGTTAATGTAAATGAGTGAATTGAGCCAGAAGCAAAGCAATGAGGAGTGGTTTGGCACCGGAACAAACGGGATGTTTTCCGTGGAGAAATATGGGGTCATTGTTTCCCAATCTTCTGATGATTCCCAAAGAGCCAAAATCCAGAGACTTATGTAATATCTTCTGATGACAACCAATCATTTTTACTTCAGTTAAATATTGTGCATACCATTTTTTTTTGCTCACCCGCAGCCTATACTCGCAGTAAGTCTGTATTTAAATAAGATACCAGAGGAACTATTTGACAGAGAGTAATGCTAACATACAAAAATTGTAATCGTTTATTAGCCCCAAAAGAGCAAGAGTTACTAAGTGATCACTGCAATCATTGGGATATGAAATATTTCTCATTTTGGTTTCTCCTCTTGTTCATTCAGAATAGGATATCAGAAAACAATAGATATGTACACAGCTTTTCAGCAACATACCTACCAGTTAAGCAGACACATATATGCACTTTTTGCCAATAAAAGTTTAGATTTGGCAGTTGGTTGGACTACATTTGGCTTCTCTCTTTTTTTTTCCTACCAATAATGAAAATCTATGTTTTGGCATGTTTGCTTAAGTATGAAACATGCCATATTTTAAAAAAATTATATTTTCCTAATACACATTTCTTCAAATATTACCTGGAAGTATAAAATGTTTAATGTATGTGGGCATTTCATTTAAGTATAATTGAATCATGAGATCAGTGGTACTCAAAGAATAAGTTTCCATGAACCTGTCAGGAGAACACAAGATTAAAATGATGTTCATAATTATGTAAAGACATTATTTTCCTTTCTCATTATGTGGACATTTTTTTTATGATGATGCAAAAGCAATTGCAGGAAAACTTTTGGATCCTTAATGTTAACCAAAACAGTGACTTCTAACTGTATTTGTCTTTGCATTCTTCATTGTCAGACTCATGGGAGAAAATGAAAAGTGCCAGTTTTACTTAAGAAAGTCCTCATGAAGCACTAAAAATCATTACTTTCATTAAGTCTTGACCTTTGACTGCAATCCTTTTAAACATTCTGTATAAAAAACAGGAAGTATACACAAAACTCTTCTGCCGAATAATGAAGTATGATGGTTGGCTCAGGAAAAATACTTGCTTGATTGCTTGAGCTGCAAGCTATACTATCTGAATTTTTGACTGGAACAACACTTTTGCTTGACAACTAGCTGCCAAAATATTGTTATTCTGACATTTTTTGAAAGAGAAAGAATTGAGCCTATTGTTTCAAGGAAAACAGCTGATAATATTTGCTACTAATGGTAACATTTGAGCTTTCAATCAATAAATAGAATTTTTGAATGACTTGTAACTGCCCCTATCAGCTCCACAACTTCCCAATTCTTAAAGGCATTTCCAATAAAATTGGTGGTGATATTAACAAATGTGACTTTTGAAATTGTGTAATGAAATGTATTAACATACTGATCTGTGTATCTAGGTAAACCAAGATATCCCAAATGACTGATAATGTTACAAAATTATGCACGATTAAAAGATCTGTTTAAGTTACAAGATAGAGCAATGGAAGTTACAAGATAGAGCAATAGAGGTTAATATAAGAGTATTAAAAGTTCATTAATAGGTTTCAGATCTCACATTATAACTAATCTATAGGAAACTATCCCCTCGTTGAGTCCTAGCAGCATCGTTACCTCAAGGTGGAGATAATATACCTAAGAGCAAAGCCAAAACTTAAAATCAGAGACAATAAAAGGAGAAATAAATGCAGAAAGAGGTGAAGATAGATGCAGATGAACAGAAAGGAAGAGGAAAAAATAGAGGAGAGGGAGTGGCTTAATATTCTGCTATGAAAGCCAACATATTCCATTTATTGTCTTCCTCCTTTTATTTTTCTTATAATAATATAAGGTTTTATCAACATATGCAAACTAGAGTCCATGTTTCTAATATGCACTGTTTCCTGTGTCCAGGTAGGAAACAAGTAATAAGGTAAGAACTCCTTCAACCACCTGTTATTCTACCTCTTAATCAACTAAGGATGTCTACAGCCTTTCTTGGTCCCATTTACTCTCTGAGGAAGAGCTGCCTTTCCTCATGAAAAATGCCTTTCTCATCACATGGTTCTGTGAATTATTTTATTTTTTCCTTTAGAGTTTTCATTATTCTAAATACTTGTCTACATAATTACTTAAGTAATTCCTCTAATCTCAGCTTCTTTATCATAATCCTAAAAAGAGAGTCTATAACTTACCATATAAAGGAATTTAGAGGGGGAGTCAGTGTGGTAGAAAGAATGGGTGTGGCATGGCAGCAACACAGGAAGAGGTGGGATCCCATTTTTCTGAATTATAGATGGTGTTGGAAAACAATGCTGCCTTGATAGATAGATAGATAGAGAGATATAATTTTAAAAGAGCATTTGCAGGCTCTAGTCAAAATTTTCTATTATTCTTTTTTTCTCCAACTGTTCTGGTTGAGACTTTATTTCATTTTATGTTTATTTTCAAAACTACCTTTCACTGACACCCCCCAACACTTTCTCCCACCTACTACCCTCATCCCTCCTGATAACCTCAGTTCTGTTGGTAGAGTCCACTGGTTTATTTTTATTTTGTTTTGCCCATTCATCATATAGGTTCCGGTTGAGATTTCAGTGGATATTATTTGCCACAGTTCATTTTCTATAGCTATTTTCTCTTTGGATCTGAGCCCCTTCATTCCTTCTTGAGATGGTTTCTTGTAGAACAGAAAAATGATGACCTGCTGCTGGGAAGGCATTCCATAGACTCCCATGACATCCTGCCAGACAGCACAGAGGAAGCTAACTTGTATTGTAGATTTGTGGCCAATTATACAACTTTATCCCAAGGATATTGAAGCAGAGATGAATGTCATTCTGGAGAACAACATGTGCCATGCTGTAAAGATTAGTCCAAGTATAAGAAATGCTGGGAAAAAAGAGCAGGTCTGGGTGGAAGAGAGATGAGCTCAGTTTTGTGGGATTTTCAGGTTAAAATGTCCTTTTAGCCCATTGTGTATGTTGATTTAGGGGAGGAGTTAAGAAGGAAGAGAGGGAAAGAGGAAGAAAGAGAAAGAGAGATCAAATTATATACAAATGTTCTATTATTTTTTAAATTGTCATTTTCTTTATTGAGGTAACATTGGTTTACAACACAGTAGATGATTTAGAGCTATAGAGCCAAACCTTTTCAAATGTGTACTTCCACACTACCACCACCACCACCACCAGCAACGCCCCCATAATCTTCCTCATGATATTTTCTCATCATGGGTTCATGTGCCATCCCTGCGCCTTAGTCTGCATTCATCACATTGGAATAATTCATGACAGTGTTAATGCGTAATATATAAACGAGTGTATGTCAAGCAGAGAGCCCATGACTTAGCATATTCAAAAGTAGTGAAACTGGAAGTTATTGTCATTAATGAGACTCACTTCCTAAATCATACTCCAGAATCCAGCAGAATCCACTGGGAGGAGGGCACAAGATTGTGAATGACAATGCATTTCACAAAATGGAAATGGAAATATAACATAGGAAAAGTCTCATGTCAAAAAAAAAAAGTCTCATGTCATTATTGGGTATGATAGAGACACTGTCTTAAATCATGTTTCTAACAAATTCATTCACACAGAGGGTGAAGTAGGACAGTTCTGACAGACATTTTTTACTTGCAAGCATTACCTCAGAACATTTGTTTACATTTTTGTGTGTATACACACATGTGTGCTTGTATTCAATTTGGTTTGTTGTATTCATCCACAATAAAATAACAGTGTTCAATACATTTTGATTTGAAGAAAATGGTGACAATTTATGATATTGAATCACTGTGTGAAGTCAAATAACTTTGGACTAAGTTTCAGGAAATAGAACACTAAAAAGGTCATGTTTTACAGCTAAAATTTACTCTGCTATAATCTTGAATAATAAATCACTTTGGAACTTACCAAAAGTTCAAAGCTAGATTTTTCTGTCATTACCATAGTGAAAAGCAAAGAACTTGAAGATTAATTGTAATCCATTTTAAAACAAAGCTATGTTATAAATTGTATAATCATTACTAAACATAACATTTTGAATTTTTACCAATATCCAAGGAATGCAGTGTGTTAATGCATATATATGTTCATAAATAAAGATGACGACCAAATTCCCTTATGTGAGTCTAATATAAAAGCCTTGAGAAGTCATATATATATATATATATATATATATATATATATAATATATATATATATATATAAAAAACAACCAGAAACAATTTACCTGGCTTGGCATTACATGCAGGAAGCAATGAGAAAAATATATGCCTTTCAAAACACTGAAAGCATTTATTTAAGGAGAAGCAGCAATGTTTCACCTCTAAAAATGTCGGAACTGGCATTACTCTTGTGTATAGAAGACCTCAGTATTATCTTCACCACCTAAACCCTCATTCTGTGGTTTTAATTACCCTACATCCTCAACCTTTTGTTTGAATATTTCTCTTGTCTTTACTAATAGTGAATATTCATCACTTTTCTTAAAGACCTCTCGAAAAGGTGATCCATTCTCTGACTACTTCAAGGACAAGAAGTGATATCTTCATCCTACTTCTATATGGTTACTACTTGCCATGCTCCTATAAAATTCTTACTTCTTGGAGTTTTTGTGATATTCAACTATATCGCATTCTAAATTTCCTTGTTATTCTACCTACTAACTTATTAGTTAATCCCCTGACTTAAGGGCCAGAGAACTATTTCTAATGGATCATATTTATGTTTGCTTTATTTTGAAAATAAAATTGTATTGGAATGCTTCATTCTTGTTCACTCAGTGTAGTATCTTTAACTGTTTTTTTTTTTTTTTGCACTTTAAGAGTGAATTGCAACATACCACCCACAAAACTAAAATATTTACTATCTGTTTCTTACTGAAGTTTGCTGATGTGAAGTATTTGCCTATTCTCACATACCTCCCCTTTTCTTTTTTCTCTTTCTTTTTATTTTTTACTTTTCTTTCTTGTTAATTAAACTCTCCTTTTCTTAGCAATTTTATTGAAATATAACATATCAGAAAAGTGGGCATATAAATGCATATCTC